>NC_138743.1:2729655-3229655 GCF_965113295.1 Leuciscus leuciscus
TCTATCTATCTATCTATCTCCACACATGAACACAGGACCACAAACACATGAAAATGCTCTTAATCGGCACAACTGTTGATTCTAATGCTCAACTGCATAATAAACATGCTTAACGAGATGTGGGGAAAATGAAAGACAGAGACCAAGACAAATACATTTCCAACTCATTTATTAACCGATATTCATCCAGCAGCAGTAGCATGTTGAGTGTTTACATGTGTGTGAGTGTGTGTTAGATCTTGTTGAACGCCGCAACATCCACACTCTGAACCTGTAACACACAATAACAAACACATCAAGCTTTACAAGACACTGGAACTGTGCGCTAACATCTTCAGTCTGCATGAGAACCAATCGTCAACCTTCCGGTCTCTCTCTTGTGAATCCAACACTGAAGTGAGTTAAACTGCAGTTCATCGACTGGCCACTAGAGGCCGGCTGCAGAAGAGACTCAATCCCATAGACCTCCATGTTAAAATGCCCAACTTTACAGCAGAATAAAACATGTTTACAGTCAGGTGCAAAAAGTGGTTTTGGTCTATATTGCTAATGTTGCCCTTCATGACGACTGTGAGGGGGGTGAATTTTTTTTATAATTCATCCGTTTAAATTATATTAAGCCTTAAAGTTCTGCATAATTAGGGGCGTGGCCACTTGAGTGACAGGTGGATGTCACTACTAGCGCATGTCACTACTACTATGTCACTTTTTGTTTATCCGGTGTGGTGAAGAGATGAGTCCCAGCTTAGGACCCAAGCAATCCGATTGGTTCAAAGCACATTTTATGGGTAATTGCTTTAGTGCCTGGTTACAAATCAGATATCACTTTATAAGTCGTTTTGAACTATGTTATAACGACTATAAATGTCTTTTAACTTAAATGTTTCATGTACTAGTATATAACCAAAGCTATAGATTGTAAAATTAAACATTTATCGTGTTATTAGTGTTTTTTTTAGTTAGCTTAGATAGTAGCATAGAGATAACGATTTTTTCACCATCTACGATATTTTTCGATAAAAAACTTCAATAATATATATGATACAAGCATTATTCGGTTTAAGAATTAATTATGACATGACATGCTACTTAAGTAGCTAAAACAATACTTACATTATGCCTAATGTCGCAAAACATTCCTAAAAATGCAATTTCTTTCACTTAAAACTATAAATAATCAGGATAAAAATAAAAGATTATTACACAAATTAAAGATTGATTGATTACATTAAGAATCACAAACTTTACATCAGGCATACTTCTGGGGTCCTAAGCTGGGACTCATCACTTCACCACACCGTGAGTGATGCGCAGACAAGATGGCGACGGCCGGCTCCGCCCACTTTGGGCTTCAGAAACGCTCTTCAGAAACATATACGGGTGACGTCACGGACACTACGTCCATTGTTTTATACAGTCTATGATGGGAACAATACTCACGTAGTCCTCAAACTTGGTGATCTCCTCCTCTAGGAAGTCTGTTCCCACCTTGTCGTCCTCCACCACACAGTTTATCTGCAGTTTCTTGATGCCGTATCCCACTGGAACCAGTTTGGACGCTCCCCACAGCAGCCCGTCCACTTGCACCGACCGCACACACTCCTCCAGCTTCTTCATGTCCGTCTCATCGTCCCACTGTGGACAAGAGGACGACAACATGAGACTGAGACTTTGATGCTGGCTTGAGAAGTCTGGCTAGAAAGTGCAAGTTTATGGTCATGCAGGCGATTGGACAAATGCATAGATTGTCATGTGTGTGATTATTATTATTAATATATTTTTCACCCAAACCAGTGGAAATTCCACCATGGACGGATCAATACAGGACAAAGAACATCAAAATTTAGGATGTTGGAAAATAACAATGTTTTTCTGTTCACCAAATGCTTTTTAATCTTCGCTGTTGCTTCAATGCAAATGAACAAGCGCTGTTATTTGTTGTGTAGTGAAGTGTGTGTTCAAGTAAGCCAGATATGAGCAGATTCTGTGCAATACGCTGTATTTAATATATCATGATGACTCGCGAGTGTTTGCATTAAATCTGCGCAGATTTGACGACACGAACTTCCCCAGCAAAGTGAGTAAACAGAATAACTTGCCAAATTGGCTCGTGATTTGACTGTTTCCTGCCACAGTTGATTATTATTACCCGCATTTGGCGGATGTTAATTTCAAACCCTATATATATATATATATAGTAAGAAAGAGTAGTCTGCCTCGAACCAGATTCCACTCCAAAATATATTTTAGAATGAGCTCATCCCCAAAATGGCTTAATTATCATAGAGATTAAGGCAGTCAAGTTATATTGTTTCTTCATTTGGGTTGATCACATCCTGAGCAAATGGTCGATTGTAGAATGGGACTGGGTGTGGGACACAGAGAACCTTCTCAGACAACAGGGTGTCTCAACTTCAGTCACACATAGACCACAGCTGTTACAACAAGACCAACGTAATTTACATTAAGAGTAAACTAACAGGATAAAAGGTTTAAGATTAGGATGTTCTGGGTTCATTCTGACGCCGGTGAACTCAAGGTGCTTCGTGAACCTTGCCACTGCTATGCTGTAATAAACTTCATTTTTTTAGATCTTCGACGTCCACATAATTTTTTCCTACAATATATATAAATATTTTATTTTTATCCAACAAACTTTAGTAGTATACAATATAGTATTCAGAATTTACATCTTAATACATCCAAAAACAATCAAAACAAGGGATCCGTTATAAAGCCCGGGACACACCAAGCCGTCGGTCGGCCTCGGGCGGTTCCTGTGCGTCGGCAGACTCAGTGTTTCTCAGTGTGTTTCTCACCGTCGGCTGAAGTTGGTCCTCGATGGCTTTTTTTCCGGCCGATTTGACATGTTGAATCGGCGTCGGTGAGAGAGAGGACTCTGATTGGCTGTTCAGCTTAGTGAACGACTCAGAGCAGGAGAATAATAGCAAAACAGCGAGCAAAGAAGTCTAAACTGCAAAGACAGAAGGCTGTTCTAATGTTACGCCATCTTACATGAGTGTTTCTCAGCGAATATTACAATATTAACACGAGACGAGAGGAGTGGAACAAAGAAAGTGTTTAGCAGGATTGATATTCAAAACGGTAATATATTGATATCCACGCACTGCTTTGTTTATGGTTTGTGTTTCTGCAGCGTCGGTTTCCCTTTTTGAATGACGAATATAGACGAATATATCTGCAGAAATAGACAGTTTAATAGACAGTCTCATTTACACGCAGGCGCAGAACACACACGCTAGCTGACAGTCGGCTGTAGTTCTCTCTGTGTGTGTTCAGGTGAAACTTTTCCCCCGACGGCTTGGTGTGTCCCGGGCTTAAGGATAGGAATGATACTAGGGATGCCACAATTCTCAATATAATATTGAACCGTTCGGTATGACATCCACGGGTCAATACGTGCTTGTGAATTGTGTTTTTTGAATCGGTTTTACGTTTAAATGATTTATGTGCGTTTTTTTTCTCTCCGAATTGACTGTGTGTGCCTGTAAAGGCCAATTTATACTTCTGCGTCGAGGGTACGCCGTAGTGTACGTCGTAGGCTACGCACGTAGGCGACGCCGTCGTGAGCATTTATACTTCTGCGAATGTCTGTGTTGATGTGCAGTTACACCGCCGAAACGCTAGTTGGCGCGGGTGGGTTTTAATGTTCCAGTTCCACTGTGTTTACATTCCTCGCGGCTATTTTGAGTTTAGGTTTCTACGAGCAATGGCGACTGAAGGAGTCATACAGATGGCTGTATTTCCGCACTTCTTCAAGCAATCTCTCAGTCACTTGGTCTTTTTCCATGGCTCTTCACTGATCTTCGGAATTTAAAAATGGCGGGCGGGCGGTGCAGAGTGTAGGAGGAAACGCGATGCTATCCAGCCGACCAATCACAGATCTTGCGGTCCACGTCGCCGCGACGCGTAGTTACATTTTTGAGGAGGTGCGCGTCAGGGTACGGCGAAGGGTACGACGTATGGTACACGTCAATGCGTATGCTACGCCGTACCTTCTACGCGCACCCGACGCAGAAGTATAAATTGGCCTTAAGTCTACGAGCTGAGATGAGGAAACTCCTCCCCGCGAGTAAATATTCAATCACTATATGCTCTAAAGTTAGGGGGCGTTTCACCATCATTCCACACTTTAACATGGCGAGCGGTGGTGAAGTGAGGCCACAGTACGAGGAAGCGCCGGCGTCTTTCAAATCCGTGGTGTGGGGACATTTCGGTTTTGCCGTTGAGTATAATGCTGAGGAAGAAAAAACGGTAAACAAAAAAATGACTGTGTGCAAGCATTGTTTTACACGTGTAGCCTACTCAAACGTCTGCGGCGCCATCACCCAGCTATATCACTGTCTGAAGGCACAAATTATGTTTACTAACTTCTCGTGTATGTTTATTTAAAAAATGTAGGAATTGATGTGTTCCCCAGTTTGTACATGGGCTACCAGCAGCTGTGAGATGTCACTGTTAAATTGTATATTATACAATACACTAGGAACTAATGGACTTTTCTTAGCTTTTAAGTAAAATAAAGGAGTATTGCAATAAATCATTTTTATTTTTTCCTCCTTAACCTCTTACTGTTCCTATTGCCTAAGCATCATAGAAGAACAAAACAACACTCTTACGTGTCAAGCCATAAGAACCGAACCGAAAACCGTGGTTAAAAAGCCGAGGTATGTATTGAACCGTGGGCTAACTGTATTGTTGCATCCCTAAATGATACCATTCCTGCAATGTGTTATTTGGATCCTATCGCCGTCCTGGTTACTAAAACATCCGCCGCTTCAGCTTAGAGACTCTAAACGCAGGACTTCATGTGCTTGTGTAAACTGCAGGTGAATCACTTACAGGTTTGACGTCTAACAGGATGGATGATTTCGCGATGAGGACGGGCTTTTTGGCCTTTTTCGCAGCGTATTCTTGCAGCCGCTGCTCTTTCAGTCTCTCGGCCTCCTCGTCCACCTCTTCATCGCTGCCGAACAGGTCAATGTCATCCTCCTCTTCCTCCTCCTCCTCTTTCACCGGAGCAGACGGGGCTTTCTGGGGACCGGTCCCGTTAACGGTCGGCACCGATGAACGCTTCTCCAGCGCAGACACTCGACTCTCCATCTTACCGAGAGCAGAACGCAGATCCTCCACCACTGACACACACAGAACAACAACAATCACATGCGTTTCTTAAAGGTGCAGTGTGTAATATTTAGCAGGATCTGTAGACAGAAGTGCAATATCATATACATAACTGTGTTTTCACTGGTGTATAAAGAGCTTACTTAATGAACCGTTATGGTTTTATTATCTTAGAATGAGGCATTTCTCTCTACACACACACCGCGGGTCCGCTTACATCGACATGTTTCTACAGTGGCCCTGAACGGACAAACACGTTTCGTCACTGTGTTGTTCTTCACGCTAGCTAAAGTCAGCAAATAAAACACTGACACAATGATGAACAAGTAACAATAATATTCGCAATAACATATTGTTTTACTGAATTATTAAGTAAACATAATTTCTTATTTTATCTTTGTAAAGAAACCTCATTGCTGAACTGGCTACTCTCTGTTGTCTCAGACGACATCACTTCCTGTCGGCCACCATAACTTCTGTTGGGTGCAATTCACAACCTCACCACTAGATGCCGCTAAAATAAACACACGGCACCTTTAAAGGAAGTACAAGCGCTTGCAAAAGATTAATGTTAACATTTAATGTAAAATTCTACTTATTATGACATCACCATTGTTCAGTTTGCATGATGAATGAGCTGATGTTATTTGTTCACCTCAGGATGCCAGAGAAAATATAGTTTTATTTGATATGATGTTTGCTACAACTAAATGCATGGAATTAAGAGAGGGTTGACTATTCAAACAGGGTTGACTAAAACTATTAAAAAGCTGAAATAAAAGAAAGTATTATTAGATAAAAAAACAAACAAAAAAACTGAACCGAATCTGAAGTTGAAGCGCTAAAATTATTAACTGGAAATAAATAAAACCTGAAATAAGAACAAATTAAACTTTTTTATATATATTTTTTAATAAAAATGACAAAAGCACATTTTACTACATATTAAACTAAAATTATAATTTAAAAACATAATTAAAGCTAATTAAAAATGCTAATAAACACTATAATAGTACTAAAATAGCACTGCATGCAAACTGATATTAAAATACATTTAAATAGTAATATTTTAAAAACTAAAACTAATAAAAATGACAAAAGCATAGTAAAATTAGAACTAAAATTAACTAAGCTAAAACTAAGCTAAAATTACTATATAAAAATAAAAGCAAATGCAAAAAATTAATAAACACTATAATATTTGATAAATAATAGTAAAATAACACTAGATGCAAATTGAAATAAAATGAAACCTAAAAAGTTTTTTTTTTTTAAAGAACAAAAACACAGTATGAGTTTGAAAATGACAAAAGCACAGTATAAAATTACAAAAAAATAAAAGCTAATGCCAAAAAGTGTATATAAACTATAATAGTATATAAATAATACTAAAATAACTGCATGCAAAATGAAATAAAATGAAACCTAAATAGTAATATTTACAAAAAAGAACAAAAAATAATAAAAATGACAAAAGCACATAGTAAAATTACTAAAAAATTAAAACATAAAAATAAAAGCTAATGCAAATATTAATAACAACTATAATAGTATATAAATAATACTAAAATAACTGTATGCAAACTGAAATCAAATTA
This sequence comes from Leuciscus leuciscus, assembly GCF_965113295.1. Taxonomy (NCBI): domain Eukaryota; kingdom Metazoa; phylum Chordata; class Actinopteri; order Cypriniformes; family Leuciscidae; genus Leuciscus; species Leuciscus leuciscus. The sequence goes on from NC_138743.1 coordinate 2,736,399, forward strand.
AACCTAAATAGCAATATTTACAAAAAAGAACGAAAATGACAAAAGGATATTGTAAAATTACTAAAAATTAAACAAATTTATGTTTACAAATATTTTTTTATTTTTTTTATATTGAAATCGAAATTTACTGAATAGTTAATTTGAGGGTGCTGAGTGTTTTTACAAAATGTCCATTTATCCCAAAAATGTAATTAATCCTTCCGAAATGCAAATGCAAAGCTATGAGAATCTCTTTAACAACATGTGAACACACACACCTGTGTGTAGACTCTGGTTCTCTAGTTCCAGGTTCTTCATGCGTGCGGCGAGCTCTCCGTAATCAGCAGCACTGCCTCCGCCGCTCTAAACACACACACACACACACACACACACACACACACACACACACACACACACACACACACACACACACACACACACACACACACACACACACACACACACACACGTCACATCACAGTTCCCATCAGCCTCTGATACTCCACTGTGCAGTGAGGTCTAGTTACAATTACACAAACACTACTAACTAGTCAACATGTTTCACACAAAACAACATGAATTGTGCAACATTTTGTCAAAACTTATTTTACAGAGTTAGCTAATTCAATTTGTTTATAATAATCTCAATCATGTTTCTAAACCCCTTTGATTTTGTTAATATTTACAATAATTTAACAACACATTTGTATGTTCACGGTTCTCTGATGTCGGTTAATGGTCAACATGACACGCAATTAAATAAAAAAATTTTTTATATATTTTTTATTTTGATTGTTTTTGTTTTAAAATTATTTATTTTAATTGTATACATTAATTAATTATTTGCACATTAATTAATTACTCAGACTCTGAACTCTGTATTTGTGTATAATTTAAAAAATGTATTTTTTTCTTGTGCTCATTTAATAATTATTTTAATTTAATCATATTTCTTGCATGAAACATTTTCAAATTCTGATTGGTTAAAATTATGGTTCTCACTGAAAAAGATGAATAAAACAATAACAAATACAGTGTCTTATAGTTAATTTCAGAGCAAATACACACATACAGTACAGCCTGGAATAACACAAACCAGGGTTATTATAGTTAACTAAAACCATCTCAACGATACTAAACACTAATACAAACCTCACAACAAAGATGCAAATGTACAGGTGTTTGCTCGGAGCAAAATCAGACCTTCCACAGCAAAATACACACGAAACATAACAATAAATCCACACAGGAACGCATGCATAACAGTCTTCTGAAACTGCCTAAACAACACGCATGCGAGCATGCACACGCTTCGACTTTGACGTGAGCTACTTTGGTGTGTGTTTCTGGCCGATGGCTTTCACACACACACACACACACACACACACACACACACACACACACACACACACACACACACACACACACACACACACACACACACACACACACACACACACACACACACACACTTACAGGAGAGGAGCGGTGGGAGGGGTTTGATATTTTAGGGGCGGAGCCTCTACTCGGCTGCATGGTTGTCTTCAGCTACAGGAGAGATCATTTATAAGGGAAGTCAACAGATGATTCAAAATGTTAATTTTGTGGCGAAAATCCAGCCTTTAATGTTGTTTATGTGTCTATGTGGTGTTTTTAATACGCTTTAAAAGACAAACCATGTGTAGATTCATAATGCTGCGTTCACACCGGACGCGAATAGCGCGTCAAATTCGCGTCTACCGCGTCTAGTTTGACGCTTGACCACAAGTGTACATTCGCGTGTCAAGAGCGAGATTTCGAAACCCGTTGGCGGCCATCTTTTTTAGATGTTTATCGAGCATTAGCATTAGCATTAATCGAGAGAGTCAACGCTCGTATATGCTCTGGAGAGCAGAAACAGCTGCGTAGGGGACATCGTCGCTGTACTCGGGTCCACCAGACTCTCCGGAGGGTTTCAGGAGTTTCACAATTTGCTCCAGGAGCTAGGTTTGGTGGACCTAACGGTGAGGACGCTGACGAGGACAGCGTAGGCCGTATAAGGCCTCGGCCTCGAGTGGTCGCTGCCTGTCGAGCCCGCGCTCTACAGCCCGGCGCGAGGTTCACCCTCGCCCGCACCCACCTAATCTGTCATTTATTTTTGTTTTGATAATAAATGGAGCCAGCCTACAAAAGTGAAACCTGTCCTGTGATTTTTTTTTTTTTTTGTATACACTAAATTGTATTTGTTGTCTTCACATTACATTAATAATGTTTCATATAGATATGGAATAAATTGCATTCAATACAAAATGAGTATCTCTCATATATTGAAATCGAGTTTTTATGTGAAAGATGTGCTTTGTTGTGCATTTTAGTCATATTACAAAATAATTTATTGAGGCCAAACATAAAATAACATTATAAACTGTCACTTCACCACGTGACAGCAGCAAGCAGCTGAAGCAGGCTCCTGATTGGTTAACGCGGCGCGAATTGACGCAGAAGTTCAGATTTTTCAACTCGGGCGGCAGACGCGAATTCGCGTCAAACACGAGAATGCACAAAAAGCACTACATAAAACATTCGCGCGTAACGCGCTTAACGCACCAGACGCTCAATTCGCGCCATTCGCGCGAACTTGACGCGCGAATGAGGCGTATTCGCGTCTACCGCGCCGCGCTCTACGCCTCATTCGCGCCGCAGGAATTTTTTACGCGCGTAACGCGTCTTTGCATTGACTTAACATTGAAATCACTCGCGCCTGACGCGCAATTCGCGTCCGGTGTGAACGCACCATAAGTCGACACCATTGCTGAGTATTTCCTTCTTAAAACTGCAGTGAACCAAAGACAGTCTCAAACACACGCTTTGAAATCGCTGGTGTTTCTGATGTCACAAACTACCTTGTAACCAATCAGATCAACGTGTGATCGTCAACCAGTGGATCTCTGAGCTGAGTGAGTGAGTGGAGGCGGGGCTCATTTGCATATTCATAGAACCGCGCATACTAAATGAGGCAAGGGTGTCGAGTTACATTCAAGATATTTTAAGGCATGATGATTTTTTTCAGGGAGAAAACATTTAAATATGTCATTTTGGTGATTAAAGATGAGTTTTAAGGGATAAAATGATTGACTATAGGGGGACTTTAAGAGAGAAGATCTGGGGCTTCGTTCAGAGACATGCTCATGACCAAAGGATGATCATAATATAAAACATAATCACAATGCCTTGTCAGGAAAAGACAGCTCACTAGTGTTTAGGAACAGAATAGAGCTGCACAATTAATCGGGATAAAACTGCTTATAAACTGGCTGTTGTCAACAAATCAGAAGCGCCATGAAAGTGTAATTTGTTTTACTGTACTGAGGAAACAAACACTTAAGACACGTGTCAGAAGAACAACTCAAATCTGAACAGCGCTGAAACGTAATAAAACTGTAATAAAACTCATAATGCATAATACAGCGCAGTGATTGATTGGATTGAAAGAGTTCGTTCTCATGAATAAAGCAGAGAAAAGCTCCGAAAATCATCATGACTCTCCAGCCACTCAGAATCAACATATAAAACTCACTTTTCATGACGTTGGTTCAACTGTGCTTTTTAAACCGGAAGAACAAAATAGTTCAGAAAAAAATATATAATAACCACTTTTCCCTTAATAATAAAAAAACATAATGAGTGATATTGTTGTTTTCATTGATGTACAACCTATACATGTTAAAATCTCAAAAAATTTGTTTTAGGGTTTCATTAACCTTTTTTCATGATGTCCCCCACAGTTTTATTCCAATATAAAAGCTCAATGCTGTGTGTGTGTGTGTTATATATATATATGGATACACAGTCCTGCTTGAAAGTTTGTGAACCCCTTGCAGAAAATGATTCACATTTTCTGCAAGGGGTTCACAAACTTTCTTACTAATAGCAATCACAATTATTATCAGTAGAAAATAATTGCTATATATAAATTTTTTTCCTGATAAAAATTGTGTAGCCCTAGAACCGAGCTCGCTTGTACCTCTCTAAGAGTAATCCCAGGATTTTTTCATTTAACTCACCCCAGCGAGAGATTTCTGGATGTTTTCTCGTGCTCGAGCGATGTCCTGAAGAATACTGTTAGCTCCGGTGTCCTGAGACGAGAGAGAGAAACCTCAGTGTGTGCTGGTATAGAGCAGGTGTTAAACAGTGAAGCTCAGTGCTAGCAACGGTAAGGTCATGGGTTCAGTTCCCTGGGAATGTGGGAATGAACGAATCTTTAGATAAAAGCATCTGCCAAATGCATAAAATTAATTAAACGTACATTTGGAATCTGGAAATGCCATTTGCACTCATTGCCTACTATTTTTCGAAAATATCATGTGGAATAGTAGTATAAGCACTCGTCCTGTGCAAGTTGATCATGTTAATTGTGACCCTGGACCACAAAACCAGTCATAAGGGTAAAATTGAGATTTATAGATCATATGAAAGCTGAATAAATATGGTTTGTTAGGGTAGGACAATATTTGGCCGAGATACATCTATTTGAAAATCTGGAATCTGAGGATGCAAAAAAACAAGTTGTTCATTTATGTTCACGATTTTGCTGCATCCACTCACAAAAATAAATGTTTTATATATTTACGGTAGGAAATTTACAAAATATCTTCACGGAACATGATCTTCACTTAATATCCTCATGATTTTTGGCACAAAAGAAAAATTGATAATTTTGACCCATACAATGTATTGTTGGCTATTGCCACAGATATCCCCGTGCGACATGTGACTGGTTTTGTGATCCAAGGTCACATATGAGACGTCTCTGTATTTTATAACCTGTTTGTGTTGTGAAGGTCCGTTCATCTGCTCGTAAAACCGCCGTTCTGCTTCATCGTAACGCGGCTTATCGAACCAGATCCTCTCCTGCGCCAAACAGTCCGCTGCAGTCATCCTGCACAAACACACACAAGACCTGTGACAACCTCACTAAATACCACATGACATGAACATTGATTGAGCAATGTTGACATGAGATGAACATTTGATTTTCTATATATTTGGCCTTGATGAAAATATGTTTGAGATCAACTGTTGAGCAGGACTAGTTTTTATTTAAATATCTCAATCAGATGATATTATTTTTTTTACAATCAATGTAACAAGTTCATCCACCCCAAAAATGAACAAGAATAATGAATATAATAAGAAATTATTAAATTATAAAGCGGTTTATTAAATAAATCCAAATGCAATATTTTCCTTTATCCTGAAATAAAACTTAGTAAAAATTAAAGAACAAACTCACTACAAGAATAAAATGAAAATGGAAAATAAAAACGAACCTCAAAATTAGTATATGGACATAATACTAATAATATTAAATGTTAATGCAATGCAACCATGCAAAAATGACATCAACAGAACAAATGAAAGAAGACAAAACTGAACTCAGACAAAGGAATCTTTCAAGCCAACACAACGGACCAAACGCAACAAGAATGAATGTGAGTGTGTAAAAAAAAAAGAGGAAAAATATGCAATGAAGATGATGGACAAAAGAAGTAGAAAAGGTTGTAAACATAATGCATGTAAATAAAAGGGGTGAGATTGATGTTACCTGAGAGTAAAACATCGCTTAAAAGGGATCGTTCAGGAAAAACTGTACATTTTATCATCATTTACGGACCCGCATGTCGTTCCAAACCCGTATGACTTACTTTCCTCCACACGAAAGAAGATGATTTGTAGGACGTTCAAGACACAAAAGTAATGCAGGTTTGGAGCGGCATGAGGGAGTGAACTAACTCAAATGTGCGGGGAAAGTGTGTGCAATCTTTCTGGAGTATAGAGTCATACTTCTGCTTCCGGCTAGAATGGTTTACAGATGTTTTGAGGGATTTCGCCACGGCTCCTTCATAGAAACGAGTCTCCGCCTCCACATAGCGACCACGATCAAGCCACACCCTCTCGCTGTCGGGATGCAAGAAATTACACATCGCTGCTCCTTGATTGGTTCTTGCATCATCAGAATCCCGGCGATCGCAAACCACAGGCTTTTTTTGTGTAGCGACGTCGTTATTTCGCCGCTTTGAGCTCGATTCATCGCTACTGGTTTTCGGTGGCGAGTTGCGGCTGTACAGGTTCTGGTAGAAAGACGCCTCGGCTCTATCGAAAAGCGGTTTCTGAAGCCACACCCCCATTGGGGGTGGAGTCAGGCAAGGAAGGCCGTTGATTGGCTTTGAAGCAGGTGTGGGCGGAGTCGGGGTTTGTGATTGGTAGCCCTCGTCACTGGGCGTTTGGATGCTGGGTTGCAGTTGAAGAGATCTTGGTTGATTGGGAAACCGGCCCACAAACTTGCTCTTGGCTTGGTCAAAGTTGGGTTTGTTGACCCACACGTCTTGAACGACGTGATGACAAGCCTCTTGGCCTTGATGGCGACAGGTTTCCGGCTTTCGTGACGAATCGGAAAAGCTCGCAGGAGAAGTCGTGCCATTTTGCTCCTGCAAGAGTCGTACGTAGTAAAGGCTCTCCGCTCTCTCGTACGCGCCGCGGTCGAACCAGACCGACGAACTCTCCGATCTCAAGCCCTCGAGAGCCGCGCTGGACAACCATCCCACGGCACCGTTCTGATGGCGTTCGGAAGATCCCGACTTATTCAAAGAAGAATTTCGACGGCTTCTGTTGCGCATTTTCTTGTGTCCGGGAATATAGAGGTGGAGGATTGATAGATAAATGAAAGAGAGGGAAAGGAGAGTGACAGGGAACTGGAGAATTAATTACACAGCAATAGGTTAACGTTAAACATGAAGTGTGTAAATTGTGCAAATCTGCTTTTAGGCCTTGTTTACACCTGGTGTTAAGATGCGTTTTGGTCGACCGGATCACAAGTGGACGAGGGAGACACATTCCCGTTTACACCTGGTGTTTTAATCCGTGTCTTTTGTCCACTTTCAACCACTTCGGTCCTGATCTCTTCTGCCACTTCTGTCCAGAAGGGGAGCGTCTATGGGCGGGTAAATATATGGGCTTTTCCAGATCTTTCGATCTAATGGACAAAATAAGCTTGTGCAATTTACATATGAACACACTGGAAATGACAGAAAATCATACGGAGAGCATCAGCTTTAGTTTCTGCTCTGACAGCCTCAAGACCAGCCGAACGCTGTGAGTGTGTTAAAAATCAGGAGTGGTGAGAGAACATTGTGTCTGGTACGTTTTTCATCTTCAAACCAAACTCGGGTCTTCAGCCGACAGAGTTTAAATGCCGTCTGGCTAGAGCTCTTCCTGTAATGTTTACTCATTAGGTCAGTAGGCGGAGAGTTGTCGGTCTCTTTGAAAGACTGTTTCAATGCATTCGACCACATGAGCGTTTACACTACGAAAGCAATCCGGTCAAATGCTTTTTTGCCTACCTCTGGAAGGGGTTGACAAGCTTAAAACGTTGTAGACCCCATTTACACCTGTATTTAACATCGTCCACTTGCGATCCGATCGACCAAAACGCATCTTAATACCAGGCGTAAACAAGGCCTTAGTTTGAGAGCAAATTAGCAAACATAAACTGTTTGTTTAGGGTCATGCAACAGAAGAAGTAATACTGATCCAGTGGTAACTATTACTAACAGACAACAAAAACTGAATTCGAAAAAAATCAAGTGTTTGTGAAACCTGTTTGGATACAATCTTTTTTTTTACTATTTCATTTGGTGCAGCAAAAATTACACAGAATACACACTTAAGTTTTAAAGACAGAACAAGCCACACACACACACACACACACACACACACATTACACAGAAACAATTATGATTGCATTAGATTTAAACACTGAGCTTTACAATGAAGTCAAGCAGAATATGAATAAAAAGAAGGAACTGAAAGAAAGGACAATCGAATTTAAAATGGACAAAACACCCACTCAAATCCATCATGGGACAAATAATATGAGGCAAATCCCACATCCAGCATGCTGATGGGAGACAGTCTGTCCAAACTCACCTTCAGCAAACAGGAAAAGTGCCGAAACAAAACTGAATGTAGCTGAACTCGTTCTTCTCATCCAGACAGAGGCAAGCAATAAACCATAAAGTGCAAATAAGAAAAGTATATGTATATTGAATCTCACATGAGGACTTCAATCCTACATGCCCTTACAAAGAAGCTGTGGTGAAAACATGATCCTGTGATGGAATCAGAGAGGCACTTTCATATATTATGTACAATGGTACTGAATGATTACCATAGTAGGCTATATGCCCTATATATGGATTTAATCAAAAATATCTTAATTTGTGTTCTGAAGATGAACGAAAGTCTTACGGGGTTGAACAACATGAGGGAGAGTGATTACTGACTTTCATTTTTGGGTGAACTATCCCTTTAAGAGTCAATTAATGGGTTAATTATTTCTATGATTATTATGTTTCTATCATATTATATGTTTGGCAACAGTTCTTCTAACCCTAAATGATGGAGTGTATAGCTTTCATTTCTTAAGCAACCATGTGGGAAGACACATCATGGAATATATTTTAGGATGATAATGTCAAGATTCATCAGGCTGATTGTGAAGGAATAGTTGGGAGGGACAATCTAAAAAATAAGTACTAGTATCAGGAAAATAGATACTAGTATGTTTTAAGGATTCAATGTTAAGTTTTACATTAGAGGACAGTTTATTTTATGATGACTGTCAAGATCTGAACCTGATATTGGGGGAAATGGACTAATGTGGATTTTCTCATTAAAGCCTAATCACTCATTCCGTTGGTTCAGAAAGAAAAAGGTGATATCAAGAGATCATAAAATCAATAAATCTGTAGAAATCTCTGGTTTACCAAGAGATCATCAGCTTAAACATGAGATGCGTCATTATTCAACAAAATCTGTCTGGACTTCCTGCACATGGAGGTGTCAGGCCCATGAACACCACAACACTAGATATTTATAGAGGATTAAACGGATTTTCATAATGACAGTGACTGAAACATCAGCACGAGCTTTCTATCACGTCACGATCATTTTGATTATTCTTACATGAATAAATAAACAGATGAATGACGTCTAACCGGCTTTTGAACACCCCGTACATTTACAACACAGCATTATTCAATCATTTACACAAAGAAACGCAATAAAAGAACATAAACACCATCATTTTTCAAACATATACTCACTTTAAACGCTTTAGTTAGTGTTGTATGAATGAATCGCTGCTGCTCGCCGCGCGCTCACGGAACAGAAGGAGCGAGCGAGACCCGAGCGAACCATTCGTGCTCACGAGCGGGGGAGATCATTACCACAAAACACCCACAAAACTGATAAACATTACACTAATGAAGCTTTAGTGTATTTGTAATCAATAGTTAATAGTTGTATACATATAGACATATCACACAATAGTGCGGTAGAAGGCTTTTAGAAATATATTTCGTCATGACATTACCACATGGTACATTCCTCGCTGTTTCCCAGCGCGACTGCGTACATGACGCCATCAAATGATGGGAAAGGCCCATTTCTGAGGAAATACTGTATCTGCTCCTTTTGTGGAAACAAGAGTGAAAGAACTGGGACATTATTGTTTAAATTTAAATGTAAACTATAATAGTATTCTCAACGACATTTTATATAATCAAAAATAAGTCTTGATTAATTCTGTACAATTTAATAATAATAATTATATCGTTATATCCAAAAAGTTACCTAGATCTGATGTTTTGTTGTTAAAATTGCATGGTGTAAATGAATAAGGCTTTAAAAATGTCAGAACACACAAAACAATGTGAATATTTAACAGATTTATTTATTCACAAAAATCTTTCATATGATTTTACACATTCTTTGAATCGTCAACATTTGAAGTGGATCAAAAAAAGTTCAAAGTTGTCCTTTAATGAAAGGTTTTGATCCACTTCAAATGTCGACCACTGTATGTATGTATGTATGTATGAACTGCTGTTATGAAGGACACATCTGATAAATTCTTGCGTAAAAAAAGTCCCCATTTCGAGTTGCTTTGGTTTCTGAATCCCAGTGGTTTGTCAAGTACCTTCAAAATATACTACAAACTATCTTAAACAAATCAATTTGTATATTGTTCCCTTAAGACTCTTCCACATTACATGGAAAACACAAGGAATTCTCATCCTTGGATGATTACGTTTGTAAGTCCTGTACTGTAGCTCGGCATCCATTAGCACCAGATGTCATAACGATCTCGGTGCATAAAGTAAGACATAAATGGTTTTCAGCTAACTGTCCCTCCTATAATCTGATGTTTATGCATCTACTTCTTCCCGAGTTCTCTGGCTCTTTCAGTGGCCGCCTCTACGGCTCCCATCGCAGCGGCTCTGAATCCTGCTTTCTCCAGCGCGTGGATCCCGTGGATCGTGGTTCCTCCGGGCGTACACACCTCGGCCTTCAGCTCCGCCGGGAGCTTCCCGGTGTCACGCAGTAACACTCCCGCGCCCTGCAACACGACACACACTTCAGTGCGTTCTGGAATTCTGCATGTGTAGTTTATGCCTTCCCTTTATGCTACTGGATTTTATAGGAACCTTTAAAATAGCATAAAAAAGGGGCATTTTAAATCAAGATACATTTACATGAGAATGAGATGCACAATGACATAAGATGTAAGGATAAGGATATCAAAATTAAGTGAGTTTAAGCTTAAAACTCACCTAATATTTTGTACATTTTGTTCAGGAAACAAGATTAATATCTTAAGTCATTTTGCATCTAAAGTAAATGTATCCTGATTTAAGAATATTTAGATATTTGCACTGGAAAACGAGACAAAAATAGTAAGGAGATCACTTTTAGCAGTGCAGCTACCACAAAAACTACTGTAAAAACATTAATCAAACAAACATTATTTCTTCTTAAATTTATGGGAAATAAAAGCATATTAACTGTCACGATTATGAAACCAACATTGAACTGAATTATGACGTTATTGTCTTTTTACAGTACATTATATTTGATGTAGTTTGCATCATTGATTCTACTACTCTCCTGCTTATTATTACTGTGAAGCTGCTTTGAAAATCTGTATTATATAAAGCGCTATGAAAATAAAGGCGACTTTTCTAATAAAGGAATAAAGGCTAGTTCCTTATAGTAACAGCTTCATTTCATACCATTCTAGCACATTTTTTAAATTCTATTTATCTTTAATTTAAAAAAATCCAGTCTAGCTTGCCTTTAATCTAAGCCTGGCATTGTATATTATGAATATTGTTGGCTCTGTCACGAATTGCTCGCTTTGGATAAAAGCTTCTGCTAAATGCATGTAAAATGTCAATAGACATATGATATAAATGTGATTGCAAAAAATAGCAAACGTTATATAATATATCTCATCATGAAGTATTTCCCACCAGTATTGTCTGTGCTGCGATTCGTCGAGCCAAAGCGCTCGGCATCCCCATTTTGACGGCACCCTCGGCCAGCGCCTCCGCAAACACATACACCTGTGAGACGGAGCAAAGCCACCACACACCTTCAGAAACACTGCAAAATCACGGACACACACGGATGTCTGTTCAGGAAGATCAGGAGCTCATCTCAGGATATTCACACACCGTCTGGTTAATATCAGAATAATCTGCAAGCCGGACTAGACGTTAATGAAATCAGGGTTTTTTTAATAATCTTTTAGACGCCAAGGACCCTCAAATATGATCATCCTCATGCAGAATGAGAACATTTATAAGACAGCTGTATTTTCATGCATAAAGACCCAATTTATAGAGTGAAAAATGTATTGGATGAATGTGTAAAATATTATTTGAACAAATTTCTTTCTGCTCACTATAGTACTCACTATTATTTACATTTCTTTCTTTAATTTAATTTCTTTAAATCATTTATTTAATCAGTTTAATCTTAGTTTTATTTATTTATTAGTGTTTTAATAGAACTAGACTAGAATTGGACCATGTATAAATGACCCAATTAATTTTGTAAAAAAAAAAAAAGTTTATAAAGATGTGTAAAATATTAATTTCAATTGTTACATTATTAAATGTTTTTTTACCTAATAGTACTGTACCGTTATATTATTTAATTATTATTTTATTTAAATATATTTTTTAAATAAACAAATAAATAAATACATTTACTTCGTTTAATTAAATTTATTCATTTACACGTATGCAATTATTTGTTTGTTTTAATGATTTATTTAGTTTAATTTTATTATTTTTATTATTGATTTAGTTGAATGCCATTTTATTTATCTATTTTACAGTTTTACTCTAAATTCTCTAGCAAACCCAATTTATATTGTGACAAATTGATATTATAAATATACGTAAAATATTACTTGGAAAATATTTCATTTCTATTATGTTTCATTATAAATTTTTTTCTACCCAGAATAGTACTGTACAGTTAGATTATTTATTCATTTATTTGAATGTATTTATTTATTTTAACAGTTGATTTATTTAGTTTGTTCATTTATTAATTATTTATTTTACAGTTTCACTCTAAATTCCCCAGCAAACCCAATTTATATTGTGGAAAATTAATGTTAAAAATGTGTAAATATTATTTGTAATACTTTTTTATTTTGTTCTTATTTACTATAGTACTGTTAGATTTTATGTAAATTAATTGATTTATATTTAATTATTTATTTTAATAATATTTGTAATTTTTTTACAGTATTACTCTAAATGTTTCCCCGGACCCCAGTTTGAAAACCCCTGCATACTTCAGGTAATGTGTGTGTAATTTATAGAAAAACCTGATTCATTCACAGGTCAGAAGCTGCTGCCACTCACAAACGCGACGCCGCTGCCACTCAAGCCCGTGTGGGCGTCGATCCAGGCCTCAGGCCCCGCCTCCACCAATCCACACGGGCTGAGGAGCGTCTTCAGGAGCGTCTCCTCCTCTTCTCCAGCGCACGAGCCTGAGGCCAGGAGAAGCGCACCTTCCAGGAGCACGCAGGGAAGATTGGGCATTACACGAATCACACGTGTCCCCGCGGGCAACATCTGGAGACACAGACAGCAATGATATCTCATGTTACATTTACATTACATTTACATTTACATTACATTTATTCATTTAGCAGACGCTTTTATCCAAAGCGACTTACAAATGAGAGCAATAGAAGCAGTTAAACTAACAATAGGACAACAATATGCAAGTGCTATGACCCTTCCCAGTTTAGTCTTATGCATTATATGTACTTTTATTATTATTATTTTATAAATAGATATAGAATAGAAGAGAGAGTGTTAGTATTAATGTATCAAGTGTTGCTGAAAAAGATCTCAGTTCTCAGAGGTTAGAAAAGGAATAGTTCTGCCATCATTTAGGTCATTAAGATTTAGATTTGGGTGATGATAAACTGCATGTCTCTCTCGTGAAGCCAACACTGAAGTGAGTTAACCTGCAGTTCCTCGACTGGCCACTAGAGCACGGCTGCAGAAGAGACTCAATCCCATAGAGCTCCATGTTAAAAGGCCCAACTTTACAGCAGAAAAAAGTGGTGCAAAAAGTGGTTTTGGTCTATATAGCTAATTTTGGCCTTCATGTCAACTATGAAGGGGGTGAGTTTTCAATGGGAGCACCGCGTTTTTTACAGGTCGCCGAGAGTTGAAGAATGTTCAACTTTGGGTAAAACGCAGCGCTCATCACTGTCACTTTTTACCCAACCGTCCAATCACAGTGGAGGAGGGGCGGGACTAATACCACACCGACCAACCGCCACATTCTGCTTGTACAACGTCAACAGACGACAACAACAAGCAGAATAACGGGAAAAAAATCTTTTAAAACAAGAGCCAGAGAAAATACATTACATTGTATGACATTTTAATATAGAATCAACACAGAAACTAAATATGTGTGAAATGAGAAAATGAGAAATGTGTGAAATACTAGTAACACTTTCGCGGATATTCCGTATCATAACAAGCAAAGTTTCTCAACTGGAAAAAAACGCAACGCTGCCAAAACACTCTCAAGCGCCCATAGCTAGGTGTTTTCAGCAGAACGCTAGCTTTGGTGAACACATGGCCTTAAAGTTCTGCATAATTAAGGGCGTGGCCACTTGAGTGACAGATGGATTGCCTCTGATGTCACTACTAGCCGTTTGTCTGTTGTCTGTTAGCGTCACGTCACCTCAGCTAATCCGCCTCGCTGCCAAGGGGGGTAATGTTTCAGAAAAAACTGAAGCTTCCCCGGGCGCCGCCATTGATTAGCAGACCATCACCTGCTGTTAGCATCCCAGTGACTCCCATTCATTTTGGCGTCACTTTGACAGAAAATAACTTTACATCTGAGGCGTTTAAAGACTCCATTTGTCCATTATATATTTCTAAAGAAACGCGAAAATGTATAAAATGCTCCATTACCTTGTATCTTACGTTATGGCCCCGTAGAAGCAGTTTTTGTAAAAATAGGCTAACGATTGCGTCATAACCACGCGACTCTCTGTCGCACAGTAGAGAGATTACCGTATGGACAGGAGGAGAAGCTCACGGGCAATCGGGGGGACGTGGAGGCAAAATGACAAAGTAATTAATCAGAATACTTAGCAAAAGTTTCTCCTGCTCCTAGCTCATGGACACCTCCTACTCACACTTTACAGTCTATGGTAAATCCTCACCTCCTCAAGTGTTTCTAGAGTGACTCCGGCCGCCATGGAAACGATGATGTGTTCCTGAGTGACATTCCGAGAGATTCCGTTTAGAACCTTCGGAACGAGGTGAGGTTTGACGGCCAGAAAGACCAACCGAGAGCGCTCGACAACCTCGTCATTCGAGTGAGTGACGGAAACGCCTCTCTCCTGTGGGAACATTGACACAAACCGGTCACACTACAGCAGAAATTACCAGCTAGATCTCATGCTGAGGGGAAAAAGACAAACTTACTTAGCAAGCAGGTGAATCTCATGAAGAATATGATAAAATAATTATCTTAGTTCAAGGTTGAACCATATGACCATAACATTTCTGGACTTTTTTTTTAAGGAACTGAAGCATGCATAATTAAAATGTTAATGATGTCACATGTCTTACCTGAAAGCGAGGAAGGTTGTTAATGGACGGAGCGCTAATAATTATATTAGTGGGTGGAACCTTCCCTACAGCACAGAAAACAGGAGAACATGACAACAAAATCACAGAAATGCCCCAATTAAACTTTAAAATCTCATTGCTTGGATTTGCTTTGTTGTTGTTTTTACATTAACTAAAATATATAAAAGTAACTAAATTATGTTTATTGTTTTGTTAATTTATTTTGCTATGCTGTTCATGCCATGTCATAAGTACAAGTAGAAGCTCTCCGAAAATTCCCAGTTTACAAGTTGTAATTACGAGCTCTACAAGGACTGAACACTTTTTACAAGTTGAAATCGACATGGCGTGAACAAACTTTAATTTAATGTTATACAATCACATTTTTATTGTGATCACGCCACGAACCCTCATTGACCCTGTTCACATTTTCGAGTCGTAGGTAAACTTCTGTAGAAGTGAATGAGTGATTAAATTAAATAAAAAAAAATTGTGTGTTTCAATTTGCTCAAATAGCAAGTTATAAACTCCGCAATAGTATTTTCACAATTTTTTAAAAAAGAGGAAAAAAATAGAGAGATTGATAACAGAACAGAAGAGAGAAAGACGTCGATTTTACCGTCACCCTCACAGCAGCATTAACTATTATTTTTATTTTTTGGAATTTGATGCAAAGGTAATATGATACAAAATATAGTGTTATAAATGTGAATACATTTGATAAAAAATATATAAAATATAAAAAACTCTGCAGGATTTACGAAGCTAATGACCGTTTAATCACAGTCTGATGTTGTTGTTATTATTGCTAAGAACATACATAAATCAAATTTAGTACAATTACAGGTTACGAAATCAGTAAAATATCATACAAATGACACAGTGACACAGTTTTAAGGGCTTTAGAGTTGCTGGATATAAGGAGAGTGTCCAGGTAAGATTTAATTTCCTTACAAAATATATGAAAAAGTAGGGCTTTAATAGCACCCTGGAATTTACATTTGTGTAAGAAAAATGTCACTAGAAGAATAAATAAGTTTAATATCAAAAGATTATTGGTCCTTTACATCTTTATCAAAGTTGTGCTGACCAAATAAAAGGGTTAGGTGTTTATAAAATCTATGTTTTGCTTTTCTCTAAGTAAAAATATGTAATATTTATTAGTGCACTTGACAGGATCTTGGACTGCACCTGACGCGATGATGCCCTGCGCGATCCCGAACGCCATGTTCCCCGCTCCGATGAACCCGATCTTCAGCTGACACACATCCTGAACTCAAACAAACACATTTCTCCACATTCATCAAGGTGTTATGTGATGCTGCTGCTGCCATATGTTCACCAAACAACATTCAACCATGAGGTAAACAACAACAACTACTACTCACAGGCTGAGTCGCAGGTGAATCACTGCTTTTGACTGAACTATCTGAAAGATTCATTGTTCATTAAATGCAGCTTTAACAGCTCCGTGTGAATCAGATCAGTGTTTAAATGGTAAACTCGTGTCATATGGAGAACATTTTCTTCTTTACTCGCATATAAGAATCAACAGTAGATACACTGACACCTGCTGGACTGGATCAATGGATTTATAAACATATTACGCATACATATATGGTATAACGTTACTAAAAATACATACAATACTATATTCACTGCAGTCTGGACACACTTTACGAAAAAGCCTTTAGATCTAAGGGTAAGGGATCAAATTATTTTTTATTTAACTCACTACAGTACTAGCCTACATCATCAATCAGGCTTTATTGTTAACTCGCAAGACAGTAAGGAGAAAATTACAATTTGATGGATAATTTCAATATATTCTGCAATCACATTTTGGTAATGTATTGATTCCGCCATCACATCTGAGTGTGAAACGCTGCTTGGGTAGTTTCAAGATATAAAAATTATTAATAATACAATAATAATTTAATTGTTCATATGTGTTTATTCTTGTTAGATTTGTTTGGGTTTTTTTTGCACTGATTTTGAACACAAATTAATCACGACAATACCATTGATGAAAACAAGCTGATACCAAGGTATTTTAGGCCTACAATTCTAACATAATTTTTCTTGAAAAATCATGATTGTATTTATTTATTTTTCTAAAGTAAGGTTAATGTAAGCAGCTTCTTGCAATACTCTCGTAAATGTGTAATAAAATCTAAGTGCGAACATTACGGCTTTAATTTCGACTGTCCTTTATTTTTCAGTGCATTTGTTTAAAACTAAGGTCAGAGACCTGGATATTGGATAGGGGGCGCTGGCCCAAAAAAGGTTGAGAACCACTGCAATAGATAATGGTACACCACAAGGTAGTGTATGCTGTACAACATTGTTCAACTTAATGATCAACTTTTTCAGCAAATAAAGGAAGGTATGAGACCACTGTATGCAGATTAGGGGCAATATGGGTTGTAGCATAAAACATGTAACCAAAGTCATACAGACAGTTAAAATTGGGCTAATAAATTGAGTTTCAGATTATCAGTGGCAAAAACTCAAGTGGTTTGTTTTACAAAAAAGAAAATAATAAACAAGAAGCTTTATGGACAAATACAGGTTGCAATTATTAGACATTTAGAAGTCTGGCTAATAAAATAAAGTGATGCATCATCAAGAACTAACATGATCTATCAATGGAAAAAAGGGTTTTGATTTTGACTCTTTGACCCACTGAAGGTTTCTGTGTGATTCACACCATGAATAAGACACATTAAGGGAAGCATTTAAAAAATGTATGAATGCACTTTAGAAATTCAGAATCGAATCATTAATTGAATTGTATCGCATTGTGAATCGTCTCAAATCTAATCATTCTGGATTCGTGAAAATTGCTCTTGAATCGAAAACCTATGAATCATGAATCAAATCGATTCGCTGTCGACCCAAAGATTCACACCACTAATTTATTCCAGGAAACTGAAATGTGCATGTTTTGTAAGTGACATCATATCCTAAATATCAACCAAACACACCAACAATCAAATATACATTTTACATATTTATTACTATTTATTTGACAGTTCATTGTGACATCCCTTCACTTCTGCCTTTCTAAGAATAAACCAGATTTGATTCTCCTGAGACACGAATAATAATTATTTTTAAGAGCTGCTGCTCACAGAATCATATTCAACAGTTATTGATACAGATACGATTAGTGAAAAACATAAAGACACAAACACCCCAGATATGCAAAGAGATTCTTAAAACACATATATATTGTGTTAGTATTTTAGACATCTAAAGAATATTCAATGTCAGAAAAGTTTAATAAGATCACATTATGTCATGATAATTAACACAGAGAAATATTACAGACTATTAAATTATAATTAGAAGATTCACTCAGACATTACTAAAGAACAAATTAAACATATGAAAGAAAATAAGAAAAATAAAGAATGAAAACAGTGAATGTAAGTAAACACACATTGACGTCTTCTCACTCCTAAGATCTGCTGCAGATGAAGTTGAGTTTGTGAGTTTCAGGAAGGCTGATCCAGCGCTGATCTCCTCCAGACTGAACTGCTCCTTTTCTCTTCGTAAGGCTGCAGTTTTCCGGTGTCGTTCCGTTCCCTGGAGCCCAGTTCTGATAGCACACGATCTCTCCGCTCAACCAGAGCCACATGTTCATTTGGCAGTAGTTGTGTAAACCCAACCACACCGCCTCAGTAGACGCACGTTTAACC
Source organism: Leuciscus leuciscus (assembly GCF_965113295.1). Taxonomy (NCBI): domain Eukaryota; kingdom Metazoa; phylum Chordata; class Actinopteri; order Cypriniformes; family Leuciscidae; genus Leuciscus; species Leuciscus leuciscus. The sequence goes on from NC_138743.1 coordinate 2,755,090, forward strand.
ACATTCATCACACGACGCTGCATCTTGTCTGAATGAACCGAGACCAGATCCGTATAATTCTGTCTGCAGTATCTCATAGCTTCAGGCCACGTCAGATTCTCTCTGATCAGAATCAGTTTATCTGGACACAAAACAAACCACAAGCAAAAACTAGAGCGAGACTGATCAAAAACAACATGCAGAACAAACACTGTGGAGGAATCTGTCATGTCAGACATGTAGCGTGAACTTTAAGATATCTGGAGGTGATGGATGCTTGTGTGTGTTTGTGAGGATCTGCTCACCTTCATGACACACAAAACGAAGTTGGGAGGTGCAAGTGCCGTCATACCATTGACCCAGAACGTTTGGTCCAATCGCTGTACAGTTATCAACACCAGCATTATTAGGTTCACCAGAAGCCCAGTCTCTGAATGAGGAGTTACTCTGATCTGACCACTGCCATGAGTCTCTGAACAGACCGATCCAGACATCATTAGATATGTGACTATCATTGATGAACTTCTGAATCTGTTGATTCTCATTCTGGTTCCTCACACTGACCAGATCGATGTGATTCTGTCTGCAGTAACTCTGAGCGCCTCTCCAGGTCTTCGTCTGATTGACAAAGACGAGTCCTGTGTTCACTTTAAGAAAAACAAATGGAAACATATTCATGAATCAGTTTATTCATCATTCTTATGCTGCGTTATGGTTTTTAACGTGAAGCAGTGAAGCATCAGAAACACGTGTAATTCAAAGACTGGTTCTACAGCTGATGTATATTACAAATTATATTAATGATGATTTTGCTAATATTAAGTATCCTTTGTGAAGTTTTGTGCTCATTTTATTGCAATCTCCAAAACAAAATACAGTTAAACACAATAAAATCAACTAACAAGATGTGAACTGAACAAGAGTTTTGTCCATAAATATCAAGATGGGGCAAGTTGTTGTATGTCTATTTTATGTTAAAATATTATGCATTCATTAAATCAAGTTATGTTTGTCAAAACAATGGTTTGAAATTTTTGAAAATATCATTCTCTAGGCTCTCTAATGTCAGATTCTCACAGTTATCAACAACAAAAGATCAACATGCGTTTAATATGGTTTTATTTTCTAAACAGAAGTTAAAATTGTGACAAAAATCCACAGTCTCTCCTATATTTATGAGCAAATTAAAAAGTAGCAGCATTTATTGCATTAAAATTTTGTAAAGTATATTGTGCATCTTTTTATAAATGAATGTTTATTGTGATTATATGGAGCTGCACTTACTGTTAGATGAACTGCAGATGAAAGTCAGGCTGTTACTACATAACCAATCATGCCATTCTCCATTTCTCATTAAAGCACACTCATCTCCACCATCAGGTTGTCCAGATCCCCAATTCAGAGAGAGCACAGGTTCACCTGAAGACCACTGCCATTTATGAACACTCGTCCTCTTCAGCCCAATCCAGATATACTGAACACGTCCATCATTCACACTCTTCTTCAGCTCGTTCATGTCGTTCATGTTGTCAACGGTGGCCAGATCTGTGTAATTCTCTCTGCAGATTCTCTGAGCTTCAGTCCAGGTCTTCAACTCGCTTATAAAGTGATACTGACGCTGAACACACTCAGATACGGAGCAGAGAGCTGTGAAAGAGAGCGTTTGATTTAATGCTTTTCATAACAGGGTCAAACCTGATGAAACTATAAACCATAAATAAAACAACAAACACACTCACCAATGAGAAGAAGAATGAAATATAGAGTATGGTCCATTTCTGAGGAAGAAACACATTGAAAAACTCAAAAACCCAAGTAAAAAAACAAAAAACAAAACTCAAGGTTTAACATGATCATGTAATAAAAACATTTTATCAGCATAACACGATTCAATCATTCAGACAATATTAACATCAGAAACTGTAATTGTGTTTGAAGAATGAACATGTTCTTACTTTAGAGGTTGTGTGTTTCTGTCCTGAGTCTGATGTTTCTGTCTGCAGCTTTAAACTACGTGATTATTATATCTGCTCTCATCCCTCATTCAGCTCATCACATCATTTGTTTATTACTCTAAAAAAAAAAGAAGCCTTTTTCATTTTTCTTCTTCATTCACTTGTGTGTTCATATTTTCTCTGTGTTGGTCATTGTTGTTGTAATTCTTTGGAAATATGTTAATTTGAATGTGTGTGAAGGATCTGTATTATTTATATAGCAGTTCACAGGAAAAATCCCTCAGTATTTGCATTTTCTATTCATATCATTTGTTTTCCATGTTCTTTCATCATCAATACTGTCAGTGACTGAGCATTCACCAATCATAACAAAGAAGCTAAAAGATTTGCTAAATAGGAGCTAAACCATTGAAGTGCCAAACCTCGAATGCCTACACAATGCTCAAGGCGAGAGAGGAGGACTGCATGGTCCACCGTATCAAACGCCGCTGTGAGGTCCAAAAGCACTAAAACAGCAGGATTCCTGGCATCCACAGACAAGGCAATATCATTATGTACTCTGAGCAGTGCAGACTCAGTACTGTGACGTGATCTAAAACCAGAGTGAAATTTTTCAAGCACAGAATTTTTCTGCAAAAAGGCTTGTAACTGTATAAAATCAACTTTCTCCAAAAACCTTTGACAGAAAAGGCAGATGAGAAACTGGTCTAAAATTAGATAACACTGAAGGGTCAAGATGTGGCTTCTTAAGTAGGGGCCTGACCACAGCATAGCCCCTTTCACACAGCGCTTTGAACCCGGCAAATTGCCGGCAAATTGCCAGAGCGCCTTCTGTATGAACGCAAACTCGACCCGGGATTTATGCCGGGATCGATGCCGGGTCGGGACCTAGTAACATTGCCGTGTTCAGTCCCAGGACGCGCGCTGTGTGAACAAAAGCCGTAATAATGCCGTGTCGTAGTGATGACGCTGAAGCCGGGCTCGTTCTCCAGCTGTGAAACGGTACGTAATGCGCAAGTTTATGATCGAATCAGAGAAACAAATGCACAGGCGTGGTCAAACGAACGAACGTTCGATCAAACGAACCCGGTCAAATCCCGGGTCACTTTATCCGTGTATTTTCCGGAATCTCTGTGTGAAAGGGGCTCATGTTTAAATGCAGCTGGGACGCAAGACAAGAATTAATTAAAGTGAGTAAACTCGACCCAATGGCGCTATTAAAAACTGCCTTCACTATCCTGGCTGGGACAATGTGTAAGTGGGTTTCATGTGTTGCACTACCTCAGAAAGCAGCGTAAGAGAAACTGGCTAAGAGAAGCACAGGAGCAGCAAGTACAAACACGTTAAAATTAGCACTGCAGTTTTGCCTGACAGATGCTACTTTGTCAGTAAAATAACCGAGAAATTTCTCACATGTACTAATTGAAACCTCTGTCGGATCAGAGGTGCATGGATTCAACACAGAGTTAATGGTTTTAAATAAAACTCTAGGTTCATGGCAACTGCTAGTTATGACCGAAGAAAGGTCTCTTAATAAACCCAGTGATGTAAATAATTTGTCCTTCTTCCACCTTCGTTCGGCTTGTCTACAGTGTTGCCTAAGGGCCCTTGTGGTGTCATTTAGCCAGGGATCCACCTTAGGTTTAATAGATTTAGTCCGAAAAGGGGCAATAGAGTCTAGGATTTCAGTGCTTGTAGAATGAAACACAGAGAGAATATTATCTGGGGATGAAGGAGAGACCAGACCATTCATTTCATAAAACTGTGAGCCCATAAACGCAGAAGCAAACTCTACACCTAAAGAGGGTGTGATGCAGCGGCGCCTAGAGGCTGAGGAGACAGGTTTACTAGCGGGTGGTGGAACACTGATCTCAAATCTAATGGGGAAGTGATCTGAGATACCAAATTCTGTTATTTCTCCAAGTGAAACTGAGAGCCCATGTTAAGATAATGAGATCCAAAGTGTGGCCAAGATGATGTGTCGGCCCTTCCACACATTGATTTAGGCCAAAAGAGTTTAAAAGAGTTTTAAAATCATGAGCAAGTGGGTTTGAGGGACAACACACATGGCTATTGAAGTCCCCACAAACCAGAAGCTTGTCATATTTAGGAACAACATCCGCTAAAGACTACATCAAGATGTTAGGTCTGGCAACTCTCCATAGACACGGCTCAATCCGAGGGGCGGGATAAACGGCTGTCTTTAAAATTCCCCCTGCACGCAATAGGACAGCGCTTCAACCAACCAGAGCGTTCTCCCAACAGCGGAGCTGATGTCAGTTGATAGATTAAACTTTTGAATCTGGCCGGCAAAAGTACAAACACATCTTCCTTTTTTAAGAATGACTTAAGTGCCGTTCTTTGCTCTTTTCTCAAAGAAAAACTTAACTCCAAGTCCTCCAGAGTCGCGGCCAAAGCCGATTCGAAAGACTATTCTCCAGCAGCAGCTCTTCTTTGTTTTCAAGTAGGAGGGAACCGTCGCAACTCTGTCTTCATTATGTTAAGCCCGCCCCGCCTACTCTATACACGACGTCATTGGCCTGACCCGATTTAGGTTTTTCCAGCACGAATGTCAATGGAGAGTTGCTAGATTACCCTGGCTGCAAAATACATTTTGCTGCCGCTAGGGTGCGTCTAGATTTCTAGGCTAGGGCTCAGTGATATGTTAATAACAATATTATTGTGTTTTCTGGCTCAAAGAGGGAAAACTCACTGTTGTAGGTCTCAAAAGAGACTAATGCATTTTGTGATGTAGATTACCTAGATATTACACTTTTTTTTTAAATGAGACTCTATAAATCGAGGGGATGGGGGACCTACAAAACCTCTCAGCCCCGGGGCCGAACATTAGGTTAAGGCGGCTCTGACTACGGGTGACGTCACACACACTACGCCCATATTTTTTTACAGTCTATGGTAAATCCTCACCTCCTCAAGTGTTTCTAGAGTGACTCCGGCTGCCATGGAAACGATGATGTGTTCCTGAGTGACATTCCGGGAGATTCCGTTTAGAACCTTCGGAACGAGGTGAGGTTTGACGGCCAGAAAGACCAACCGAGAGCGCTCGACAACCTCGTCATTCGAGTGAGTGACGGAAACGCCTCTCTCCTGTGGGAACATTGACACAAACCGGTCACACTACAGCAGAAATTACCAGCTAGATCTCATGCTGAGGGAAAAAGACAAACTTACTTAGCAAGCAGGTGAATCTCATGAAGAATATGATAAAATAATTATCTTAGTTCAAGGTTGAACCATATGACCATAACATTTCTGGACTTTTTTTAAGGAACTGAAGCATGCATAATTAAAATGTTAATGATGTCACATGTCTTACCTGAAAGCAAGGAAGGTTGTTAATGGACGGAGCGCTAATAATTATATTAGTGGGTGGAACCTTCCCTACAGCACAGAAAACAGGAGAACATGACAACAAAATCACAGAAATGCCCCAATTAAACTTTAAAATCTCATTGCTTGGATTTGCTTTGTTGTTGTCTTTACATTAACTAAAATATATAAAAGTATCTAAATTATTTGTTTATTGTTTTGTTAATTTATTTTGCTATGCTGTTCATGCCATGTCATAATTAGTGTAATTTTGAGATGAAAACAACACGTGACCTGCAGAAGTCACGTGGTACAAGTAGAAGCTCTCCGAAAATTCCCAGTTTACAAGTTGTAATTACGAGCTCTACAAGGACTGAACACTTTTTACAAGTTGAAATCGACATGGCGTGAACGAACTTTAATTTAATGTTATACAATCACATTTTTATTGTGATCACGCCACGAACCCTCATTGACCCTGTTCACATTTTCGAGTCGAAGTTGGGTAAACTTCTGTAGAAGTGAATGAGTGACTACATTAAATAAATTTTTTTGTGTGTTTCCATTTGCTTAAATAGCAAGTGATAAACTCTGCAATAAAAGTATTTCACAACTTTAAAAAAAGAGGGAAAAAATAGAGATTGATAACAGAACAGAAGAGAGAAAGACGTCGATTTTACCGTCACCCTCACAGCAGCATTAACTATTATTTTTATTTTTGGGAATTTGATGCAAAGGTAATATGATACAAAGTACAGTGTTATAAATGTGAATACATTTGATAAAAAAATATAAAATATAAAAAACTCTGCAGGATTTACGAAGCTGATGACCATTTAATCACAGTCTGTTGTTGTTTATTATTATTGCTAAGAACATACACTACTGTTCAAAAGTTTGGGGTCAGTAAGATTTTGTTAATGGAGATGATGATTTTGCAATTATACTGCCTTGATTAATGCTTGATTTGCTTTATATTGATGTAACCTAAATAGTAATAATGCTTTTGCTTAAGTAGATGTATGTTACCTAATTACTAATGCTGCACAGAATATGTATTATGTGATTTCACTATTATTAAGAAAACTACTTACTTGCATGAGATATATGTATTGACTAAGTTAGAGTAGAAAGCACTTATGTATTAGAAATAGTTTTTATGATAAATGGAAAATGTATTAGTTAAGATGTATGTTATACGATCAAGAGAAGAAAGAAGAGGAAACGGGCTCGAAGATACTGGAAAGGAATGCACCGTAAAGAACTGAAGGCATTGGTGGAGGATTTGGCAGCACTCCATGTGATGACGTCAGAAGAGAGCTTGGCACCAGCGTTTGACCATCTACGTATAAAAGACTGAGAGAGAGAGACTGAACGGACGGATACTGAATAGCGCAGTGTCCCTCGACGCCTGAAACCAGCTGATTGTACCTTGATTGAAACTTATTTTTGTAACCTTACTATTGTACTTTATATAACTTTTGTTAACTTTAATAAAACTTATATTATATTATTGCCAAGTTATTGTCTATAGTAATTTAAGAGCCTTACGCAAGAACTGACCACAGGGAAGTCTGCTGACCTAATTGTAAGTATTTTTTTAATGCTTATAGTTTTGTCCAGATTCGACTTTCCTTACCTACCTCAGAATAATAAATAAATAGGTAAAAGGTGTAAAGGTTAAAGGACACACCATAAAACAATTTTTAATGTTTTTAAAAGAAGTATCTTCTGCTCACCAAGACTGCATTTATTTGATTAAAAATACAAACAAAAACAGTAATATTGTGAAATATTATTCCAATGTAAATCAGCTGTTTTCTATGTGAATATACAGTAAAGTGTAATTTATTCCTGTGATCAAAGCTGAATTTTCAGCATCATTACTCCAGTCTTCAGTGTCACATGATCCTTCACAAATCATTCTCATATGATGATTTGATGCTCAAGAAACATTTATGATTATTATCAATGTTGAAAACAGTTGTGTAGAAATATTTTTCAAAATTCTTTGATGAATTGCTGCTTAGACGAAGTAAATTTAGTCAATCTGCTTTTTCTGTCAAAGCTGCACAAGAATGGAATACTATTCCGACAACTATAAGAGATCTAGACACATATGCTTTATTTAGGGTTCAATTGAAGAATTGGTTAATCAGTATTCAGATTTGTCAACACTAGAATCTTATATCTGCTAGCCATCCTATTATTGTTTGTATTTTGTTGCATTGTTTTTAATTGATCCTAAATTGTTTAAATAGATTTTTATTGTATTGTGTCATTATTACATTTTCTATTATGTATTCTTAATCATATTTTCTTTAGGTTGACTTGTAACATCTTGTCCAGGGACTACAGATGAAAAATAGCCTTTGGCTAATTCTGGTACATTTACAGGAATGTTTTTATTAATGTACAATGTCCCTGGTAAACTAAATAAAGCAAAAAAATATATTTAAAAAATTTGAAAGTTCAAAAGAACAGCATTACGAAATCAGTAAAATATCATACAAATGACACAGTGACACAGTTTTAAGGGCTTTAGAGTTGCTGGATATAAGGAGAGTGTCCAGGTACGATTATAAGTTCCTTACAAAATATGAAAAAGTAGGGCTTTAATATCACCCTGGAATTTACATTTGTGTAAGAAAAATGTCACTAGAAGAATAAATAAGTTTAACATCAAAAGATTATTGGTCCTTTACATCTTTATCAAAGTTGTGCTGACCAAATAAAAGGGTTAGGTGTTTATAAAATCTCTAAGTAAAAATATGTAATATTTATTAGTGCACTTGACAGGATCTTGGACTGCACCTGACGCGATGATGCCCTGCGCGATCCCGAACGCCATGTTCCCCGCTCCGATGAACCCGATCTTCAGCTGACACACATCCTGAACTCAAACAAACACATTTCTCCACATTCATCAAGGTGTTATGTGATGCTGCTGCTGCATATGTTCACCAAACAACATTCAACCATGAGGTAAACAACAACAACAACTACTCACAGGCTGAGTCGCAGGTGAATCACTGCTTTTGACTGAACTATCTGAAAGATTCATTGTTCATTAAATGCAGCTTTTAACAGCTCCGTGTGAATCAGATCAGTGTTTAAATGTCAACAATTTTTAACTAGTGTGGCTGTGTAAAATCCAGTTCAGTCCAGCAGGTGGCACTACCTCAGTGTCTTTATTGATATATATGTACAATATATGTATGAAGCATTGGTATGAAGTCATGTATATGCCAACCTTACCATGTGCGATTGAATCACTGAGTTTGCCCCAAAATATTATTAATCACTTATTATTTTAATGATTTCCCCCCCCTAAATTTTTTTATAATAGCGAAGTGATCATCAAACTCTACAATGACAGAAATAGAAGATTGGGATTGATGATGTAGGCTGTATTGTTCCTCTATACTCTGTATTCAAGGACACAACTATCAGGATGAAAACAGATAACTTTTTATTCTTCTTCTTACAGACCTTACTTACTCTTAAAACATCTCCAGTGCCCCACTGTGGCCATAACATGCCATTACATCTCCCCTTTTTAGATGAAAGTTTAACTGTTTTAACAGAACCTTTAAATAACGCAATACCTTCAACAGTATGGCTACTTAGTTATTTCACTCACTTAACTTATGATTTTACGAGTTTCTTCAAATCCTTTTTCAAACTTAAAAGCGTTCAAAGAGAAATGAACAGAATATATTTTACTTCACAGTAGCCCTTTTTGTAGACCTTATCCTAACTTAATTGGAAAATTCAATAAATCAGAACATGACTTTTCTAATGAACATTTCACTTTTCAAACAGAAAATTACTTCTTTTTTTTTTTTATCCTCTGTGGTGTGTATGCATGTGTTTCATGTTCAAAGGTCCAGTCTCTCAGGAGCCTTAGACAGTCTCCCTGACCTAGTCACCGTCATATCACCTGATGCTGGAGGCACTGGAACTTCCCTGAGGTGTGAACGGTTGCGTCGCAGCTGTCCTCCCTCCGGGGTCTCCACCTCGTATGAGCGTGGTGTATGTGCCTGACTAACAACAGTCCCTTTTGTGTGTGTGGGTTTGATCCACACATGCTGTCCAGGCTGGAGAGGTGGTAAGGTTTGAGTACGGTGTCTCCGATTGAACGTTTGTTGCTGTTGCAATTTCAACACGGTGTCCTTTTCTCTGAACCTCTCAAGATCGGGCCACTGTGGTTGTAACTGCTCCGATGAAATGGGGACTGGTGTTCTAATTCTCCTCCCCATCAGCAGTTGTGCTGGGGAGCTCCCGTGTGCCAATGGAGTGGCCCTGTAGGCCAGCAGAGCTTTGTGGAAATCTCCCTCTTTCACTAAAAGAGACTTCACTGTTCTAACGGCCCGTTCAGCCTCCCCGTTGCTGCGGGGGTAACGGGGGCTGCTTGTCACATGGGCAAAGTCGTAATCCTGTGCAAACTGGGCGAAATCGTGACAGGAGAATTGCGGACCATTGTCCGTGACAAGCACTTCTGGGCATCCATATCTGGCAAACACAGCTTTAAGTCTGGCAATTGTCTGTTTTGCTGATGTGCTGCCAGGTAGGGAACAAACTTCGATATAGCGAGAGAAATAGTCTATCACAACTAAATAGTTCCCATTCTGCCATTGGAAGAGATCAGCAGCAACCCTCTGCCATGGTCTGTTTGGTAGTTCTGTTGTCAGCAGAGGCTCGACTGGTGTTTGAGCTTCACGTGCGCAAATCTCACATCTCTCGACCATTTGCTTTACAGCGGACGTGATACCTGGCCACCAGACTGATTCTCTGGCCCTGGCTAGGCATTTGTTGATACCTTGATGTCCCTGGTGCAGTCTCTGCAAGATGTCAGGTCTCATGCACTCAGGGATTATAAGTCTCTCTCCTTTCATGAGCAGTCCTCTTCCTTCATGCAAAACTGACCTATTGGGCCAGTAGGACAGCAGCTGCTCATGCACATCTCGTCTGTGTCCCGGCCATCCATTTGCAATGTATCGGCTGAGACGTTTGCAGGTGTTATCTGACGTTTGTGCACTCTTAATCTGTTCCAGCTTTGTTGGTGTGGCTGGCAGGCTTTCAACTACGCTGTCCAGGTAAGCTTTGCATTCTCTTTCCAGGTCTTGCTCCGCCTCTGTGGCTGCGGTTGGAAGAGGTGCTCTGGACAGGGCGTCCGCTGTTATCAGATTTTTACCTGGAACATGGATAATGTTAAAGTTAAATCTGAGCAGCCTGAGTCTGAATCTGATAATCCTCGGCGGGAGGTCATCTAGTGCTCTGGATTTCAGAAGTGTTATGAGTGGCTTGTGATCAGTTCTTATGGTAAAGTCCAGGCCACTCACGTATCCACGCAAGCGCTCGCATGCCCAGGTCACAGCCAAAGCCTCCTTTTCTATCTGGGCATATCTTGATTCGGCTTTGCTCAGACTTCTAGAAATGAAGACGACAGGTTTCCACTCTCCATCTGTCTGTTTTTGTGTCAGGACACCTCCGAGTCCATATGACGAAGCATCCGCCGATACCATGGTTTCGTGATTTGGGCTGTACTGGGCTAACACAGTCTCTGATCCCAATTCCTTTTTTGTCTCCAGGAATGCTTTCTGTTGGGGTGCTCCCCATGTCCAGCTGTTCTCCGTCTTCAAAAGGTCACGAATGGGCTTTGTCAGATCTGGCAGGCGTGACGAAAATTTGCCTACAAAGTTCACCATGCCCATGAAACGGCGAACATCCGCCACATCCTTTGGCTCTGGCATCTCCAGGATTGCCTTTATTTTTCCTGGATCTGCTCTGATGCCCTGAGAATTTATGACATGACCCAGGAAACGGATCTCTGTCAGGGCAAACTGGCATTTCTCATTTAGAGTGAGCCCAGCCTCTCTGAATTTCTGTAGCACCCTGTGCAGTCTGTCGTCGTGCTCTTCTCGGTCTTTTCCTATGACCAGGACATCATCAGCGTGACATAGGACTCCGTCAACACCATCAATCAGTTGAGAAATCCTCTTTTGAAAGTGTTCGGGTGCCGATGATATACCAAAAGGTAATCTTTTGAAGTAATAGCGCCCCTCTGGTGTGATGAACGTAGTCAACAGCATGGAGTCTTTGTGGAGTGGGACCTGCCAGAAGCCTGATGTCGCGTCAAGCTTTGTGAAGACTCTGGCTCCTTCCAGCTTGGCCAGTGTCTCATCCACTGCCGGTAAGATGTGTCTCTCTCTGATGACGCTCTCGTTCAGATGGGTTAAATCCACGCAAATACGAATTTTTCCAGACGTTTTCACTATAGGGACCATGCCCGCACACCATTCAGTCGGTTCTTCTACACGAGCTATGACCCCCATCTTCTCCATACGGTCTAGTTCCTCTTTGACCTTGGCCCGGAGAGGAATGGCCACACGTCGCGGGGCCGAGAGGGCATAGGGTGCCGCGTTGTCTCTCAGCTTAATTTTATACTCCCCTTTTAGGTTACCCAGCCCTTTAAATACCTCGGGGTAAGTGGAGCGAAAGTGTTTTTCTGCATCGTCAATGCTATTGAGCTGAGGGATCATCTGTAGTCTGCGGATAGCTGGGAGGCCCAATAAGGGTATGGTCAGGTCCTTCACGATGAACACCTCCTCCTCAATCTTTCTGTCCCCTCTCTGAATGACTGCATGCACTTGCCCTTTTACTTCCAGAGGTTGGTTGGCGGGGCCCAGCAGGGGTCTGCACGGCGCTGAGTGTCTGCCATATCTATCCTGTTTGAATTCTGTCTCTGGGATAGCAGTCACAGACGCACCTGTGTCTACTTTGAAGCGCAACGGGCCACCATTTATGGTGAGTATTTCAGTCCATGTGGATGACTGTGGATAATCAACCGCACCCAGATAAGCCGCCTCATCCACTTCAATTGAATCCATCTTTTGAGCTGATCTGCACACTGCCGCAAAGTGTCCCCTCTTTTGACATTTTCTACACTCAACGTCTTTTGCTGGGCATTCAGTCCATGAATGTTTTGGGGTTTTACCACACTTCCCACACTGTTTTGTCTTTGATGAGGTAGGCTGAGGCTGAGAATAGCTTCCGCGTTGAAAAGATTTTTTTCTATGAGCCAGTCTTTTACTGTTATGAGACAGTGCATCTATTTGTCCTGGTGAATCAGCTGACCGCAGAACAGCTTGTTGCTTTTTCACTTCCTCGTGCTGCCTCACTTGAACTATAGCTGTAGCTAAATCCAACTTTGGGTTGAGCTGAAGTTTTTCAGACAATTTAGCATCACGTATGCCGACAACAATTCTATCTCGAATCATTTCCTCACGTAAGACGCCATATTTACAATGTTCAGCTAACTTGTGCACTGCGGTGATAAAGTTTTCTGCAGATTCGCCGACGTCTTGACATCGTTTATTGAACTTGGCTCGTTCGTAAATTACATTATGTACTCCTACAAAATGTTCATCAAAGGCTTTTTTTACCTCGTCAAAGTCCTTTTCTTTCTCATCCGTCAACTGCAGCGAGCTCAGAATATCGTCAGCCTTATCCCCCATTGTATAGATGAGAGAATTCACCTGGTATGCGCCGTCTTTTTCTTTCAGTCCAGACGCCATTCTGAAGCGTTCAAACCTTTTGATCCATGCGGGCCACGAGCTTGGCTCAAAGTCGAATGGTCCCGGTGGTGTGATAGTGAATATGTGGTCCATCCTGTGTGCTTTTAGCTTGCCACTAGCTGTTATTGCTCTCGCCGACTCGCTCTTTCTCTTGCTCTACAGGTCCCGCGTTTTCACTCTACACACCATTAAAGCTGCTCCGACTTCTTGTCTGTACCACTAGACTCTGTCTGTCGTGGGTTATTCGTCTCTGACTCTGACACCATGTATTGTTCCTCTATACTCTGTATTCAAGGACACAACTATCAGGATGAAAACAGATAACTTTTTATTCTTCTTCTTACAGACCTTACTTACTCTTAAAACATCTCCAGTGCCCCACTGTGGCCATAACATGCCATTACATAGGCTAGTACTGTAGTGAGTTAAATAAAAAATAATTATTTATTTACACACACACGCACGCACGCACGCACGCACACGCACACGTATATATCTTAATGCTTAGAATTCATCCTGGAGCATCTGGACATGCAAATTAAAGTTAAACTTCTGTCCACAAATTCTAAAACCATCTATAAAAAGTTTACAATAATAAAAAATAAAAAAACATTATAGGCTAGAGCTTAAATATATAATCCAGTGTGGTTCTATATAGAACTCTAGGGTTCTTGACTAAAATTTAAAGAATGCTTTATGCCAAAAAAGGTTCTAAATAAGGAAAATGTTTTAAATGATTGCATAATATTTTCATGTTTATGGGGTGTGTCTCAGTCCTTCCCTGATGCCTGGCATCTTAACAGTATGGGTTCTCTCCATCTTCTACAAAAGATAAGAATGATAAAGACAAAAAGTTTAAGTCACTTCGTGGTGGACTGGCTCCCTGTAAGTACGGTATTCACACTGTAAAACTAATCCTAAATGTCTGCAACTTCAGCACTTTCAAATGTAAAACTTAAAAATCAGGGGCCGTATTCACAGAACATTTGATCTTACCACTAAGAGTTCTCCTAAATAGCTGTAAAAGTATGGCAAGCCGTTTTAACTTTTATTCATTTCCAGGATACTAATTCTTGATATCAACAATTCCATTTTTACTAGTTAAAATGATAGTTATTGATATCAGGAATTAGATTTCTACTATAACAATGGCAATTTTTGATATAAGAAATTACATTTCCACTAGTAACAATGCTAATTCTTGATATCCACAATTAAATTTTCACTAGTTAAAATGCTAATTCTTGATAATTTTCAACAATTCATATCCTGGAAATGAATAAAAGGTAAAACGGCTTGCCATAGTAAAAGTTCTTAGGTAAGAGTTTCCTCTTAAAGGGTCATGAAACCCAAAATCGTTCAAATTTCTGAGATTTTAACAGAGTTATGTGTGTTGAACATCATAGAAGTCAGTGTTACCATCCGTTAGTTTTGATTGTAGGAGAAAACTAGTTAATTTAAAACCTTTTTGAGCTTTCACAGGATGTGGCATTTTCTTGAACTATAGTACATCGATGGCTCATCTGTGTCTCATAATTATTCATTAGACTGCTGACTTTACCCTATGAGAAGACGCCTTGCTTAATTATTCATGACAGCATGCGTTGACTTCCTATGTCAGGCGCTTCAAACAGTGAGATTGCATACAGACACTTGGATTATAATGTGCTGTTTACTCTGAGGAAGAAAGATCAGATCCAGCCTCCGGCAGTCATGGCCTAGTGGTTAGGGAGTTGAACTGGTGACCCAAAGGTTGCTGGTTTGATTCCAGAGCCGGTGGGAAATGACTGAGGTGCCCTTGAGCAAGGCACCTAACCCCTAATCGCTCCCCGGGCGCCACACAAAGGCTACCCGCTGCTCTGGGTGTGTGTATCCACGTTTGCAGTGTGTGTGTGTTAACTACTCACTACTCTGCTCCTAATGTGTGTGCATTAACTTGGATGGGTTAAATGCAGAGGTCAAATTCCAAGTATGGGTTACCATGTCACGTCACGTGTCACTTTCACTTTCACTTTCACTTTATCAGCACTACAGCTGTTCTGGAAGATAGATCTGGGATGTATTTCTCAAGCACCACTGATTTAACTTTCGCCTTCCTGAACTTCTGGACCACTGTCTCAATGGTGTTATTAAAAACACGGAAGACTTTTATTCCTCCTTGACCCCCAAAAGGTTTACCCACAGATGCCACTCAATGGCAACTATTGGAGGAAGAGAGCGGCCGATGGCTCAGGACTTCATGAGGTCTGTGGAGCGCCGGAGCTCCAGGACTGCATCTGGAGACACTCCCTCGCCTTGATAAGGTCCTTCATTTAGTCGGCTTGCAACATCGCCATGGCGTGCAACAGGAATCGCCTCCATCCGGGTCCACTGCCACGCATGCCTGGCAAGGAATCACTCCTCTAATCTATCTAGAGGAGATTCCTCTTTTCCACCGGCCATGGCAAGGGTCATTATGTCCAACTCCTGGAGAGAGGGAGAGGAGACAGGCTTACTTAAAACATCTGTCTCAACTCTCCTCAGAGATAGACCGGGCCAACAACATGCTCTCTGCCGGATCGGACGGGCCTGCCGATACTTCTGGTTTGGGCATGAGGAGCTAGCGGCTGAGTTTTGATAAAGGCAGAGATCCGACTCAAACTCCTCCGCCAGCTCCACCTGTGAGCCTCATAAACAAAGCAGTGGGACTGGACCACTATGTGCAAATGCTTTGCTCCCATCCCTTTTAAAGAGAGCCAGGCGGGAGCGGAGCGTCTTCACTGTGAATCGATCGCATTGAGTACAGCCAGACCCTCGAGAGTTAACCCAGCGTGCTTTGCTCCAAAACAGATCACACATCATCAGGCGCTTAACCTTGCTGAGACAGAACTGCTCCTGGTGTCGGCCAACCCAACACTTCATCACAACTTCTCCACTCAGCTATTGATGACCAGTTGAACTTCACAGACCACATTGCTAGAACTGCAGATTTGCCTTATACAACATTAGGAGTATCAGGCTGTTCCTATCGGAGCTTCACAACTCCTTGTCCAAGCTCTTGTTCTCTCCAGACTGGACTATTGTAATGCTCTCTCCTTCCAGCATCTGTCAAACCTCTGCAACTGATCCAGATGCTACAGCAAGAGTGTCTTTATCGAGCCGAAGAGACGCACGTCACTCCTCTCCTTATAAACCTGCACTGGTTTCCAACAGTCGCTCACATCAGATTCAAGGCCCTGATGTTTTCCTACAGAACAACCACTGGCTCTGCTCCTCTATACCTAAACTCATTACTCCAGACCGATGTGTCTCCAGAAGCTTGTGTTCTGCAAGTGAACAGTGTCTTGTTGTGTATCATCTCAAAGAGACACAGAATCACTTTCCCAGACCTTCACCTGGACTGTTCCCTGCTGGAGGAACGACCTGCCGAACTCAACCTGAGCTGATGAGGCTTTAGCCATCTTCAAGAAACGGCTGAAAACGCATATATTTCATCAACACTCGACCCATTAATACTCACACTTACTATTCTATATTACGATACATTACGAGCTCATGAAAGGGAACAATCATCTCGGGAAAGGAGACTTATTAAACACAACCGCAGAGGTTTTATTAAGAAAATTAGTAGCAATCATTCAAAATGAAAAAAGATGCTAAAAACAGGAATGAACAGACAAGATCCAAGAATCCTCAAATCAGCTCCATCACACAGAACAGAGAGAGATTATACAGTCTGAGTCTGTCCATTACTGTATTAATATTATATTTAAAGCAGTTTACATATGAAGCGCAAGAAAATGACTTTCAACACTGTAGGCAAATATATCCATAAAATCCATATAAATGAAAATAAATCTTGCCTGTTATTTGCACACAAAAAAATGTCTAAACTTGATGGTGTCACTATTTCTTCAGGGTGATCAGAGTTTTTCCTCAGTTTTCTGAGAAGAAGAAAATAAAACAATGAACAATCCTCTGCAAGTTTTTGCTATTGTAAATATTGCTGCAGATTGGCTCTAAACTCATCAGTATTTTATTCTAATATTGTCGGCATCTCTATTTCCTCTGGGTGCTTCGAGTCCTTCCTCCCTGCAAAATAAAAGCATTGACTGACCTCTCGTATGTGTTTTTATCATGATTGCAGATTGTTCCAGATCAGATGAGTGTGAATCATCAGATTGTGTGCGGCTCAAAACTCACCAGCTCTTCTTGCACTGATGATCTGAAGAAGAATCACAGTAGGAGCAGCAAACACTGCCATCTCAACAATAATCACAATCACTGCAGGAAACATGAGAGGAAGAAGAGAAACTGTACATGACTGAAGTCAAGGGCATTCAACTATC
Organism: Leuciscus leuciscus; assembly: GCF_965113295.1. Lineage (NCBI taxonomy): Eukaryota > Metazoa > Chordata > Actinopteri > Cypriniformes > Leuciscidae > Leuciscus > Leuciscus leuciscus. Next base: position 2,772,262 of record NC_138743.1, read on the forward strand.
AACAGTTATTGATGAAGCATTTACAGACTGACTGATAGTTTAATGTTATAAAGCTGTCAGTATAAATGAACGTGTCGTACCTCTGTATAATGATACAGCAGTCACACTGACTCCAGTTTCTCCTGGATCTGTGGATCACGTCTGTTAGTTCAGTTCAACACATAATGCCACATATACACAACATCAGCATCACATAATACTTGAGCTTCACGTCACAGAAATGATGAATATGTGCACGAGTCTCATCTATTATCTTCTTACTTCACTCTCAAGCTGTCAGGAGGAGAATGGCAGTAGTTGAGATAGAGACTGTATTACTGTATAACTGTATTCCTGTGTTACTGTATAATTTATTCCTGGTTTATATGAGAGTGAAACACAGTTGAGCTTCTGCAAATAAACCTTCAGCTTGAATGAAAGACATAAGCCTTATAATTCCTAAAACCGACCTCCTACATGGGTCATATTAGGCTATAATACACTCGTCTGATTTATGCAATATATCATATATGACCCATGAAGGAGGCCAATATTGGGAATTATAAGGATTGTTATGCAGTTTATAACTTTGACCACTAATATTTTACAATTCCAAAACGTATGAAGCCATCAGAAAGAGTAGAGCCAATCTGTGGAAGTTTTCACAAATCTGTCAGAAAAGAGTGTTTTCTCACCTGAATACTTGACAGTGTGTCTGACTGAGGTCTCGAGTTGATCTCTGCGAGTAAGCTGACATCTCCACTCTCTGTTGTCATCTTCATTCAGGAGTGTTGTAGTCAGAGTGATGACGATACAGCGATATTGATCTGATGATGATAATATCTGATATCTGGAGTCTGTCTTCAAATCAACACCAGTCTGATTCACCCACAACAGCTCAAGTCCCTCAGAACTGACCCAATCATCACAGGAGAATACAGTATATGAATACAACTGACAGGAGAGAGTCACAGAGCGGCCTGGACTGGTCTCAGTCTGTGAGGATGAAGATGATGATGATGGAGACACTGAAACTGAACAGAAGACACAAATCACAGACTCTTCAATCATCATCTTCGATTGTCAGCTGCCTGCCCATTGACCTTCTGCCTAAAACATATAGATTTCTCGATTTTAATCGATTCTCATTTTTTACGAAACGATATCGATTCTTAAATACCAAGAATCGATTAGTCATCCTGTGTTCAGTTGATGAATGAATGGAACATTTTTGCGCGCATCCAATAAATCGCAATAATCTTTGTGCTTTGTTATTATTGATATGAAAAAAAGTCTCAGAGATTTCAAATTACGTCCATTTTCTTACGAAATTCAAAAACATAATAAACAGAGCAATTCCAAGAGGGTCCTCACGCCATCGGTGCTCGGGCCCTAATTACCGTTTTTGGCTTGAGATCGCTCTGGCGCAGCTCGAGAGAAGCACATGATCTTCTCTTCCGTCTTAATAATACCAGTTACAGCGCGAAATAAACATGAATGAGCATCTGAAAGTGTGTTAAAAGGTAGAGTACAACTTATCGAAGTCCGTATCATGTGACATGGAATCGCTCAATCAGTGTTTCAACCGTGGAAACAATGTCATGTAACGTCACATTTACCTCAGAAAAAACATATCCAGTGACCATAAACTCGTTAGTCAGCTAGAAAAATGAACTAGAGAGGAGCATTTTGTTAAATATATGCACCATATTACATATTCATTATAATTTTTAATGTTCTTCAATATTTAATGCATGTTTGAATAAGTCTGGAAAGTTTGACAGCCACCATTTAAAATTTTATAGAATTTCATGTAGCCTAACTTTATTATTATAAAAAATAAATAAAAGTGTATTTTAAGTGTTTGTATACAAATCTGTAAATTTTTACCTTCAATATTATAGTAGGCTAATGAAACCTATAGGCTACCACTGACTCCCATAGTTTACAATAATAGTTAAGAGATTTGTTTTCCTTGAGAAAATTTGCAATGTATTGTACCTGACATCAAAAATAATCAATATTGAATCGAATCGAAAATTGCAAGCCTGTGAATCGAAATTGAATCGAATTGTGAAATTTGTGTCAATACCCAGCCCTAAAACTTACCATGAAGAACATGTAGAGAAACACGTGCATCAGGTCCTTGTTTCGGTCCATTCACATATTGTTCGCAGGTGTATAATCCATAATCTTCTTCTGTGACGTTCTTGATGTTTAGAGAGCAGTCAGACTCCAGACTCAGTCTCTCATGTCTCTCTGTGTCTTCATTCTTTATCCCTCCATCAGTCAGTTCAACTCTCCATGAATGTTTGTTAGAGTAGGTCCATGTAGTTGATTTGCTGCCAGAAAGAGCTTTATTACAGGACAGCAAGGGCGTAGGTTTGGCCTCAGCTTTGGTGGGGACATCCCCCTCCCCCTCCCCCTGGAATGAGTTTTCTATATGTAATTAAATAATGAACAAATGAATAAAATACACACGTATCATAGTATGCATTCAACACAACAAATCCATTATTATTATCTATTATTATTATCCATGATTACAGTATTCCATTAATACTAAAATTGTATCTACTATTCTATATCAAATTCTATTGATATATTCTATTCTTAAATATTAAATTCTTAGGCTACACTCACTCACAAATACATTACATAAATAGAATGTAGAAACGAAAAATGTCTCAGATCCACTGTTTATGTTGACTGCAAGATTCTAAGTTAAGGTCAGCTAATTAACATTCAGTGACTTGCTAACGTAGCATTCTATCATGATAGCGTGACTTCTATGAGTCTATCAGTGCTGAACAGCCTAATCAATACTCTTAACCTTAGTTGAAAGATTGCTGCTGCTAGGTTTAACTGTAACAACATGGTAACACATACTATCACCAATCAATACTATTTTCCACAGTAGAATCTGCATTTGAAAGCCTGGTCAGTCACTACTACTGCTAGTTTATTTGTGTGGCTAGTTATTTTGCCTACTTACACTCTGATTTATGAAAAAGCTTCGTATGTCCCCTTTCTTCTTCTTGGGTGGCATAGCTGATCTATCTACAAAGTACAAAAAGTGGCAAAAAACGGAATATTAAAATGTTTTACTCTGGCCTTTGTATGTGGCAGAGAGACAGCCCTGGTAACTTACCGTCGGCGTCGTCGACGCGCACACACACACACACACACACACACACACACACACCACCCGCTCGCTGCCAGTGCAAGCACAAAAGTAGTCGCGGCCCGCGCGTGTCGCCTGTCAGATACACCGCCGCCAATCAAATTACGCCGTTTCTTGTACTGTCGTTTTGGCCGTTGGAATCGATCCAAATAGCAGCGCAAAGATCCAAATAGCAGTTCAAAGGAGCTTGCTAAATATTGGTGGGGACAAATTTGTCATCTCAAAATATTGATTGGGACTAGTACCTAGCGTCCCCCCCTAAACCTACGCCCATGCAGGACAGAGAGACATTTTCACCAGAACTGATGAACACATGAGTCTCAGTCACTCCACTGGTTCCTGAAACACAGTATATCTCAGTGATCATTATGATATGTAAAGGATAATGTAGAGCGAGGCGGTTGTTATAGCGAATACAACCCAGACAGGCTGATCAGGACCCTGACGCGAAGCGGAGGCTGAAGGGGTTGTATTCGCTATAACAACCGACTCGCCCTACATTATCCCGCTTAGTACATGGCTACCTACCAAATAAATCAATAATTTGACACAAAATATTGATTTAAAAAGGAGTTTATTGATTTAAAAAAAGATTGTATCGCTTCTGCTAAAGAAAATAGTCCATTCCGTCTCTACGGTTAGAATCCTGCGTCCATAGCAACGCTCTGTTTTGCATGGCAACGGTGTGTTAGCAGCGGTTATCAACAAATAACACACCGCATTCTACATTAGAATTCAACCGAGCCATGTAATAAATATATATAAATGAAACATAAAACACACCAGGATAAAAAGCAGAAGTTTTAATCAGTATTTTTCCTGACTTAAAGCAAACAACACACTCTCCAGAATAAACTATTAGTCTTTATCAGAGAGCTGTTCAAATCACTGACACACTCTTAATATGAAGATAATTCTTCATCATCAGATGTTTGAGTGACACTATGTCCAGTCAATACACAACTCTGAGATCACAACGTGAATGTGTGCAAGAATAAACTGAGCATGTTCAAATGAACTCTTTCCAGACTAATTCCACTAAATGTCTTTAGAGCAAATACAGATTTCTTTACCTGTGAGAAGTGAAGAGAGAATGATCAGTCCCAGCAGACACAGATCACACTTATCAGCCATTTTGTGTTTCTGTCAGTCTTCCTCTTCATTATATATAGTTACAGCTCCTCCTTTAAACATCATCAGCTCCTCCTGTGGTTATTATCTTCCTCTCATCTGACCAACCGAGTGTTTAAATCCATTGCTATATAGTGACACTATACCAGTGTAACTTTGTCCTCTCTGTAGATTGGGCTCATATAGACTCTGAACTGTGTACTTTAACACTGAAGATTTTGCTCCGTGGTCTTGAATGGTCTTGACTCTGAGTGACATTCAACTTTCCTCTACAAAACCCCCATGTAATGTGTTGAGTGTTGGATGTAAACCTGGGGTAGGAACTGGTTCATATAATCTGGATTAAATAATCAGATTCCAAATATATAGTACTTGTAATTAGATTACATTACATTTTAATATACTTGTAGTCAGACTACAATTACTTTGTGTCACAGACATCACTGGTGACAATAAACATAAAGCCTAATGTTGCAGTGCAGAGATTTTTCAGTGCAAAGTTGAGATTTTTATGGACGATCTTGTAGTTGAACACCTCCAGAGGAACCACGCAAAGAGAGCTCACAAGATGGAGAAGAAGGAGAGAAAGACGCTGGTGAAGGTCTTCCACCAAGACTCAACCCCCTCGAGATGAACCGATTCATCGTGCACAGCAGTTAATAAGGATTATCAGACAAGTTGAAAGATCAAATAAAAAAAATAATAGACATTGCATACAGTTTTATGGTTGAAAATGAAATAAAATGTTCAAATGAAGATGTGTTGAATTTGCAGGGCGAGCTCAACCTAAAGCCTTGTTTGAGCTTGGCCTGCAAACTTAAGGGTCATCGGAAGGGAGTGTATGTGTGTAGCTATAGGTACATGACATGTTTAAGGGTGTTAAAACCACATGTGTTTTTGAAGAGAACTTGGAGCATCTCTTGCTTCAAAAATAGAAAAGGTGTGAAGCCAAAGAGAGGTCAAAGGGGCTGGAACAGGGGAACTCTCCATATAGAGCTTTTGATGTGTGTGCTGCATAAAACAAGGGTGATACAATCTGTAGATAATCTGAATATGTGCTTTTGCAAGCTTATGTTAATGAAGGGACTAGAATAAGTCACAAGCATTACCTTATAAGGGAATTAACTGTACTAAGGCCTTCTTGCAAGAATAAAGTACTTCAAAGACAAGTGGGTTTGCTTTTCATTGCAGTCTCACCACTAAATAGATCATTTCCGCAACAAGCGTGACAGCACCAACAGGTGTGTTAGATGGTTTTAAAAGGCTTGATACATAAACATGTACAGACACATAAACACATAAATAAATAAATGAGTTCTTGGAAGTTTTGTTGTTTCATAATCTTGTTAGTGGGCAGTGCTTTTGTTGAACAGAGTTCTTTAGACTGGATGAAAGAGGGTGAAAGTGATTAATAGAAAAGGTTGTATGTGCTTATTACAGAAATAACAGCTTATTACCACCTATAGTTACTTTTTAAAGTCAAGCGCCCTCTAGCGCTCCTGTTAATAATGACAGTGTCGTGTGTACTATTGTTGTATTTTGAACAAATACTATTTGTTGTACTATTTGATGTGCTTTTGTCAAAAAATCCATATTGGAAAGTAAAGATCAAAATAATTAAACTCTTATCAAATTAAATTCATTTAAAAAAAATATTTAAAATGTTTAAGGCCACTGCAAAAGCTCGATCACCTCTGCATCGTAAGCGAGACCGAGGGACAGACAGAAGATGTTGATCTCTTGACATAAGTGATCTGGGTGGGTTGTGATTGACAATTAAATCAGAGAGATATTTAGGGGCTTGATTACAACGAGCTTTGTAGGTGAAAGTTAAGATTTTACAATTCGATATCGAACTGGCAGCCAGTGTAGAGAGCGCATAATTGGGAAAAAAATACTGGTCTGTGGTCTGAGAGTGGATGGTCACTGATTTCAATATCAGCCCCCGATAGACCGTATGACAGTATTAGATCTAGTGTATGACCGTGACAGTGTGTGGGTCCATTTACCCATTGAACAACATTTATAGAGGATATTACATTTTAAAAGTCTTTAGCTAAAGCATTAGCAGGGCAGAATGTTAAAATCACCAATAATTAAAATATGGTCATATCTCGTCAAAGCATCCCCCAGGAGATCAGAAAACTCATTGATAAAGTTACTAGATGAAGGTGGATGATAGATTAGCAAGAGTAGAATAGGATAGAGGGAATTTAAATGAATTTCCTAGACTTCAAAGCTCTTAAAAGTGGCCGTTGTCAATAAACAACACTGAACATTGTTTTAAAACCCTTGAAGTCCCCCTCCCCTGCCGGTTAACCGGGGAGTGTTAAAGGGGTCATATAATGCCATTTTTGTACAAGCTTATATGATTCTTTAGGGTCTAAATTAAAAGTTTGTAATATACTTTAATTTAAAATTCTCATTAGTATTGTAAGAAAACACTCATTTAACCTGGTCAAAAACAGCTCTGTTTTCAGCACGCCGTTTCAGTGCATGTGTCTTTAAGTGATAATGAGCTTGTCACATGCCTGTCCTGTCTCGTGTAGCACATGTGGTGTTTGTGTTCCTGTCTCTGTTTTGACCCCACCCTCCTTGTTATCTCATTATTGGTTTCATTTGTCCCACCTGTTGTTCCCTAATTATCTGCCTGATTTGTCCCTTTTATAAGCTCCTTTGTGTTTGCAGTCTTTGTCGGATCGTTGTATTGTCTATGTTTCCCTTGTGTTATGTTCCTGACTTATGCCTGCCTCGTTTTCCCCCCATGGGGAGTTTTTGTTTGTAGTTTTATTTTGTTTATTATTTAATAAATTCCTTACCTGCACTTGGATCCTCGCTTCACTTTTTGACCTATCGTGACAGAGCTTTGCTCACCCCGCCCCGCTGTTCTGTGCGTACACGTTTGTAACACAACAACCATAACGCGTTGTTCATTATAAACGTGGGATTATGAATTATATCGAGAACGTCGTACATAGAAAACATGCCGTAATGTACCCTGAGTGTAAACCTTAGCCGCATTCATCGTGAAGCGTGCAAGCGATTTGCAAAGATTAATATAAATATTAATATAAAGGTTAATAAAACGTTACACTCACTTCAGTTCTTCTGGAGGTGCAGCAGGAACACGAATAGTCTGTACCGATCCTTTTTTCAGGAGCAGCTTCTTAGCAAAACCAGCTTTATACTGACCCTCGAGCAGTCTGGTGTGTGAAATGATTCGCGCAAACATGAAAGCATTGACGTTGATCGTGAGTAATATTCCCTTCGAAAACAAAACTCAGCCACTGCGTCTTCAGCTTACTGAGGAGATTGGAGCTTTAAATTTAATATCTAAATTTCTATAATTAATTATTTCCCACCGAGCAAGAGGGCGGGGCCTTGATTTCGTGGCTTTACTTCCTGCTCACTACTGCGCAGGTCTGGTCCCGAAATCACTACTGCGCAGACTCAAGCCCCAAGATGTCAGCGCCATATCGGGACACTGGCGGCTTCACTTCTCACCAATGGAAGAGAGCGAAGGGGCGTCGTCCATCTTTACCCCCCACCCCTTCGCTTATCTTTATGCCTAGATAAGTGACTTTTGACTTAAGCAACTGAGCTTTTCTTGGATTCAAATTTAGTCCAGCCTCATGCAGCAACTGAAGTAATTCTGCTTGCAAAGTGAGATGTTCTTCCCTGTTAGCTGTCTGCAACAACAAATCATCCACATATTGAATCAGACTTTCAGGCTTAGAAAAGCGTTCCAGTATTTTAGCTAAACACTGGTGGAACAGGGAATGTGTTTCACAACTACTAGTCCCGCAATCTCCCTCAGTAACCACCAACGGGCACCCTCGCCCGAATACTGACTGTCTCCCGAACTCCAAATCCCACAAGGCCTCACTCATGCACTGATCCCATTTCCACCTGTGAGTAATGATCACACACACAGCTGTTACTCATTCCCAGCCCTATATAAATCACACTCACAGCACACTATGTGTGAAGTCTTGTTTCCCTGTTGTGTGCATCTCTGAGTGTTTTCTAGAAAGTTATCCTGCCCGTGTGTGCGACCCTTACTCTAACTCACTCTTCGATTGTCTGCTGCCTGCCCATTGACCTTCTGCCTAAAAAATATAGATTTCTCGATTTTAATCGATTCTCATTTTTACGAAACGATATTGATTCTTAAATACCAAGAATCGATTAGTCATCCTGTGTTCAGTTGATGAATGAATGGAACATTGTTGGGCGCATCCCATCCAATAAATCGCAATAATCTTTGTGCTTTGTTATTATTGATATGAAACAAAGTCTCAGATTTCAAATTACGTCCATTTTCTTACGAAATTCAAAAACATAAATACCGTTTTGTCGCTGTGGCGTGAGATCGCTCTGGCTCAGCTCTAGAGAAGCACATGATCTTCTCTTCCGTCTTAATAATACCAGTTACAGCGCGAAATAAACATGAATGAGCATCTGAAAGTGTGTTAAAAGGTAGAGTACAACTTACCGAAGTCCGTATCATGTGACATCGCTCAATCAGTGTTTCAACCGTGAAAACAATGTCATGTAACATCACATTTACCTCAGAAAAAACATATCCAGTGACCATAAACTCGTTAGTCAGCTAGAAAAATGAACTAGAGAGGAGCATTTTGTTAAATATATGCACCATATTACATATTCATTATAATTTTTAATGGTCTCAATATTTAATGCATGTTTGAATAAGTCTGGAAAGTTTGACAACCACCATTTAAATTTTTATATAATTTCATGTAGCCTAACTTTATTTTGATAATTTTTTTTATAAAAGTGTATTTTAAGTGTTTGTATACAAATCTGTTAATTTTTACCTTCAATATTATAGTAGGCTAATGAAGCCTATAGGCTACAACTGCCTCCCATAGTTTACAATAATAGTTAAGAGATTTGTTTTCCTTGAGAAAATGTGCAATGTATTGTAGCCTACCTGATATCCAAAATAATCAATATTGAATCGAATCGTAATCGAAATCGAATAGAATTGCAAGCCTGTGAATCGAAATTGAATCTGCCTGCCCATTGACCTCCTTCCTGATTCCTGGATCTCGTATCGTCTGCTGCCTGCCCCTGACCTCTTGCCTGGTTCCCTTACGCCTTGCCTGCCCTGCTACACTGTTGTCGCAGGTATTGGACCCTTGCCTGTTGACTTTGAATAATAAACTGTTGCAAATGGACCTGACTAAGTCTGATGATTCACAACAATGTGAGTTCACAAAGCCTTGTGGAAGGACATTCCATTGTGTACTGTGTGTTTCTGAACTTAAAAACAAACTTATATTGACACTCTGGATGTAATGGAATTGACCAGAAACCATTGGACACATCAAGAGCTGAGTAGTAGTTAGCCTCTGGTAAGAGAGATGCTAGCGCATCAGGGGTGGAAGCCACTACAGGTGCACAAGTTTGTGTACATGTGTTAAGCTCCCGGTAATCTATGCATAATCTCCAAGAATTGTCTGGTTTGTGAACGGGCCAAATTGGGGCTAATGATGGAGAAAAAAAAAGTGGCAGAAACAAGCTTCCATAGCTCCCCTTTTGCTTTATCCATCTTTTTCGACGACACTCACTACACTCAACTCACTACTCGTACCTGCTGCTCGCTCAGCGCTCACAGCGCCCGCGCCCGCTCGCCAGCCTGCTCAGACCATTTTCAGGAAAGGGGTGTTTCATTATGACACAGGCTATATTTTACTCGAGCAACATTAAATAAAAATGCTTTTTTTTTCTCACTTTCAACAATTAATGGTGCTATTTTGGTTCAAAATAAAATATGGTAACCTTTGCTTATATTTAGGATGAACATAATTATAGCTGGACTGCATGGGCCCCCCCTAGCGGCTGGGCCCCAGAAAACATTCCCCTTTATCCCCCCTTATGGACGGCCCTGCTGTTTCCTCTCTGACTTATTAGCATTTCTGTTCTTTAATTTCTGAGTTAAGGCTTCAGAAAAAGGGTCAGGCAGGCACATTCTTAACAAAACGCACTCATCACCATCTGTAAAGTTGTAAACTTTAGCTTATTCCTCCAAGTTTTTCAGAAAATCTAATGGGTCTTGTTTGGCAGGATCAAATTTCCCAATATTCTTGATCACAGCTTCTAATTCATTTGGATTAAAGCCTCTGACTATGGTAGAAGTCATTGGTTCTTCCCCTTCTTCACTAGCATGAATAGTCGTAGCATGGACTGGTGCCATGGGAAATCTAACTGTCTTCCTGCAAAACTGGCATTTCTGGAACTGGATTACACAAAGTGACATTGTCTTTTCTGAGTTGTGCCATTCTTTATCATGACTGTCTTTGCTTCCTCCAAATCAGTGAACAATGTTTCCACAGATCAATGCATATTGTTAGTTCTAAGAAGTGCAATCTCATTTTGCATCCTGACCTTTTCTTCTTTCCATATCGTTTCACTAGCCTGGTAATTTTTATTTTAAATTACCCCGACACAGTCGCTCATTTTCAGCCTCTAACTCATCTACTCCTGGTTACTTTGTAGGAAGCAAAAACAGCTTGAAACGCATTTGCAATTTTTCCTTTTTTGTTCCTAAGGCATTTTGGGATCATTTTCAAACTTGGAGACAGCCCACTCATATGGTTTATCAATATTTAATATTCCGTCAAACATTCCCTGAGAACCGTGTTTAGTGATGTAGCCTATTTAACAATCGTTTCTTCCATTTTTTAAGTTTTATCGGGCTTTACAGTATCTCTTGTATTCACAACTTCTGATTTAAATGACTACACGTTATCTAGTTGCTTTAAGATATTCATTAGTCTAATTATTCACAGCTCGGATGCAAATGAAGACAACCAGCACACTGTCCAAAACTTCTTTTAAATGTAACACTGTCACAGTATGTCAGACAAAACCAAACTACGTCGTGTGTCATGTTATTTTCTTAAAACAACTTACTTAGCCACATTACTTAAGGCTTAAACAATAGGCTATTTATCAAATTTAAAACACTGCCACAGTATGTCAGGCAAAACCACACTGCTTCGGGTTGTTTTTTTAAACTACACAGAGTCACGGCGCATCAGACTCACTAGTCTACATAACACACAATAGTTGTGAAATAATTCTGTGACCACACTGCTTCAGGTCTATTTAATTACTTTAGAATTTCCTCAGAATTATTACAACTTCACAATCGTTTTCAATGTTAGAAACATACACATTTGTTTCAATTACTTTAGAAACAACAATTCCAATACACTCTGCCACCACACTACTTCGGGTTGATTCAATTACTTTATAATCCAGTCATTTTAAGCCAAAATGGGGGTCAACCTTGAACAAATTGCAACAGAAGCAAACTCAACTGATTTTGTATGTCCTGAGTATGGGGAAAAATAAGCCCAGAAGAATCCCATTAGGGGAAAGTTTAAAAAAAAGACCCAAATATAGCCTATATACGCCTATTCATTCTTTTTCTCACGTGAATAGGGTAAAAATTGTAACCTTTAGATATCACCATGAAAATTACTGAGTTGATTACTTACATCAAGACAAACAAAAAATCTATTACAAGTTTTTTTTAATTGTTTGTTAACATGGACAAACGGTGCATAATCTAATTATGTATGTGCTAATTTGCATAAATAGCCTACCACAACAGATCTAAACATTGGGTATAGCCAGGTGAAAATGTCTTGTTGAATCTTGTTGACAAATAACAGTAAAATACTTAATATTAAGGTCTGAATGGAACCCATTTAGGCTACCCATGAACATTAATACATAGAGGCAGGAAGAAGTACTTTAGAAACCAGCCTTTATACATTTTTAAGAGATGGGGTTTGGGGCTGGGTCCGTGGGACTGTTTCTGGGGGACGAGTATGAGGGAAGAACAGGAGACAATGGTAAGGAGAATGCAGAAGAAAAAAGGTAGGTAAGTGAATCCCCAGAAACAGTCCCACGGACCCAGCCCCAAACCCCATCTCTGCAATAATAATTAATAAAGGCTGGTTTCTAAAATCAGGGGCTTTTTTTTTTCCTTACTCAGGACATATTGAGGATACAAAATCAGTTGAGTTTGCATCTGTTGCAATTTGTTCAACCTTTTTCATAAAATGAGTGGACTATTAGAATCTTAAACAAAATCGTACGGGATAGGCTTAACAACTCCTCCTGCTAATACTGAATAAACCAAATTCTCTTCTGTCCTTAAAAATTTCCTTTCTAGATTTTTTAAAACGAGGGAGTTTCCTGACAAAAACCAGCATAAATGAAAGAAAACTGATTTTTCTTACCTTTCCCCACTTTTTTGTTGGAAATTCCTTGATGGGTGGCTCGCCAATGTAAGAAAAAGTATGAAGATGTCGAAGTTCTCAAAAAATTAAGTTTATTCCAGCAAATTAGTAACAAAGTACAGACAGCACTTCAGATTCAGTGGAGTCAAACAGAATGCCGAATAATCTCTGCTCAAACATTTTATACTGTATTACATTCGTCTTCTCGCTCAGCATGTAAATGAAGCTCTGTCTTAAATGTAAATTGAGGATAACAATGAAAGTGATAGCCTTTTGTTCCCACATCTTTGATATTCTTTCAAATAAGAACAGCCAAATGTTAAGGTAATAAGATTGTTTGAAATCCCTGTATTTAGGATGGTTCTTGATTGCCCGCTGCCGCTCCCACGCTATAGGTCATAACATGTCACTCCTGTGATACTATTTACATATTACTGAGATTGGAAGGAATTGTCTCTATGATAAATCAGCTCCTTTAAGAGAAGAAACATTTAAATGTACAGTGGGGAGAACAAGTATTTGATACACTGCCGATTTTGCAGGTTTTCCCACTTACATAGCATGTAGAAGTCTGTAATTTTTATAATAGGTACTCTTCAACTGTGAGTGACGGAATCTAAAACAAAAATCCAGAAAATCACATTGTATGATTTTTAAGTAATTAATTTGCATGTTATTGCATGACATAAGTATTTGATATATCAGAAAAGCAGAACTTAATATTTAGTAAAGAAACCTTTGTTTGCAATTAAAGAGATCATACGTTTCCTGTAGTTCTTGACCAGGTTTGCACACACTGCAGCAGGGATTTTGGCCCACTCCTCCATACAGACCTTCTCCAGATCCTTCAGGTTTCGGTGCTGTCGCTGGGCAATACGGACTTTCAGCTCCCTCCGAAGATTTTCTATTGGGTTCAGGTCTGGAGACTGGCTACATTGTAAAAAATGTCTAACCCCCCCAAATCAAAAATTTCAAGTGACCGATAACATCTACATTTTTCAATTGGCCCAAGTGAAATTCTTGTTGCAATAGTCTGTTAACATTGGCTCAATGAGAAATAATACGTCAGACTAATTGAAAAATGTAGATGTTATCGGTCACTTGAAATTTTTGACTTGGGGATGTAATTTTTTTTTACAGTGTAGGCCACTCCAGGACCTCGAGATGTTTCTTACGGAGCCACTTCTTAGTTGCCCTGGCTGTGTGTTTCGGATTGTTGTCATGCTGGAAGACCCAGCCATGACCCATCTTCAATGCTCTTACTGAGGGAAGGAGGTTGTTGGCCAGGATCTCGCGATACATGGCCCCATCCATCCTCCCCTCAATACGGTGCAGTCGTCCTGTCCCCTTTGCAGAAAAGCATCCCCAAACAATGATGTTTCCACCTCCATGCTTCACGGTGTCATGGCCTCTCTTTCGATCTGGAACCCATGCAGGTGGGCAGAGCTCGCCTCTCCCTGGAGGAGAAGGAGCGGAGAAGAGCACAGGGACTCTGTTTATACTGTGGAGCCGTGGGACACTTTGCTGTTAAGTGCCGTCATTAGAGAGGAGGTTACTGACAGGTGGCATTTCCCTGGAAGAACCCTACCGAGATTCGACGCTCCTCCCGGTCAGACTGCAGTGGGCTGCTTCACAACATCAGTGTGACGTACTAGTGGACTCTGGGGCGGAGGCGAGCTTCATGGACCGAGACCTGGCGCACAGACTCGGGTTTCCGATAATTCCTATCACTCATCCTATCTCCGTAAACGCTCTGGGTGGTCAACTCCTGTCTTCCATCACACACACTACCGGACCGGTGAGTTTAGTCACGTCTGGCAATCATGTTGAGGAGATTCAGTTCCTGCTCACTCCAAACAGTCTGGAATCCGAAGTCTCGGTTCCCTCTGCACACGAATTCGTCCAGAGGTGCAGACACATCTGGAGAACAGCCAGAGAGACTCTCCTCCAGGTGGGTTTGCGCACCAAGGCCCAGGCCGATCGCCACCGTTTGCCCCATTTTCAATCTGCTATTAATCCACTTCCCCGGTTCCCCCACCTCCGCAAATCGTAGATGGGGAGCCAGTTTATTCGGTCAGTCGTATTCTGGACTCAAGGCGGAGGGGACGCAGATTCCAGTATTTGGTGGATTAGGAGGGCTACGGTCCGGAGGACAGAAGTTGGGTTCCTGCCCGAGACATATTGGATCACTCCCTTATCGATGATTACAATCGCCAAGTAGGTCCCTCTGGGAGCGTCAGGTGACGCTCTTAGGGGGTGAGGTAATGTCACGGTTCGCAGGTTCGCCTGTTCATTCTGTGTGTACTGCTCTGATCTGATTGCCTATCAGCGTCAGCTGTGCTGACACACGGTTGGGATGATGTTCTTGGGTTGTACTCATCCTTCTTCTAACTCCAAACACGGCGAGTGGAGTTTAGACCAAAAAGCTCTATTTTTGTCTCATCAGACCACATGACCTTCTCCCATTCCTCCTCTGGATCATCCAGATGGTCATTGGCAAACTTCAGACGGGCCTGGACATGCGCTGGCTTGAGCAGGGGGACCTTGCGTGCGCTGCAGGATTTTAATCCATGATGGCGTATAGTGTGTTACTAATGGTTTTCTTTGAGACTGTGGTCCCAGCTCTCTTCAGGTCATTGACCAGGTCCTGCCATGTAGTTCTGGGCTGATCCCTCACCTTCCTCCATGATCATTGATGCCCCACGAGGTGAGATCTTGCATGGTGCCCCAGACCGAGGGAGATTGACCGTCATCTTGAACTTCTTCCATTTTCTAATAATTGCGCCAACAGTTGTTGCCTTCTCACCAAGCTGCTTGCCTATTGTCCGGTAGCCCATCCCAGCCTTGTGCAGGTCTATAATTTTATCCCTGACGTCCTTACACAGCTCTCTGGTCTTGGCCATTGTGGAGAGGTTGGAGTCTGTTTGATTTCAAACAGGTACAGTTAATACAGGTAATGAGTGGAGAACAGGAGGGCTTCTTAAAGAAAAGCTAACAGGTCTGTGAGAGCCGGAATTCTTACTGGTTGTTAGGTGATCAAATACTTATGTAATGCAATAAAATGCAAATTAATTATTCAAAATGTACCTGTGATAAAAATGTCAGACCTCTACATGCTTTGTAAGTAGGAAAACCTGCAAAATCGGCAGTGTATTAAATACTTGTTCTCCCCACTGTACATATTGGAGTGGAAGTTGGATCAGACTATAATTTCTTATAAGGCGTATAATAATTTGGGTAAATGTCTAAAAATCCCTCTGGAAAAATCCCCTCCTGTGGTAATATTTTTCCTTGTAATTATGTATGGTTTTTAAAAATGGGAACTGCTGCCTGCAAATGTGTAGATGAGAGAAGCAAAGTGTATGTGCTTTGTGCACACGCTACATTATGGCCAAGCATGCAACCTTAAAATAGCATCTGAATAACACGGTTTTTCCTGGTCTGTGGCGGAATTGTTTTCTGAAACTGCAAAATAGCACCAGGGAACGTTTGCGCCGGAACACGCCGCCTCTTTTCGCTGAACCGCCCCCGGGAGCGCAAGTTCATTCCCTAATTTACCGACGTGCGTCTGTGGAGGGAAAAGTCTGCTGTGCGTCGGGTGCAAAATAGGAATGATACATGCGTCGCTGTACAAAGTTAATTGTGCTGGGTGCAAGATAGGGCCCTAGATTTGTTTGGCTTTGAACAATGTAATAGTAAACGTATCTTTCAGTCTTGCAGCAAGGACTCAAAAGTGTGGCACAGGCACACCTAATCAAATAAGTAATAATAAAACATTTACTTTAAGACGGTTTAAAGTAATATTTATATGAAACAAATTCATTTGAAATAATGTCATATTGGAATAGAATTAGCAAATTCTCAATATTGAGACCACAGTTGTGAGACATCAACAAAAATGGTGTTTGGATCTATAAATGCTTAATTTTTCATTAAATCACATTATTCAGCAATTATTTTATGTCAAGGTGTGTAATCACACTGTTTGTATTTATGTTGTGGAGCTTATATATATATATATATATATATATATACACATACATACATACATACATACAGTGGGGAGAACAAGTATTTGATACACTGCCGATTTTGCAGGTTTTCCCACTTACAAAGCATGTAGAAGTCTGTATAATTTTATATATATATATATATATATATATATATATTAGGGGTGTAACGGTTTAAATTGCTCACGGTTCAGTTTAAATCAATGTAAAATAACATTGCATATTTAACTGGATAAATGAAAGATTAATCATTATTAAAGTTACAAAAGCTATTCAATCAAGAGCAGTGAGTGGCCGCCATGCCTGGGTCTTCAGCCAAGATGGCCGTCACACCTGAGTCTTCAGCCAAGATGGCCGTCACACCTGGGTCTTCAGCCAAGATGGCCACCATGCCTGATGCTGCGTTCGAAACCGCATACTTCCCTACTATATAGTAGGGGAAAAGCAGTAGACGAGCGAAAAAGTATGTATGAATCCTTAGTATTCATAAAAGAGTAGGCGAGAATTACATGGGTGACGTACTAATTCTCACAAGATTCGGACGGACGTATACTTAAAGTGCGTTAGAATATGCCTACTTACGTACTATATAGTAGGAGAAAACAGTACGTGAAAGGAGTAGTATGTTCGAAACATCAGTATTCACAAAAGAGTAGGCGAGAAATTCCCGGATGATATACAACTTCCGGACAGATTTTCGAGTACTCAACCGATGGATACTTTTCTATCCCAGGAGGCCACACGAGAGGATACGCCATAATCGAACATCGCGGAGATCAGCGACGCGGGTGCTTTAAAATGTGAGTAAACACGGTTCCTTGTGTTACAATCGCATGTGTTGAACTAATGTAGAGTAAACTATATTGAATTGTTGAAGGTGTAAAGGAGCTGCCCTTATGAGCTGCCCTCCATCACTCCACCTGTCCTTACGAGTCCCTCCATCACTCCACCTGTCCTTATAAAACCCTCCATCACTCCACCTGTCTGCTTTTGTATTATGTTTGTGTATTTTTGTAAATCTGAAATCTCTGCAGACTGGTGTGAGCACTGAGGATGAGGAGCCCAGAGCTGAATCCTGGAGATGGTGCCATGGATGAGACCCTCCACCTGTCCTTATGAGACCCTCCATCACTCCACTGTCCTTATGAGACCCTCCATCACTCCACCTGCCCTTAAGAGTCCCTCCATCACTCCACCTGCCCTTACGAGACCCTCCATCACTCCACCGGCCCTTACGAGACCCTCCATCACTCCACCTGCTCTTATGAGACCCTCCATCACTCCACTGTCCTTACGAGTCCCTCCATCACTCCACCTGCCCTTACGAGACCCTCCATCACTCCACCTGCTCTTATGAGTCCCTCCATCACTCCACCTGCCCTTACGAGACCCTCCATCACTCCACCGGCCCTTACGAGAGCCTCCATCACTCCACCTGCTCTTATGAGTCCCTCCATCACTCCACCTGCCCTTACGAGTCCCTCCATCACTCCACCTGCCCTTACGAGACCCTCCATCACTCCACCGGCCCTTACGAGACCCTCCATCACTCCACCTGCTCTTATGAGTCCCTCCATCACTCCACCTGCCCTTCCGAGACCCTCCATCACTCCACCAGCCCTTACGAGACCCTCCATCACTCCACCTGCTCTTATGAGTCCCTCCATCACTCCACCTGCCCTTACGAGTCCCCCCATCACTCCACCTGCCCTTACGAGACCCCCCATCACTCCACCTGCTCTTATGAGTCCCTCCATCACTCCACTGTCCTTATGAGTCCCTCCATCACTCCACCTGCCCTTACGAGACCCTCCATCACTCCACCTGCTCTTATGAATCCCTCCATCACTCCACCTGCCCTTACGAGACCCTCCATCACTCCACCGGCCCTTACGAGACCCTCCATCACTCCACCTGCTCTTATGAGTCCCTCCATCACTCCACCTGCTCTTATGAGTCCCTCCATCACTCCACCTGCCCTTACGAGACCCTCCATCACTCCACCCGCCCTTACGAGACCCTCCATCACTCCACCTGCCCTTAAGAGTCCCTCCATCACTCCACCTGCCCTTACGAGACCCTCCATCACTCCACCGGCCCTTACGAGACCCTCCATTACTCCACCTGCTCTTATGAGACCCTCCATCACTCCACTGTCCTTACGAGTCCCTCCATCACTCCACCTGCCCTTACGAGACCCTCCATCACTCCACCTGCTCTTATGAGTCCCTCCATCACTCCACCTGCCCTTACGAGACCCTCCATCACTCCACCGGCCCTTACGAGAGCCTCCATCACTCCACCTGCTCTTATGAGTCCCTTCATCACTCCACCTGCCCTTACGAGTCCCTCCATCACTCCACCTGCCCTTACGAGACCCTCCATCACTCTACCGGCCCTTACGAGACCCTCCATCACTCCACCTGCTCTTATGAGTCCCTCCATCACTCCACCTGCCCTTACGAGTCCCTCCATCACTCCACCTGCCCTTACGAGACCCTCCATCACTCCACCGGCCCTTATGAGTCCCTCCATCACTCCACCTGCCCTCACGAGTCCCTCCATCACTCCACCTGCCCTTATGAGACCCTCCATCACTCCACCTGCTCTAATGAGTCCCTCCATCACTCCACCTGCCCGTATGAGACCCTCCATCACTCCATCTGCTCTTACGAGACCCTCCATCACTCCATCTGCTCTTACGAGACCCTCCATCACTCCACCGGCCCTTACGAGACCCTCCATCACTCCACCTGCTCTTACGAGTCCCTCCATCACTCCACCTGCCCTTACGAGTCCCTCCATCACTCCACCTGCCCTTATGAGACCCTCCATCACTCCACCTGCTCTTTTGAGACCCTCCATCACTCCACCTGCTCTTATTGCCTCCGATTGTGAAGCACAGCGCAGCACGCAACAACCTCCGGCACAAAGGCACGGGTCACCTCTGGTGTTTAGAATAAAGCCGCAGAATGGGAACCGCTGCATTGAGATGGCAGTAGGATGTGGGGTTCAGCGCCTGTAAATACATGATTGTAGTTTGGGTTTAAAGTTTCATGTGTTTTTGACTTGTATATGCATTTGTTTATTGATGGTTACTTTTATTTGCTCTTTTACTAATTTATTCATGTTTGTTATTGTTGTCAGTAAATAAAATATAATTATTTAATTAATGCATTCATTCATTGCTTGACTGAAAATGTAAATGTTTTCACTTCATTCATCTAGAGTGTATTCATGCATAGCTCTGTCATATGACAAAACAAATTACATTTTGCTTGTTTTATTAAATTATATAATTTTCAGTAAAACAACGGTAATATAATTAAGTATTGGCCAGCATTCATCATTATTATTGTGTGTAAGTTTTGGGATTGGCTAGCAATACAATTTGTTCTGGGGTAATATACATTTTTAAGGAGTTATACTTACATTTTTCGAGTATAAAATCAACAGTTTTCTCCAAAGGCGAGATCTTCGAGCGTGCAGACATTACAAACATTACAAACGCTTTGGAAAACCATTGTAGGTAGGGCTGTCGAGTTACTGATGTTGTGAGGTGTTAGTGCACCTGTAGCTCATATCATTTCTTTTTATTGCCAAACTTAGTTACATACAAAATCAGGGAAAAATACCATGTTTGTATATTTAACAATGAATGAATAAAATAACAAATATAATGGGTTTGCATAAATCATAATATGATATTTAATGTGCAGGAAAAAATAACCGACAGGGTTAAATAACTTTATATAATTCATCATAATACATACAAAAAAAAAATCTTTTTTTGTTGTTGTTATTTGTTATTTATAAATTCAACAAGAAAAAGAGGGAAACATAAAGAAGATTTAAACCACTTTTGGCTGTGGGTGAAAAATTATGGATAAAATAAAGAAATTAACAACATATTCAAGAGATGACGATTTTGGGTTTTCGTTAAAAATTTTTTTTATATTGTTAAGGATAAAATTGGGTCACATTAGTAGGGTTTAAAATATAAGAAATCAACCATAAATGTATTCACAAAATAAATGGCTAGCTGTTTCTTCAACAAGACACAAAATGAGCCAGTTTCGTCAATATCAAAATATTTACAGATAGATAAACTAAACCAGTCGCTCATATCTTTTAAGTAAAATAAAAATAATAATAATATTTTAAGTTGATGCGCTTGTGATAATGTCGTAGGTGACATGATAACGTCAGCATGGCGGATGATGTACTGCTCACATTCATACTTAACGAGATCTGGCTATAAAGTACCTACTCTTTTAGTGCTTGTTAAGTAAGTACTTATTGAAATTAAGTACCTACTCAGTGAGTATGCGGTTTCGAACGCAGCCTGGGTCTTCAGCCAAGATGGTCGCCATGCCTGGGTCTTCTTAGGCACTTCGCCATCAAGGGTGGTGAGGGAGGATGAGCCACTAGGTCTGTTTCGGGCAGTAAAAGGTACCTTCCAGGACCTAGTGAGCTCCTCATGCACCTCCGGGAAGAAAAGAACCAGGGGCGGGACGCTGAGACCCAGCGTGAGCCACCCCGAGAAACTAATCGTCCAACCTCGAGAGCTCGGGACACAGTGGTTGATTCCACACAAGCCCGTCTCTGTTGGCGGCCCGGGCAAGCATAGCCATCATTTCCGGGTCTAAGTCGGGCAACGCTACCGTCCCCGAAGGAGGCAACGCAGCCGAATCGCCATCGACAGAAAAGTAAGCCCTGAAGAATGAATTGTTTATTATGAAAAAGGAATAGTATTTTTAATTTTATCTTGAAAAGAGCTTGCAGAAAATATTTTTTTTTTTTTTTGAGGATCATCCTTAAGCTTAATCCTGATGCTGAGAATCTATTAATATTTCTAAATATTTAAATTCATGTACGACCTCAAGATTCTGTCCCTGGACAAACACTTCTGCTTTTATATTGTAATTTGCCCTTTTAGTAAAAAACATACAAACAAATACAAACATACAAATGTTTTTTTTACATTAAGATGTAAACATTATTTAGTAAGCCTCTGTGAAACCTGATCCATTGTAGAAGTCATTTTCTTATTAACACCAACCAAACGACAAATGCAAGATAAAAAAAAATCACCTTGGTGAGTATAGAGATGTTTATTTTATTATTATTAATAGGGGTTATGGGCAACATTCTTCCAGGTTCTACAAAATGGGTTTAACTACTTCCGGCCGTCAGCTACTGAGGTAAACACAGCGTAGTAATGGCGACTCTCTATAGCCGGTGTCTACAGGAGCTACCCCTAATATCAATTTCCGATGTACACCGTATTGCCAAACGGACGTCCAGAGCCCTGAGTACCGTACTCTGTTAGACAAGGGATTTAAGTTTTACGCCTCCTAATTTATTCATAATTATTAAGGTATGTAGTAAATGAAGCTTTTGCTAATGGCACCCGATATAGCGATATAGCGTTAGCTAACTATCAGTAGTTAGTTTAGACTTGTATGCTATCAGTAGTTTAGCCTCTTATTTTTGCTCGCAGACGATTAAAACAATCAAATGAAGACTGCATTTTAGCGATGGGGTGACAGTACCAACAGTTTAATTACTACGATGTCCTGTGTGTTTATACTGGTCAACCTTCAATTATGTTAGGTAATCCATCTAACTTTAGGTCTAATGTGTCAACTGCTGTTCTGGCAGGTGTTTCAGATTTCTAAAACATTGTTAGAATAATGACAAATGTGATGAATGAATGAATGGTCCACCAGTTTCAAACAAAGACAGGTTGACAGGTGCTGTCAGTGTCAGAGCAGTGTGTCACAGGTCCATGCAGAAGAATGAAAAGCCACACAGAGTAGGCTAATGTTTAACGATGGGTTAGAGTTTTCTGTTCGATTTCGCAGTCTGTTCCACTTCAGTGACTGCATTGAATGCGTTCATCAAGCCCCTCTGAACGAAAATATTTACTCTACAACTGCTTTCAGTTGGCCATGAGGATGTTCTTGACTATGTAAACACCATGTTCACAAAGAGAATGGTACCCACATTCTTCTAAGACACTAGTAGACTATATGGCTATAGTCTACCTGTTAGTGGATAAGTAAGGTATTTGGGGCAAAGTTGACTAACAGTGAATCTTTCTATTGCAACATATTTGGTATACCTCCCACTAGGGTTGCCACCTTTGATTTGTTCTTTGTTTTTGATTTTTGATTTTCCAGCGCTGTTTTTCCTTCATATTTAACTGAAATTTTTTAACTCTAAAAAAAAATTTATCTTGCATCACAATAAGTGTATTGTGATTGTCAAAACATTTTAGTAACTAAACTGAATTTTATTAGGTTTAGTGACAACATGTTACAATGTTTATATCTGGAACAATTTCTGGTAAGCCACGTTTTTTTATTATTGCTTGAAACAAATTTCAGGATTTCAATTCAGTTCAATTCTTGTGATTTGATTTAATTGACTAATTTGGATAAATATTAGGTACACAAAATATGCGTTAATTTTTCTCCAGAAAAAAAATCTCACCTAATGCTGTAAACATACAGAGAGCCCTATCAGCTGGTAGTATTATTTAAGGTTAAAAATAACTCAAATATAAATATAATAAATATAATGCGTTTTTTATTATAATAACAACTTTATTTAATGATAAGTAAAAATATAATAAATATACTGTATGTAATATAGTAGCCTACACATGTTTAGCAAAATACTCTCTATAGCTCTTTTTTTTTTTCTAGCCAACTAACGTGCTATAGCCTATATTATGGTCATCAAATGGCTTTCCTGAGGTAAATGTTATGTGACAATTGTTCTCCAGCTGTTTAATTGACCCTTTCCGCGGTTGAAAAACACTGATTGATCGATATTATGTAGCCTATGATGAATATACATTTCGGTAAGTTGTACTGTAGTGTTTCTTTTAACATTGTTCATTCGTGTTTATTTACTATTAGCTAGATCGGTTCACGTGCCGCTAGGGATCTTTCACGTCACATTTACAAACGCCAAAACGGTATTGTTTGAATTTCGTAATAAAATTGACAGAATCTGAGAGCTGAGATTTTTTTAATATCATAAGTAACCTGCTCTGTCTAGTCTGTCGGTCTCCGTGTCCTCTTTGCTTCGCGATTTTTCTGTGCGTGAGAAAATGGATGTGTGGCGTGAGAGCGTGTGAATTGCGTGTGGCAGCTCTGCAGTAACAGTAGAAGGAAACGGTTTAATTTGAAACCAGGAAATTCTACTTTAGAACTACATTTTCACAAAAAAACAATTCGTGTCCCGGGAAAGAATATACATTTTCTGGGACTGTCGCTCAAAAAGAGAACAATCCCTGGAAAACCGGGACGGGTGGCAACGCTACCTCCCCCACAGGGGGGACTGTTCATGCCTGCACAGAAACTGAACAACAATAGCACAAGCCCAGACATTTTTTTCTCTTTACTTCATAAGGGAGTAAAACCCGGGCCCATAAACAGCATGATTATTACAAGACCCAGGCTTAACCGGCACATGGAAGGAGGAATCAGGCGAGGTGTACTGCAGTCACTGAGATCAAACATGTAAACATTAGCTGGGGCACAGCATGTTATGATATAACAGATCTAGATAACATATCAAATAACAGATCTATTTCCAAAACATTCACAGTTTTAATAACATTGTCGTACGTACACCTTAAAGCTGCAGTAGGTAACTCTTGTAAAAATGTATTTTTTACATATTTGTTAAAACTGTCATTATGTCCTGACAGTAGAATATGAGACAGATAATCTGTGAAAAAATCAAGCTCCTCTGGCTCCTCCCAGTGGTCCTATTGCCATTTGCAGAAATACACCGTTCCCGGTCAGAAACAACCAATCAGAGCCAGGAGGAATATCTTAGCAGTGTCAATCAAGCTCGTGTACGCGCTGATCACACCCCTCTCTTGCACAGCGCGTACCGTTCGTCGTTCAAAATCAAGATTGCCAGTGTGCCGCAGCTCTGCTAATGGCGGACAAACAACCAAAACTGCCAATTTCTCGAGTGGCACCAGCTCATACAACAAAGACAGGTAAACGGAAAAAGACAGATGATGATAAACAAGCGAAAAAGAAAGAATTAGAAATAGTGTGAATGCCTCGTCGGAGCCCATTGACTCAGTGTCAAAACTCTGGCCGCATAACATACAGATAAAATGTCACGCACTGTGCAAAGCAACAATTGAAACCTGCTAATTCACTGGCTTGTCATGTTGCTGACATAATGTACTAGCAAACCTTATTTAGCATTACATATCGCAAGAATAATTACTTACATACTGTAATGTTAGTTACGTTATATTATCTTACTAGCTATTTATAACTTATAGAAAGAGTGCAACGTTATAAAGTTACATTACATGTATTGCAAAATACATAATGATTTGAGGACCAAGTTTGTAGTCAAAGTATGGGCAGGCCATAGTCAATGTAAAGCATATACGCTGATTTCACGCAGCCGTTATTTTGAAATCGAAAGCGAGGCTCCGGTGGGAAGAAAACCGGAAGTGTCGCCTTTAATCACAGGAGAGTCGTGAATGTGATAGGCTAGTGTATTGTTGTGTTTAATGATGTTGTGTCAATTCTAAAAATGTACAAACATTTCTTTCATACTTTAGACTATATACAGTGAAATTCATTTATAAATAAAATAATTTTTTTATATATAATTTAGGGCTGGGAATCGATTAAAAAAATTAACTAATTAATTGCACAATTTCTGTAATTAATTGCAATTAATTGCGCTTCCCCCAAGCTTGTAATCATCAATATTTAAACTTAGAATCACCTAATTAAACAACACAGGAAAAAAAGGGAACAGAAAATAGCCCTATATTAAAATATTAAACATCAATATATCAATATATTATTCTTTTTCAATAATCAATCAACATAATCAATTTAACAGATTATTATTATTATTATTATTTTATTAATTATTAAAACAAAATATAGTCCTACAAAGCTATTATTACCAGAGCATGTGATCAGAGCAGGTCATTTTACCATTGTTGCCCAGCATGGCTATACCAGCTCAGCAAACAGAAGTCAACAGAGAAATTTCACGTTACTTGAGTGGACTTTACTTTTCCAGTGCTTAGTACATGATTGAAGCCTTTGGGCCGTTAACGACAGAGCCGCCGACACACACACACACACACACACACACACACACGGAACGGAGAGCTCGCCGCTGCTGGGCCATTAACGACAGAGCGAGCCGACACACACACACACACACACACACACACACGCACGCGCACGCGCGCGCGCGGAGCACAGAGCGCGCCGACCGACCGACACACACACACACACACACTCACGCGCGCGTGCGCGTGGAGCACAGAGCGCGACGCACATACCGAGCGGAAAAGACCCGCTCATGAAAGCTGCCCGAGAATGAAACCTGACCGCCGAACATGGAGGGGCGGGACGGCATATTTCGGCCTTTTTAATAGCAGACGCAACAGGAAATCATTAAAACGAGGCAAAAAAAAAAAGTGCTGCGTCAATTGCGTAATTTTTTTTTTACGCGTTAAACATTTCAAATTAATCGCAAAGATTAACGCGTTAATTCCCCCAGCCCTAATATAATTCAGAATGTAAAAAACGAAGCAGGAATGAACTATATACATATCCTATATTGGATATTAACATCCAATAGTGTAAATCGCGGCAGCAGCTTCAGGTTGGTAATCCAAGGCATTGTTGTTTATCTTTACTTCCGGGGTTTTTCCCACCGGAGCCTCACTTTCGATTTCAAAATGGCGGCTGCGTGAAATCAGCGTATTGTTGATGTTTCGTCCCTACCAGTGAATGTGCCATAACTGTTTATCCGCTGTCATCGGTGGCCCTGCTTACTAGCCTGCACTCACGGCAGGCTCCGTTGTGGGGGAGGAGCTGTGGAGGGAGGGCTGTAGCGCAGCAGAGAGCAAGGGGGAGTGACCTGTAAGTTGTGCTTGTTCAAATTTTCAGGCTAAGTCGACGTTTTCTAAAAACTCCCTACTGCAGCTTTAATAAAGAATTTACAATATTTCAAGATTTAGTTCAACCTTGTATATGTAAATTAACAATTTACTAGGTGAATATTTTTATTCTGGTGTCACCATTGTTTTACTGTTTTACCTGTTCTCTAGGTTTCAGCTATTCTAATTCTAATTTCATTTTAAAATTCAGTTTTATTATTCAGTGACATTACACACTGGATAATAAAACTGAATTTTAAAATGAAATTAGAATTAGGATAGCTGAAACCTAGAGAACAGGTAAAACAGTAAAACAATGGTGACACCAGAATAAAAATATTCATGAGTCTGAACCTGATATTTTGGGACTTTTGAGCTCAATAGTTCCTTTAAAGATTAATTATTTATAATGAATACTCACATGAGTAATTAAGGGGAGGGGAGTCATTTAATGTAATGTATTTTAAAAATGTATATATTTTTAATATTATGAATATGCTTTGGACACCAGAGTTGACGCGCCACGTCATTGACCCAGTTACTGAAGCCAGCAGACCATGCATACAAAATTATAATTTTTTTTTACGATTTTTATTTTTTTGATTTTACTTTTATAATTGCAACCTTGTCACAGTAGGATATTAACTGCATCACTTTGTGTCACAGAAGTACACTCTACAAGGGTGTGAATGGGAACCTATGTGGTATTGGGCTGCTATATATTTAAGGACCATTACAAAGACTTTGAGCTTGAAGAGAGGTCCTTTTAGCCCAAAAGGGAAGCGTGCTTTCTTACCAGCAGCCCATTCTACCTACTAAGGTAATAAATATCCATGTGGATGCTCCACCTTTTACACAGTTTCCCATAGATGACTACCGGCTTGCCCCGACAAACTGGGCGCATGAGCTAACTGAGGAACAACACTTCCACCTGAAAAGTTTGAATGCCACATTTGAAATGGCAAGAAATATTGAGGTGGCAACCAGAGAGCAGGCTGGAGATTCAGAGTGGCATCAGCTGCGCAGGCACAGCACAGTCTCTGGCTGAACGCATCCTAAACATCTATTGAATCAATAGGAAATTTTATGATTTGACTGAGAAAACATTGCCTAACGAGACACCGTTTTAAAATCTAAAGTTTCCCTGTACATTTTTACAACGCAAACACCCTAAGCATTTAAATGGGTATTTGTTTAAAGTCGGAAATTGTTCCTGCTTATTTAAAGGGGTCATATAATGCCATTTTTGTACAAGCTAATATGATTCTTTAGGGTCTAAATTAAAAGTTTGTAATATACTTGAATTAAAAATTCTCATTAGTATTGTAAGAAAACACTAATTTTACCTAGTCAAAAACAGCTCTGTTTTCAGTACGCAGTTTAAGTGCATGTGTCTTTAAGTGATAATGAGCTTTGCTGACCCCGCCCCTCTGTTCTGTGCGGACACCGTTTGTAACACAATAACACAATAACCATAACGCGTTGTTCATTATAAACGTGGGATTATGAATTATATTGAGAACGTCGTACATAGAAAACATAGAGTGTAAAAATAGCCGCATTCATCGGGAAGCGTGCAAGCGATTTGCAAAGATTAATATAAATATTAATATAAAGGTTAATAAAACGTTACACTCACTTCAGTTCTTCTGGAGGTGCAGCAGGAACACGAATAGTTGGTACTGATCCTTTTTTCAGGAGCAGCTTCTTAGCAAAACCAGCTTTATACTGACCCTCGTTTGTAAAGCAGTCTGGTGTGTGAAATGATTCGCGCAAACATGAAAGCATTGACGTTGTGGGGAATATTCCATTCGAAAACAAACTCAGCCACTGCGTCTTCAGCTGTACGGATTTAGGAACATCCACATGACTTCTGTGTTCGTTATTACACCCAAGAACAGAACACCACAATCGCTTAGACGCCATTCTGCGCAGTGCTCCAGCTATCAACAATGACCGCGCCGGTCCGCGCGGGCTATGATTGACAGCTCGCTCACGAGCAAGGGCAGGTCTGTGTTGAAACACTCCTGTCAATCAACAATCGTGGGAGGGGCGTCGATTTTGTGACGTCACAAAATCGAACAGTTTGATTTGAGACAGGGGGAAACATATAAGAAGATTTTTTTAAAAAACACTGGATGGATTTCTATCATTTTATGATGGTTGTGTACAGGCACTGCCAACACACATTTCAGTACAATCAACTTGTAAAAGTGCATGTACCATTATATGACCCCTTTAAAATTGTTTGATACTGGGTAGAGGAGCTTGGAGAGCGTCTGTCTAGGCTAACAGCAGGTGGCAGTAATAAAGAGTTTTTTGTTTTGTTATTTTCCCTTTGACTGAAGAAGAAGCTGCTTAACTCCTTGTTAAAAAACGCGTTAAAATATAATAGGCCTATTTAATAAAAGACTAAAACGGCAATTTCTTTGCAAAAGGGATAAAAGGCTGTACGAGAACACAAGTCGGCCGTCACTGAAGAGCTATCTTCACAGGTAAGAAAAACAGTTTGATACTATTAAGTAGTGAATGCTAAAGACCTATATTTTTGTGAATTGGAGAATATTCAGGTGAATATTGTTTCGTGACCACGAATTAATAATACCTCAGCACGTTTTACTAATTTGTTCCCTCGTTTTACTATATTGTGGCCACGTTGTAATTCATT
Source organism: Leuciscus leuciscus (assembly GCF_965113295.1). Taxonomy (NCBI): domain Eukaryota; kingdom Metazoa; phylum Chordata; class Actinopteri; order Cypriniformes; family Leuciscidae; genus Leuciscus; species Leuciscus leuciscus. The sequence goes on from NC_138743.1 coordinate 2,801,474, forward strand.
AAATCAAAATGAGGGAGGGAATTAGTTCAACGTGTCCACGATTTATTAAAACGAGGTAACAAATAAGTCGTCGTAATAACAAATTATTATATCGTTATTAAAATGATGGCATGACACCAGCTCTATCAGGAAAAACAATGGCAATCCAGATACTTTTCCTAAAATTACAGTAGACTGGTTGTAAAATAGTATTTTATATAGTATTGATATTTGATGCAAAAATTAGTTTTTAACCTTTTACAAATAGATTATTTTAAATGGATATAATTATTTTTAAAATAGAGAGAGAGACAGAGACAGACATGCTCAAAGTTTAAAATTAGAGGTTTAATTGTTTTTAATCTTCAGTGAATTCATGCAATTGAAACGGTTCTTTATCTTATTGATTTTTGTGCAGAACAACCTTGCCCAGAGTTTTGCGCAGCCGTTTGCAGTGTAATGCAGCAGACGTTTCCTTTGCAAGGAAGTGGAGCCTGATGTTGGTGTAGGTGTCTGCAATGTACTTAATGAGAAGGAAATTATGATTGTTGTATGGTTCTAGGTTGAACGTGTGCCTCAAGTTCCTTAAATGCAGAGCCACCATGGAGTTCCAGAACCTGTGTGGATAGCCTGGTTTTAAATTTGCTGTCCAACTCTGAGATGTGCCTTGTTGAATACACCTCTCAGCTGTTTTGCAGATTTTTAGGACACTGTCTGATGGTCTCATAAGTCCACCTCGGGACTTCATGTCGATGAGGGTGTGTCCAAACTCATCTTGGAAAGAGCTCTCTACACTGAGTCCTGATAGACAGGTACGGGCAGTGAATCTTCTTTGCAGCTGTTCTGACTACGAAGCCAGCTATGTATCCGATCACAGCCTCTTTAAACATGGACAGACTGGGAAGGCTTACAGTGAAATTTGTTTCTGTGTTCTCTTCTGTTTCAGGATGCATGTCGCTTTGCCGAAATGAAAACATATCAGAAGGTGTTTCCTCAGCAGTTGCCACTGGCTTTGATGGCATGTCTCACTACCATTCTTTTGAATGCTGACTTGAACTGCCTCGCTGTGGGATTGTTGTTGCATCCATTAGCTGAGCGAATGGCAGCAAAAAACAGCTCAAGGTGGTCCTGGCTAAATGTGTAGGTCAGCAGATATTGTAACTGCAATGTCGGTGGTCTCACATACATGTCATATAAGTGTTTAAAACTTTTTATTGCCACCAGGAAGCCAAGGAAGGCAGTTTTCTTGGCCGTTTCAACAAGGAGTCGTCCTTTAATGCCTGGCTCTTTCAATCCACTAATGTAAGTGTAAGCTTCCATTAAGAAGGCCATGTTGGTGTTTTCATTAATGGGCCTCAGGGGACTTTTAAATCCCCAGGCGATGGGATTTCTGGAATTCATCAAATCAAAAAGGCGGTCGAATGTCTCCAGGAATTTACATGCTGGCTCACAGCCAGCAAACTGGGGGAGCTGCAGGTGTCGCTCGCAGAACCGGAGGGCATCTGCCACACTGGCGCTTAGGGTCTGTGCGGCAAGGTTTACCTTCATTTTTTGACTTTGCCAATCTATATGAGCTGATCTCAGTCTGTTGCCTAGATGTAGCCCTTCGTCCTTTTGCAGTCGGTGTAAAGACTTGATGTATTCCCATTTTATGCTATTTCCACAGGGATCTACAATAATGCCACAGGACCCCAAGGTGTTTCGTACCAGCTTTAGCATATGACAGACATCTAAGATGGCATGGATCCTTCTGTGGCTGTGCGATGGATCTGGGGTTCAGGTTTGTGAAATGCAAGTCTGCTCCAAGGTCTTTGAGCATAGAAAAATGTGTTGATGGACCATCACACGTCAGGGATACCACCCTCACTCCCACATCTGACAATTTATGGATGCATTGCCGCACCAGAGTAGCCCTCTCTGACCCAGTCATTCCATGTGTTAAAAAATATGCCACTGGAGCTTTCCAGTGGTCATGGATGCAGACAACCATCAATACAAGTACCTCTGTTGCCATTGGTATGCCTTCATTTGTTATTTTTGTGCCAATATCTACATAACCAGTCATTCTTTTGCCATCCCATTCAATGTGCTTCATAATGGACATTTCATCCATCATTAGTGCACAGAGCGTCTCCTGTCCCTTGGCCTGTGCTGCAGATGATTTAGCTTGGAGAGAGGTTAGTACCTCTTCACTGAATCCAGGATCTCCTCCAGTGCCGCTATACCACCTTCTTATTGTTGATGGGTGAGGTAAACTCAAGTTGAAGGTCTCCATGACATGCTTGTAGGCCTTAGCTGAATAGAATTGCAGTGTAAGTGCAAATGACTTTAGGGCTGGGTGATATTTTGTGTTACCACATTTTTCTCTCTTCAGGATTTCTAATGGCACATCAGGACAGTTTTCAAGCATGAATGCTCCATTCTCTGACACTAACTGAGATTCCCTGAGAGACTGAATGATATTCTGTAGGTTTGAAAAAAAAATTGTGCTTCTCCTGTTTTTTTTTTTATTGTACATTCTGGATTCCTTTTTGTTATCTTTGATTGTTTTAATTGCTTTAGTCAGCCTTCTGGTGAGGGAAGCAGTAGCTGTGCTCATTTGTTGTGGGAGCCTGAATAGGATTATCAGTTGTGGTGTCAGAGGTGTCCCCACTGCTGACCAACACTGCCTCTGTGTCCCTTAATACAGGGGCCTTTCTGTTGGTCTGTTCCTAGAAAACAAGGTTTGTGTTCCTCTTGTATTAGAATTTATATTGACAATAAGCTTTCTCTGATACTACTTAACCAGAAATGACTTAATCTAATCTACTTTACTAAGCAATTATCTGTCTACCTTTTGCAGATGTGGAGGGAAACTGAATATTGATGGTACAGCATCTGAGAAAAGCCTGACTGTCTGTCCTGTCCTATCAAAACACTCAGCAGTGAAGTGATCAGAGCATAGGCAGGAGTAAGCAGATGGGAGCAACCCATTCTCTACTCCTGACAGGATCTTTTGGAATTCTACAAAGTTGTACACAAAAAGCCAAATAAAGTTTTTATTTACATAACATCAGTCAGTTTGCACATGGTTTGACAGTTTTTGAACATCACTTGATTAGAGCTGTTCAATTTCAAATGGCAGATAAAAAATTAACAGTAAAATAAAACAATGAAAGATTTGTCACTGAAGAAAAAGTCCTTGTATATGTGTACTTGAAATATAGCTCTATCTGATTGTGTTTTATAGATCAGTAGTTTGTTCAAATAAAGTGTTTGATTAGTTAGAAAGTACATGTTCCGGAAATACATAATACAAATTGTATGGGTCAATGCAAGTAACGGTAAACTGACTATGCACGAAGCTCTTTTAAAGCTGTCAAATGGTGTCGCTATTGGACACTTAATTGTGATTATTGCTGCTCTGAGGTTTCTTATAGGCTATTGTTGACTTTTATCGTTTTTTTGGTTTGTTATTTGAAGAAGCATTACTCTTGCCTCGGAGAAAACAACGTGGGAATAGCGACAATTGTCTATATAAATTACTACGTATAGGGCTAGAATTACAACCTGTGGGCAGTTTTTCGACACCCTTTTGAGAACGTCGTTTTACAGTTCAATCCTGCTCAGAGGGTCATCTTAAAAGTGCCTTTGTAGGGAATCGTAAGATGGCCGCTCGAACACTTCCGGTGGCTTCACTGCCTGATGGCAGTTTAGAACATCATGAGCTATCCAGTCATTATATAGATCAGTGGCACACACACATAATTGTCCATTTCTAAGTTAAAGGGTTCATGACATGGTTTGTGTTTTTGTTTTATGTTCCCTTAGGTGCAATTATAGTATTACTATAGTTTTTTAGTTTTCTTTTCCCACCCTGTTTCTCATCCTCTGATTCAAACAGTCTGTTTTGGGGGTGTTTCCCCTTTAAAAGTTCAGTGTTAACGCCCACTGTTATGATTGGCTAACGTCATTGGCTAAAAGTAGTTTTAAGATGAAATACATTACTTACAGTTTGCAGCGTCGTTGTTGGGCCCAGAATAGTCAGAACCGCCTGATCTTTAAGCAAAAGTTTTCTGGCAAAGCTAGCAAACTACGATTTGTTCTCAAAACAGTCATCCTTGAAATGTAGAGAACACACGCTTAAATTAATACTGCCGTGACTGAGACGTCCGCAAAAAATAAACTGCATCCATTTTTCCCTGACATCTGGATCGTTCGGCAGCGTAATCAAACATTTTGTTTGTCCACAGCCAGGAACAGCACATCTGCGTCATCTAGATCTTCTGTAAACAGACCCACTTGCTGCAGGTCGACTGAACACTGTGGCGTGACACCGATGCGATGATGCAAAATGTTGCGTAGTTGTCTTGCGCTGGAGGCGAAAATATGCAAACGACTGGTACGTCACTTCGTACTGTAACATCACTTCTTACCATGGATCCCCAACGAGCTGTAATTAGAGCTTGATTGAATAAATGAAGCTATGAAACTTGCAGGAAGTTTTAATGGTACAATTAAGACCTCTTATATACCAAAAGATCAAGGCAAATTTGGTTTCTCATGTTATGACCCCTTTGACTGTTACCCTACCTTGCAATGACATTCATTTGCTAATAACAATATTTTGCATTATGATCACTGTATTGCGACCATTCAACTCAAATTTTGAAAAATCTTTTACTCAAACAGGTGCAGATATGGAGTTTACGGCAGCACAAGAATACTGCAAAATAAGGGATGTTAACTACATGACCTGAGGCCTAATTGTTCACCCTGACGCTGTAGACTTGGAATTAAGCCTTTTCCCCGTTATTATTTGATTTACAGGACCGGACACCAGTTATCTTGTCAAGAAAAATCTTTATTCTTATATGTCAGGAGAGAAACTCTGAGAAGATGTTATATTCATGCCAGGTCTATGCGTTTCCGTGTTTCTCTGCCGTAGTACAGTAAGATTGAGCTTAAAGGGATAGTTCACTTTGAAATTAAATTTTGGTATGTTTTAGCTTACCTCAAGGGCATCCAAGATGTAGGTGTCTTTTTTTCCGCAGTAGTTTCAATTTTGATATTTTTAGGTCAAACCGTTCTTGTCTGTCAGTCATATAATGCAGGTCGATGGTCACTGTCTCAAAGAGCATGCACAGAGTCCAAATTAAAACAATTCATGTCCGAGTGATCTGAGAGCGCGGGCGGGTATAGATATATACACTAGATGTCGCATTGGCTACTGCGAAACCGTAGCACATTTATTAAAAAAGAAAAACTGAAATATCACATGGTCCTAAGTATTCAGACCCTTTGCTGTGACACTCATATATTTAACTCAGGTGCTGTCCATTTCTTCTGATCATCCTTGAGATAGTTCTACATCTTCATTTGAGTCCAGCTGTGTTTGATTATACTGATTGGACTTGATTAGGAAAGCCACACACCTGTCTATATAAGACCTTACAGCTCACAGTGCATGTCAGAGCAAATGAGAATCATGAGGTCAAAGGAACTGCCTGAAGAGCTCAGAGACAGAATTGTGGCAAGGCACAGATCTGGCCAAGGTTACAAAAAAAAAATCTGCTGCACTTAAGGTTCCTAAGAGCACAATGGCCTCCATAATCCTCGCGTTTTGCTGTATTTTCTTCACATTGTAGCACAATAGCACTGTAGCACTGCTCCTGTCTGCCTCGCTGCCTGCTGTGAGTGTGTTTGCTTAGGTGCTGTAAGCTCCGTCTTAGCCTCGTATTTCCTTGTTTTGAACCATCATTTACTACAATTTCTAGTTGTTTATACTACTACTAAATACAGCCTACCCAACATCTCAGATTAACCTGACATCGCTAGCTTCCGTTACTACTAGCACAACACGCTAGTAATTCGCTAGCCTGTTAACGCGCCACCCGTGCGCTCAGCTATTTTTATTTATTTATTTTCTCTCGCGCGCTCGCGCCTTTGAGTTCATAAAAGCTCAGGTGAGTAAGAAACACTCAACAAACACGGTGAGTAATGTCTTGTCCTGTTATTATCATGCGTCGCGTCTGAACGCGTTGTTGTTTTTGGAGCTCTATCGATTTGATTTATAATTCTTGATTTTTCTCTTTAAACTCGCTTACAACGAACATTTTCTACTTTTCCTCACTGAGAAGCACTACTGCTCAAACCTCATAGTTACAACGCGGACTGTTGAGCAGACGCGTCTCAAGCCTATTAGTGATCCAACGCTGCATACTCTTAAAGGTTACGTCCGTGGATCACGGCTGAACACGTCTTCTCCACACTCACTTACAAACAAATATTTTTTTCGCCTATCGTGCGTCTACTCTACACCCCTACCACTAAAAAAACCTAAAAAACCTCATAGTTACAACGCGGACTGTTGAGCAGACGCGTCTCAAGCCTATTAGTGATCCAACGCTGCATACTCTTAAAGGTTACGTCCGTGGATCACGGCTGAACGCGTCTTCTCCACACTCACTTACAAACAAACATCTTTTTTTTCTCGCCTATCGTGCGTCTACTCTACACCCCTACCACAAAAAAAAACAGAAAAAAAAAACGGATTATATATCCAAGACTTCAGTCATAAATTAGTATTAATATTGATAGCATCACTGGTAGCTTCGTTGCTAACTCACTGTCCATCTGTTAAAATGGCGAATATATCAGATGTAAGTAGTCTACCTTTTGGTGCAGGTGAGGACACATTTGAGCTGCACGCACTGCAGTCTGAGCGGGAAGCTGTTGAGAAACAGATCCACGACCTTTTATTGAGACAGGCCGAGCTGAGAGACCGGTGTTTGGCTCTTGAAACATCACGCGCCGATGCACACAAATCAGTGTTTAACGTTACTAACCCGCTGACTCCGACCGCGTCTACTCCGTGCGTTCCTCAGCATCGGTCGCGATCAGCCATGGTCTCGTTCACTCCGGCTCCAACACGCCACCACGAAGCCTGGGTGGTTCCACAGCGGAAGACGCGAGTCAGGTTAAGACCAAGACTTTCTCCGACCCTCCCGGTTTTCGAGTTATCCACACAAAACCGCTTCTCCCCTCTTCGCGAAACAGAACGCGATGCTGTGATCATTGGCGATTCCATCGTTCGGCACGTACACGCTACGTTAGGTAAAAGTAAGGTGCACAGTCACTGCTTTCCTGGTGCTCGTGTTTCTGAAATCGCTGCTCGCGTTCCCGAGATCCTGAACGGTGATGAGCGCGTCGGAACTGTGGTCCTGCACGCGGGAGTGAACAACATCAGGCTGCGCCAGACGGAGATTCTGAAGAAAGACTTCAGGAATCTGATCGATACGGTACGCAGCACATCGCCTGAAACAACGATCATTGTGTCAGGACCGCTTCCCACGTACCGATTAGGGCATGAAAAGTTCAACAGATTATTTGCGCTAAATGAATGGTTAATGTCATGGTGCAATGAGCAGAAACTGCTCTTTGTAAATAATTGGAATCTGTTTTGGGAGCGTCCTAGGCTTTTCCGTGCTGATGGCTTACACCCAAGCAGATTCGGAGCGGATCTTCTGTCGGATAACATCTCCAAAATGTTAAATACCCTTTGACTAGTAACCAAAAGTCCAAATCATAGTCTCTGCTGCACCAATTTAACTGATATAAATACTAGTGTAGAACATTGCATAGAAACCGTGTCTATTCCTCGTTTAGTGAGATCAAATAATAAATCTACTGCAGGATCTAGGAAAAATCTAATTGTTATTAAAACAGAAAATTACTATTAGTAAACAAAAACTATTTCTAAAGCTAGGTCTTCTAAACATTAGATCACTCACACCTAAGGCAGTTATTGTAAATGAAATAGTCACAGATAATAGCTTCGATGTACTTTGCCTTACTGAAACCTGGCTTAACCCTCTGAGGTCTGAGCTGTTTTCTGGGCCCTGGAGGTGGTCTGACATGCTCTGACATTTGTGTTTTTTTCTGTTACTAGTGACATTTTCATGGCTAAAGTCTAATTACACTGTATTCAGCACAAACTCTGCTACAATAATATATCAGCAGCATGTATGTAAAAGTTTGTAGTTTTGAGATAATGACATTTATGCGTGGTTTGTGAAAATACAAAAAAAAATTCTCACTGAAATAAGGCCATGAAACCCATACTGATTATTTCTTCACAAGACTTTTGAAAATTGTATGACATAGCCTAGAATATTTTCTCCAAAACTATGTGAAAATCACCCTGACTGCTCATTCAGATAAGACAATATATTGATTTAAAATTTCTAAGACGTGTTTTGTGTGACAAAGCCATATGCGAAGAGGCGTGATCATCTCATGAATATGTAAGCTTTTCACACCTGAGAAAGACAAAGACACTCCCCTAACTGCCCTATTAGGAGCGATCAGGCCCTGTCATTCAGAGCAACCTTGCACAAAGAAGGAGGAGATTTAAAAAAGAATGGCTTTTAGATTGTTTGGATTTATTTACAACACAATCCAAAAATACAAATGACAAAGGAGCACATTGAAAACAATGATCCAAAGACAGAGACCTTTGTGCCATTCCTAAAAACATTGTACATACCTTTCATTTCCAAGGTGTTTGATTTTCACTTTACCATGTTCATGTACAGAGGCTCATGTGAATGTTGAAGTCAGCAGGACTCAGTTGCATCTGGTCCCTGAAAGAAAAAAAAAAAGAAAAAACTGTGAACATACTGATATCAAGAGAAACTATAGGGCTGCACGATTTTGGGAATAGATTTTAGATTTTTCTGGTTAAAATTTCTTTTTAAAATTCACAGAATACACACACACACACACACACACGTTTCCAACAATATATAATGAACACCAGGTTTGTTGTGCCTTGTAGGCATAGGCTACGCAGTGCTGCATAAAATAACAATAACAATAAATTAAATCTTCCAAAAGATTTCAAGAACAACTACGCTAGAGAAAATTTTTCCATTCGTTATGATAATATGAAATGAGATAATAGTAAAAACATAAAGCCTAATGTTGGTTGCATTTTTCCTTTCAAACGCAATCGTGCTCAAAATATGATACATTAAAACCCACAGCGCGCTCCAAAATATGATACATTCAAACGCCATCGCGCTCCAAAATATTAAACATTATGGTTATATATATCTATGTTTGAGCAGATATCCACAAACAGTATTTAACAGGAAACACGGGTCTAAATAGTATAATATTCACCATATATCTAGCAACAGTTCAACTGCAATGTGAAGTTTATGCAACAATACCATAAACTAATAAGTAAGAATTTCTTACCTTACATCTTTCTTGTCTTCAAATCGCGTTCTTCTTCTTCTGAGGTAAATCCAATGTAAGCTCAGACGTGTCTTCCAAACTCGACGAAAAGCAGAGACTTGTGAAGTTTTTTGGTGTTTTGTGTTTGAGGTAACGAGGGCGTTCGCGTTCCATGTGGAGATTTGCATGTGAATCTCTTTTGCGCGAGTGGGCGTGTCGAATTAAAAAGTAATTAGCAAGCGTTTGAGATACTGGACATCCTGTTGGTTTTATACAAATTACTTAAACAGAGAATATTTGTTTTCAGTTTGAATCCGATCATTTAAAAGTACACACTTAAATGTGTATAAAGGTATATGGCTCATAAATGTGTGAGAAGTATTCGCTGAGTTTTGTTTCAGTTTATAGACGTGCTCAAGAAAAAAAAGTTCACCGCGACGGAGAGGCAGAACGCACACCCTGTTTATTTTCTTTATTTTACAAAAGCACAATGTTTTGATTTGATTGTAAGTGGACACATACAAAAGTAGAAATATCGCAGATTATTTTTTTATATTTCTTTTTTCTGTATAACCATAAATGACGGAGTAATTTAAGTTTATGTTGCTGTTATGTGAAAAAAATCCAGCAAAACGCGTCGGCGCGTTTCTCGACCTCAGAGGGTTAAACCAAATGATTATTTCGGTATTAATGAGTCTACTCCTCCTGGATACTGTTATAAGCATGAGCCCCGTCTGATTGGTCGTGGCGGCGGTGTTGCAACTATTTATAGAGATATTCTAAATGTTACTCAGAAAACGGGTTATACGTTTATTTCATTTGAAGTACTTGTACTAAATGTTACGCTCTTAGATGTTAGAAAAACATCCCTATTATCTCTAGCCTTGGCTACCGTATATAGACCGCCAGGGCCTTACGCTGATTTCCTAAAAGAGTTTGCAGATTTTCTCTCAGACCTATTAGTCAATGTCGATAAAGCATTAATTGTTGGAGATTTTAACATACACGTAGATAATCCAAATGATGCGTTAGGAGCTGCGTTTACAGATTTATTAAATTCATTTGGGGTCAAGCAAAACGTCACCGGACCAACACATCGTCTTAATCATACACTCGATTTAATTATATCACATGGAACCGATCCAACCGATATCATTCCACAAAGTGATGAAGTCACTGATCACTACATGGTAACTTGCATATTACGTACTGCTGTAATATGTCATGCGGCGTCGCGTTATCAACCAGGCAGAACAATCCTCCCATTCACCATAGATAATTTCTCAAATTGCTTATCTAATCTGTCTCAGTTGCTGCCTGAACCCAAACAAACAGATGAACTAGAAGAACTAACTAGCACTATGAGCACCATTCTCTCTAGAACATTGGATGTGGTTGCACCTATTAAATTAAAAAAGGTCAGAGAGAAAAATAAAGCACCATGGTACAATAATACTACGCATGTTTTAAAGAGAGAAACCCGTATTTTAGAGCGTAAATGGAAACAAACTAATTTAGAGGTCTTTAGAATCGCGTGGAAAGACAGTATGTCACGTTATAAAAAGGCCCTAAAAGCGGCCAGGGCTGAGCACCTCCGCAAACTAATAGAAAACAACCAAAACAATCCAAGGTTTTTATTTAACACCGTGGCTAGACTAACAAATAAACAGACGTCACCCGAACAAATTATCCCGTTACAGTTCAGTAGTAATGATTTCATGAACTTCTTCACTGAGAAAATAGAAAGCATCAGAACCACAATTGTAAACGTTCAATCTTCAATTGCGCCTTATAATTCAGCTTCAATTATCACCCCGCAAGAACAATTACAGTGCTTTACAACTATAGAACAAAAAGAGTTAAATAAACTTATCACTTCATCTAAAACAACAACATGTTTATTAGATCCTATACCAACTAAACTACTGAAAGAAGTGTTACCTGTAGTGGAAGAGCCTCTCCTCAATATTATTAACTCGTCTTTATCTTTAGGTCATGTTCCAAGAACATTTAAACTGGCAGTTATAAAACCTCTCATTAAGAAACCACAATTAGATCATAATAATCTAGCAAATTATAGACCCATTTCAAATCTTCCATTTATGTCTAAAATATTAGAAAAAGTGGTGTCCGCTCAACTGGGCTCTTTCTTGCAACAAAATGAGATCTATGAAAAGTTTCAGTCTGGATTCAGACCGCATCATAGCACTGAAACTGCGCTCGTTAAAATCACAAATGATTTACTTTTAGCTTCTGACCAAGGCTGTATCTCAATACTAGTTTTACTTGATCTTAGTGCTGCGTTCGATACTATAGATCATACATTACTCTTAGATCGACTACAAAATTATACTGGTGTTCAAGGACAAGCACTAAGCTGGTTCAAATCATACCTATCTGACCGCTACCATTTTGTCTATTTAAATGGAGAAAAATCGATCATAACTCCAGTAAACTATGGAGTGCCGCAGGGATCTGTGTTAGGCCCTCTGTTATTCTCAATATATATGATGCCACTTGGAAATATTATAAGGAAACATGGAATTAGTTTCCATTGTTATGCTGATGACACTCAAATATATATTTCATCACGGCCGGATGAAAACGCTAAATTTTCCAAATTGACAGAGTGTGTTGAATATATAAAAGATTGGATGATGCGTAATTTTCTTTTATTAAATCCAGACAAGACAGAGGTAATACTTATCGGTTCAAAAAACCGCCCACAAAACCTCGCACAATACAACTTTAACATCATAGGATGTCCTGTTACTTTATCCTCTACAGTAAAAGACCTGGGTGTTATACTCGATTGCAACCTGTCTTTTGAAAATCATATTTCATATGTTACAAAAACAGCCTTTTTCCACCTTAGAAACATTGCTAAGCTACGTAATATGCTATCAGTTTCTGATGCAGAAAAGTTAGTTCATGCATTCATGACCTCGAGACTGGATTACTGTAATGCTTTATTAGCTGGTTGTCCTGCATCCTCAATAAACAAGCTACAGTTAGTCCAAAATGCCGCCGCTAGAGTTCTTACGAGATCAAGAAAATATGATCATATAACACAGATTTTATCATCACTGCATTGGTTACCTATAAAGCTCCGGATTAATTATAAGGTATTGCTACTGACTTATAAAGCCCTAAACGGCTTAGCTCCAGTCTATTTAACGGATCTTCTATCGCCCTATAATCCATCACGCTCTTTAAGATCACTAAATTCAAGGCTTTTGGTCATACCTAGGATATCCAGAACCACCAAAGGAGGGAGAGCATTTTCACATTTGGCTCCAAAACTCTGGAATAGTCTTCCTGATACTGTTCGTTGCTCAGACTCGCTCTCCCAGTTTAAAACTAGATTAAAGTCGCATCTCTTCAGCCAGGCATTCATATAATATTTTTTAATCTTACAGTTCAAACTACAATCCGGCCTCTAGCTCATAAATGCCAGAGGAGAACTGGCCCCCGACTGAGCCTGGGTTCTCCCAAGTTTTTTTTTCTCCATTAGGTCACCTGATGGAGTTTTAGGACGCCATTGGGTCACTTGATGGAGTTTTTCGGTTCCTTGCCACTGTTGCCTTTGGCTTGCTCAGTTGGGGATATTTTGGGGATATTTCATTTAATTTTATGAATCAATAAATTCCTCTTGAAACAAACTTTGTTGTATTATTTTAATTTAATACTGTGAAGCTGCTTTGATACAATCTGTATTGTGAAAAGCGCTATACAAATAAACTTGACTTGACTTGACAATAAACTTAAATTACTCCGTCATTTATGGTCATACAGAAAAAAGAAATATAAAAAAAGAATCTGTGATATTTCTACTTTTGTATGTGTCCACTTACAATCAAATCAAAACATTGTGCTTTTGTAAAATAAAGAAAATAAACAGGGTGTGCGTTCTGCCTCTCCGTCGCGGTGAACTTTTTTTTCTTGAGCACGTCTAACTGAAACAAAACTCAGCGAATACTTGTCACACATTTATGAGCCATATACCTTTATAAACATTTAAGTGTGTACTTTTAAATGATCGGATTCAAACTGAAAACAAATATTCTCTGTTTAAGTAATTTGTATAAAACCAACAGGATGTCCAGTATCTCAAACGCTTGCTAATTATTTTTAATTTGACCACGCCCACTCGCGCAAAAGAGATTCACATGCAAATCTCCACATGGAACGCGATCGCGCTCGTTACCTCAAAAACAAAACACCAAAACACTTCATCAGTCTCTGCTTTTCGTCGAGTTTGAAAGACGTGCCGTGAGCTTACATTGGATTTACCTCAGAAGAAGAAGAACGCGATTTGAAGACAAGAAAGATGTAAGGTAAGCAATTCTTACTTATTAGTTTATGGTATTGTTGCATAAACTTCACATTGCAGTTGAACTGTTGCTTGATATATGGTGAATATTATAATATTTAGACCCGTGTTTACTGTTAAATACTGTTTGTGGATATCTGCTCAAACGTAGATATGTATAATATGGTAACCATAATGTTTCATATTTTGGAGCGCGATGGCGTTTGAATGTATCATATATTTTGGAGCGCGATCGCGTTTGAAAAGCAAAATGCAAAATTACTATTATCTCATTTCATATCATCATAACGAATGGAAACATTTGAAGTAACATATGATAATCAATATATTTTTCTCTAGCATAGTTGTTACTGAAATCTTTTGGAAGATTTATAGGCTGCTATAGGCTATTGTTATTATTATTTTATGCAACACTGTGCATAGCCTATGCCTACAAGGCACAACAAACCTGGTGTTCATTATATTATATATTGTTGGAAACATTTGTGTGTGTGTGTGTGTATTCTGTGAATTTTAAAAAGCAATTTTAACCAGAAAAATCTAAAATGTATTCCCAAAATCGTGCAGGCCTAGTATCTCTTGATACCAGTATGTTCACTTTTTTTCTTTTCTTTCAGGGACCAGATGCTCCACTGAGTCCTGCTGACTTCAACATTCACATGAGTCTCTGTATATGAATGGTAAAGTGAAAATCAAACACCTTGGAAATGAAAGGTATGTACAATGTTTTTAGGAATGGCACAAAGGTCTCTGTCTTTGGATCATTGTTTTCAATGTGCTCTTTTGTCATTTGTTGTGTATCTTTGGATTATGTTGTGTTGTAAATAAATCCAAACAATCTAAAAGCCATTCTTTTTTAAATCTCCTCATTCTTTGTGCAAGGTTGCTCTGAATGACAGGGCCTGATCGCTCCTAATAGGGCAGTTAGGGGAGTGTCTTTGTCTTTCTCAGGTGTTAAAGGCTTACATATTAATGAGATGATCACGCCTCTTCACATAAGGCTTTCTCACACAAAACACGTCTTAGAAATTTTAAATCAATATATTGTCTTATCTGAATGAGCAGTCAGGGTGATTTTCACATAGTTTTGGAGCAAATATTCTAGGCTACGTGATACAATTTTCAAAAGTCTTGTGAAGAAATAATCAGTATGGGTTTCATGGCCTTATTTCAGTGACAATTTTTTTTGTATTTTCACAAACCACGCATAAATGTCATTATCTCAAAACTACAAACTTTTACATACATGCTGCTGATATATTATTGTAGCAGAGTTTGTGCTAAATACAGTGTAATAAGACTTTAGCCATGACAATGTCACAAGTAACAGAAATAAGCACAAATGTCAGAGCATGTCAGAACACCTCCAAGGCCAGAAAACAGCTCAGACCCCAGAGGGTTAAATGGAAGACGTTTGGGACGACCAGAACCCTTCCTAGAGCTGGCCATCCGGCCAAACTGAGCTATCGGGGGAGAAGAGCCTTGGTGAGAGAGGTAAAGAAGAACCCAAAGATGTAGTCGGGAGATGGGAGAAAGTTGTAGTAAGTCAACCATCACTGCAGCCATCCACCAGTCGGGACTTTATGGCAGAGTGGCCCGACGGAAGCCTCTCCTCAGTGCAAGATACATGAAAGCACACCTGAAGGACTCCAAGATGGTGATAAATAAGATTCTCTGGTCTGATAAGACCAAGATAGAACTTTTTGGCCTTAATTCTAAGCGGTATGTGTGGAGAAAACCAGGCACTGCTCATCACCTGTCCAATACAGTCTCAACAGTGAAGCATGGTGGTGGCAGCATCATGCTGTGGGGGTGTTTTTCAGCTGCAGGGACAGGACGACTGGTTGCAATCGAGGGAAAGATGAATGCGGCCAAGTACAGGGATATCCTGGATGAAAACCTTCTCCAGAGTGCTCTGGACCTCAGACTGGGCCGAAGGTTCACCTTCCAACAAGACAATGACCCTAAGCACACAGCTAAAATAACGAAGGAGTGGCTTCACAACAACTCCGTGACTGTTCTTGAATGGCCCAGCCAGAGCCCTGACTTAAACCCAATTGAGCATCTCTGGAGAGACCTGAAAATGGCTGTCCACCAACGTTTACCATCCAACCTGACAGAACTGGAGAGGATCTGCAAGGAGGAATGGCAGAGGATACCCAAATCCAGGTGTGAAAAACTTGTTGCATCTTTCCCAAAAAGACTCATGGCTGTATTAGATCAAAAGGGTGCTTCTACTAAATACTGAGCAAAGGGTCTGAATACTTAGGACCATGTGATATTTCAGTTTTTCTTTTTTAATAAATGTGCAAAAATGTCAACAATTCTGTGTTTTTCTGTCAATATGGGGTGCTGTGTGTACAATAATGAGGAAAAAAAAGAACTTAAATGATTTTAGCAAATGGCTGCAATATAACAAAGAGTGAAAAATGTAAGGGGGTCTGAATACTTTCTGTACCTACTGTACCTTTAAGCAGAATACATAATCCTCCCAGCTACCCTCCTTGTGTCTAAAATATGTTCCTTAAACAAGTGTCCATGCAATCTATAGTCTAACTCGTGCATTTTAAACTTCATAAGATAATAATACTAATAAAGAATAATAATACAGATACATAATATTAAATAATAAAATTTTATTCAAAGATGAAATTTTAGTCTTCATCTCCCTCCACTGGAACTACGGCCGTTAGTTCCACACCATCATTGGCCAGGCTATTAAAGTGATAGTGAGGAGTGGAAATAGAAGACCAAGAAATAGACATACAGTAAAGGACAGAAAAATAGAAACAGAACAGAACAGAAAAGAAAAGAAAACAAATAACAAAGAACCCCAACCCATGTTATGTCCCCGCATACTATGTGCCATTTAACGTCTATGTGTAAGCATTTAAAAGGAACCCCAATCATCTAAGAAAACAAAATATACATTTCTCAAGTATATAGAATATATAGGTTATATAGTTAATATATAGGATTAACAGGGTTTATTTCTCTGGAATTTTCTTTTGGGGTCTAAAACTCTTATCAGTCTCAATGTATCCTGTAACAGGACACTGGGTTCTGCCAGTGTGTTAGCTTCACTTGTGATGTTAGTTTTGGGGGAAGTTTCATAGGCCTTTATTGGGAGAGTGAGTTTGCTGTATTATTCATTAAAAAAATTAAGAATTTGTGTATATCTGATTGGTCCAGACACTACAGTTCATTCACTAAGCAAGGTTTAACTTGTGACCAATGACACCATCTATCTGTTCCTACACCCTTCCCTTTAAGGCAAACACTTGTATCAGTTGTTAAGAGTATTTCATATGGTCCCTCCCATCTAGGATCTAAACCCTTCCTAGCAATACGTTTGACCATAACAAAACTGCCTAACTCGGGAATGTGTGGAATGTCAGTATTGGTATGTTTTTCATCCCATTGCTGTTGAGCTTCTCGCACTTTCTTATTATTGTCTTTAGTAGCTTTGTCCAGCATTGTGAGATAGCGTCGTAACTTCTCTTGGAACAAAGTAGAATCTCCTCCTGTTCTCGCAGGTGGCGGAGCATCAGGAGGTAGAGCCATTCTCTTCCAGTCATCAGTTCAAAAGGGGTTAGTCCTGTAACTCTGTTTGGAGTCACTCTCAAGTTCCACAGAATAGCAGGTAATAACTTATGCCAACCTTGGACAGTTTGCAGAATGGCTTCGGTAAGAGCGATTTTCAACGATCGGTTCATCCTCTCTGCCATACTTTCTTCCTTGTTTGATCTCATAGCCATCTCTAGGCGGTCAAATGTCTCACCTGGATTGACTCCAAGTGATAAGGCTTGTTGGTATTTCGTGCTAAATTCATCCACAATTGTGTCAGTGAACTGTACATCATCTCTATCAAGTTGTTTCTTAGCACATCCACTTACGCAGAGCATATTCATCTGGAGATTCATCATCCTTTTGCTTAATGTCACTGATGTGAATGGAATTCTACCATTACCCAAGATTTCTTTGATTTCTTTTTGGAACTGATCTAATGCTTGCCAAAGACCCAGGGGTCTTCCCTGGCCGTCAACCCACAAGTCTACCCATTGGGCTGTTGTTATCGACGCTGGCAAGCGTTCCAATCGGTCTCGGATTTTAGCTTTCACAGTGGTGTGTATGTCTCTTATGGGACTTTTCCATTACCAGTACCAGCTCGACTCGACTCGATTCGGCTCGCTTTTCGCTCCAGATAGTACCTCCACAATAGTACCTGGCCGTCATAGCGACGCCGCAGGAAACTGCCGTGACGTAATCTTCTACGCGACACACACCCGCTACCCACACACACAGGACAATGGAGGAAATCACGTCTGGCGCGTGCAATGATGACGCAGTGAATAGTGACGATTCTCTCTGACCAATCAGCAGTCTGCCGTGTTTTCACGTCACATTTTAGTATCGCCTCAGCTCGTTCAGAACCTCGCCGGAGGTGATACGAAAAGAAGTACCTGGAAGCAGGTACAGGTACAACTTTTACACAGTGGAAAACCAAACAAAGGCGAGTCAAGGCGAGCTGGTACTGTGTAGTGGAAAAGCGCCATTAATGTAATTTGATGTGCTTCAACCAGAGAGTCTAATTCTCGTCAAAACTCTGTGTTTGCATCTTGTCTCTTCCGAGGAGGCAAGGCTGTGAGAATGGCTTGACGTTCTCCTGGTGTGAATGGTCTCTCTTCTGTCATCATTTCAGATTGTAAGTCTTCCCTTTTAACAGCAGGTGAAGAAAATTCAGGACCGATCTTATCAACTGTGATCATGTCGTCATCTCTTGCCTCATCACCCCAGTCAGATCCATTATCACGAGCTGGTGTACATCGCAGCATGTCTCTGTTGGGCTGGGCTGATTTAGATCTTGTTATTATTGGAGCTGCTTGTACAGATGTGGTTAAGGCAAAGCTGGATAGATTGGTTTGTAAGGAGGAGGCATTGCAGTTGTCACAGATTTCACTGGTGCTTGTGAATATTTCCTTTCAGCTTCAGTTATTATATTTGTCCAATCTGGATCAAATGAATCATCACTGGTTGTATTTTCTTCATCTGAACATTTAATAGACATAATTTTGTTCAACTTGTTATATGCTTCAATTTGAGGCTTTTATTACTTCAACAAGTGGAACTGGACAACCATAAATACCGCAACAGATTCCACCTTGTTTCACAATCCAATGAGCTGCCAGTATTGGGAATGCTTTTGATTTAATCTTGTCTTTTTGGGACTCGAACCAACTTAACTGCGCATCCATAGAGGCATTGATATCCAGTCCTTTTTTCAAAAGTTTAGCTTGTTTCTTGCTCTTCCTTTCCAGGTACCAAGCAGATATTGTTCTGCTGTTACAGCCACTTTATGCCATCTTGCAAATTATTTGTCAATTATTTGTTATTTGTGCGCTCAGAACAGCAGGGCTATGTATGTATGTGTATGTGTGTGTGTGTGTGTGTGTGTGTGTGTGTGTGTGTGTGTGTGTATGGAGGTATAGCAAATTCTGAAGGGAGTGGCTGCTTCACTCTCTTTCCCTTCTCCAACTGTATGTGTGTGTGTGTTTAGAGTGAATTCTCAGGAGGGGCTACTGCTACCCTGCTTCTCTCTCTCTCTTCTCTAAACACTATAGGAACTCAGAAAACAAAACAAAAACAAAAACAAAACAAAGTTAACCCTTATATTTTCAGTTATCTTTTCTTTTTCATTTATTTAGTTTAACTCAGATACATTTTTCTTCTTTCTTTTTTCCTAGTTTATCTCAGATTAATTTCTTTTTTTTCTTCCTTTAAGCTTACTCAGATCAGTATCCTCAAATATTTGAACAGCTTTACGGTCAAAATCAGAATGCCCGCGATCCTAGCTAGTTCAAACAGCACCTTTTATACTTGTATTACTTCAGCGTGCTAAAATGTTTTAGAGTTTATTCTGCCCTTATTTCTCTGCAGACTCGCCATGTAACCGCTCTGGGGTGCGTTTCCCGTACAACTATATAGCTCGCTGCTTAACTACCATAGTACGATGCATCGTTGGAGAAATCAACTAGCTAGTCACGACTGTTTCCCGAAACCGTATGTCGCAAAGTATCGTTCAACCACGTTGGTTTATGACGTCTCGCACGTGGTGGACTAATAACTTATTTTAATTAATCTGTTTGAGATCGAATTAACGCTAGATTTTGTCATATAAGTTACAGACATGGCACCTGAAGACCATTTCAAATTTTTCTCAGTTATTTTGCTTTATTACCAGACTCAATATTTGGCTCGTTCTTACATAGTAGAGCACGTTCGCACATGCGCAGTCTTCAATTATTAGGCATAAGAGTGTTTCTAAAAGAAAGGTCAATAATTTGTTAAATTGCAAAAGGGTCATTATGGGTCACATGGATGCAACTAATGTCACCCAGAGTATACCAATCAGTTTTTCATATAGGCCTAGGTCTACATACAGAATTTTATATGAATACATATGCAGTATTTGCTCTGTTTAATATATAATCTGTTTGCTCTGTTAAATTGCTGTTTAGCAGAGCAGTGGTAAATATATGTAGTTATATATGGTATATAAGTTATTTTAAGTTTAATTTTTAATCATACACTGCAATGAAAACACCATTTAACCAATTGAATAAATATAACAGCCAGCCTACAAATACAGCTAAATAAATAGCACGTGTATATTTTTCCCTATTCTTTCTTTTATGATTTGTACTTTATTGATTTTCTCATTTACAAACAAGAAATTATATAGACCCGCATGTACTTGACATATAAACAATATGCATAAAACAACACAGTTAATCAATAAATGGTAACAATATAATAATAACAATATAAATAATAAATAAATAAATAAATAATAATTAAAACAGTTTGAAAACAAGAACAAACAAAAAAAACAAACAAAAAAAAAGGTGAAAGGGGTGTTGTTGCCAACATAATAAGTTCCCACTATAATCTAAATCATATTTACCATGACCGTTATTTATTTTATTTTTTTCTCTTTGTCCCGCCACATGTTGCTACTACTGTGGATTACAGAAATGCAAAAATTTCCCCCATTTATCAAAATATACATCAATCCTCCCATGCACACTATAGGAGAGTTTTTCAAAGGCTGCGACCTGCCCTAGATCTGAAAGCCACTCAAATATCGGAGGCCTTCCGGAAGATTTCCATTTTTTTACAATAACACGTCTGCCCAGCATAATGCAGCTCTGTATCCACTGTGATTCATTTTTTTTAACATGACTTAAAGGCCTAGGGTCACCAAGAATGTATAAACTAGGACAGAAATCATACTGAGTCTGTGATATCTTTAAAATATAGTCATGTATCTCTCTCCAGAAATACTGGACTTCTGAGCATTGCCATAAGACATGAAATAGGTTGCCTTCCTCTCTCTGGCATCGCCAACATTCAGGATTGTCCTTAAAACCTGCTCTAAACAACCTTCTGGGTGTCCAGTAGAATCTGTGTAAAATTTTGAATTGTATAAGACGTGTTCTAATATCTCTAGACATCAATTTTAAATTACCAGTGATCCTCCCCCATTCCTCATCTTCAAATGAGCATCCTAAGTCCTTTTCCCAATTTATCTTAACCGCAGAGCTAATATTTTGGCCCATCTGACTAATCAGTAAGGAATAATATTTAGATGCCTCGTGACCAGTGCCCACAATATTCTGGATCATCTTGAGAATGTTTTTACCCTTGGGAACATAAGAGGGGGAGGCAAAAATGCTTTGGAGCATATGTCTCATCTGAAGATATCTCCAGAATTGATCATTAGACAAGATGAATTTTTGTTTAAGTCTTCTAAAAGACATCAATGCATCATCCTCAAAAAGATCTTCCAGAACATTGATATTTTTATCTACCCATTCCTTCCAAAACACAGGTGTTCCACCTATTAACAACTTTGGATTGGCCCAAATAGCAGACGAAGGGCTTAGAAAGGGGTCGACCCCTAAAATACAAGAAGTTTTCTTCCAGACTGTTTGTAGATGGGAAATAATTGGATGATTGCGCACTGATAATGGTAGTTTTGTTATCAGCAAGGACTCAAATGGTAAATGTGGACAAACAGATTTTTCCATGGCTAACCATGGCGGAGCTCGCTCTGGAGTTAACATCCATTGTCCCAGGTGCCTCAAACCAAATGCAAAATGATACAAAGATATCTTGGGAAGACCTAGTCCTCCCCTCTCAACTGGTAGCTGCAGTTTCTCTAGCCGCATTCGAGGCTTCTTACCATTCCACAAAAACTGTTTGCATATCCTATCAAATATACTGAAATATTTTGAATGGACACAGATGGGCAGTGAGCTTAAAACATAATTAATTTTAGGTATGGAGTTCATTTTTAGTACATTCACCTTGCCCCAAAGGGAAAGAAAAAGTGGTGCCCATCTCGCTGTGTCAGCTGAAATTTTTTCTACAAGGGGGTCAAGATTGACTTTAGCAATATCCTTCAACTGATGGGAGAAAGTGATTCCTAAATATAGAATGCCCTTGTCAGGCCATTTAAATGCACAGGTCTGAAACAATGACTTTGGACAATAAGCAGTCAGGGGTAAAGCCTCTGACTTGGACCAATTGACCTTGTACCCAGAAATCTTTGAGAAATTATTTATCATACTAAGTAGTGCTGGAAGTGAATTAGCTGGGTCCGTGACAAAAAGCAATATATCATCTGCATAGAGCATAATTTTCTGAGTTGAGCCCCCCACAACTACCCCAGGGAAGCTGGCATTTCCTCGTATTGCCACAGCTAATGGTTCCAATGCCAAACAGAAAAGTAAAGGGGATAGTGGACACCCCTGACGTGTGCCCCGACCCAGTCTGAAGTATGGAAAAATTACACCGTTAGTTTGCACAGCAGCCTCTGGATGTTTATATAAGAGCTTCACCCACTTTATAAATATCGGGCCAATTCCAAAAGCTTCTAATGTTGTGAACAAATAAGGCCACTCAACACAATCAAAGGCCTTCTCGGCGTCAAGTGACACCGCAGCAATAGGAGAGTTATTGTTCCTAACGGCCCACATAACATTAATGAAGCGTCTGATATTATCAGAAGAGTGCCTATTTTGTATAAAGCCGACCTGATCAGGATGTATTACAGCCGAAATTACTTTTTGTAAACGGTTGGCAAGAATTTTAGAGAGTATTTTGACGTCTAGAGGAATCAATGAAATTGGTCGGTAGCTGGAACAGTCGGTTGGGTTCTTTCCCTTCTTTAAAATGACTGAGATCAAAGCCTGGTACAAAGTTGGGGGTAGCACTTGCCTGTTGAAAGCCTCCCCATACATATCTTTTAATAAGGGTGTTAGTTCTGAGGAGTAACATTTAAAAAATTCGGCTGTAAACCCGTCTGGTCCTGGAGCCTTCCCTGTTGGTAAATTCTTAATCACTTCTGAAATTTCATCCTCTGTTATGGGAGAATCCAAGAGATCCCGTTGATTCTCACTGAGAGATGGGATATTAAGTCCACAGAGGAAGTTTTTTATTCCTTCCTCAGAGGAACTACTGCTAGAAGTGTATAAATTTAGATAGAAATCCCTAAATGCGGCATTAATATCCATGGACTTAGTCACAAGGCATCTCCCAGGGGGTTGAATAGCACATATTGAGGTAGAGGATTCCCTATGTTTAATATATCTAGCCAGCATTTTCCCTGCTTTATCTCCAGATTCAAAGGATTTTTGTCTAATTCTGAACAGGTCAAATTCAACCTTCTGAGTCAGAATATTATTATATTGATACTTTAGTTGTACTAAGAGTCTAAAATTACCATGGTTCATTTTCTGTTTCAAATTATTTTCTGCTTCTTTGATCCGCCCCTCTAGTTCAGACAACTTATTGCGCTCTAACTTTTTCTTAGCTGAGGCGTACTGTATAATGACCCCTCTAACATATGCTTTAAGCGCCTCCCATGCCACTCCTATTGATGGAGCTGAATTTAGATTAGTAGATAAATAAAAATCTATTTGTTCTTTGAGTAAATCTTTAAATGCTGGGATATGTAACAAAGTGGAATTTAACCTCCATCTGTATGATCTTTTAATAGTGTCCAATGGCATAAGATCCAGGAATACTGGTGCATGGTCCGAAATCAATATGTTGCCAATTGTACATTTTAGCAGGGATGGTACAATGTTTTTAGAAATAAAAAAATAATCAATACGTGAATATGTGCTATGTGGTGATGAAAAGAAAGTATAATCTCTACCAGACGGATTAAGCAACCTCCAAGCATCAATGAGGCCCAAAGAAGTACACACTTGTTTTAACATAGAGGCTGATCTAGGGGTCCGAGTGCTGCCCGGATGGCTGCGATCTAATATAGCATCTACTACCACATTCATATCTCCTGCCCATATGACTGGATAGTCCCCTAGATCACTCAGAATGCCTTCTAATGTGGCAAAAAAAATGGGGTCATCACTGTTTGGAGCATATGTATTGGCCAGGATGTGTGGCTTCCCGTGTAACTCTGCCAGTGTAACTATGATCCTACCCTCCTTATCATGCTTTTCCTTTATACATTTAAACTGCAAGTTTTTATTCACCAGAGTGATTACTCCTCTACTCTGACAGGAGCCGGTGCTGAAAAAAACATGTCCAACCCAATCTTTGCATAATTTCTGTGACTCCTGTTCAGATAAGTGGGTTTCTTGTAGAAAAATAATATCAAGTTTTCTACACTTAAGACTGACAAGCACCTTTTTCCTTTTAATAGGATTTCCCAAACCTTTAACATTCCATGTGGCAAGACGTAGATTACAACTATTTTGGACTGACTTGGCCAGTTATAAAAAGCGTATTTTTGCAAAAAAAAAGCAAAAAAAAAGCACAAAAAAAAAAAAGCGTATTTTTGTTTTGTTTTCTGAGTTCCTATAGTGTTTAGAGAAGAGTAGCAGTAGCCCCTCCTGAGAATTCACTCTAAACACACACACACATACAGTTGGAGAAGGGAAAGAGAGTGAAGCAGCCACTCCCTTCAGAATTTGCTATACCTCCATACACACACACACACACACACACACACACACACACACACACACACACACACACACACACACACACACACACACACACACACACACACACACACACACACACACACACATACACACACACATACACATACATACATAGCCCTGCTGTTCTGAGCGCACAAATAACAAATAATTGACAAATAATTTGCAAGATGGCATAAAGTGGCTGTAACAGCAGAACAATATCTGCTTGGTACCTGGAAAGGAAGAGCAAGAAACAAGCTAAACTTTTGAAAAAAGGACTGGATATCAATGCCTCTATGGATGCGCAGTTAAGTTGGTTCGAGTCCCAAAAAGACAAGATTAAATCAAAAGCATTCCCAATACTGGCAGCTCATTGGATTGTGAAACAAGGTGGAATCTGTTGCGGTATTTATGGTTGTCCAGTTCCACTTGTTGAAGTAATAAAAGCCTCAAATTGAAGCATATAACAAGTTGAACAAAATTATGTCTATTAAATGTTCAGATGAAGAAAATACAACCAGTGATGATTCATTTGATCCAGATTGGACAAATATAATAACTGAAGCTGAAAGGAAATATTCACAAGCACCAGTGAAATCTGTGACAACTGCAATGCCTCCTCCTTACAAACCAATCTATCCAGCTTTGCCTTAACCACATCTGTACAAGCAGCTCCAATAATAACAAGATCTAAATCAGCCCAGCCCAACAGAGACATGCTGCGATGTACACCAGCTCGTGATAATGGATCTGACTGGGGTGATGAGGCAAGAGATGACGACATGATCACAGTTGATAAGATCGGTCCTGAATTTTCTTCACCTGCTGTTAAAAGGGAAGACTTACAATCTGAAATGATGACAGAAGAGAGACCATTCACACCAGGAGAACGTCAAGCCATTCTCACAGCCTTGCCTCCTCGGAAGAGACAAGATGCAAACACAGAGTTTTGACGAGAATTAGACTCTCTGGTTGAAGCACATCAAATTACATTAATGGCGCTTTTCCACTACACAGTACCAGCTCGCCTTGACTCGCCTTTGTTTGGTTTTCCACTGTGTAAAAGTTGTACCTGTACCTGCTTCCAGGTACTTCTTTTCGTATCACCTCCGGCGAGGTTCTGAACGAGCTGAGGCGATACTAAAATGTGACGTGAAAACACGGCAGACTGCTGATTGGTCAGAGAGAATCGTCACTATTCACTGCGTCATCATTGCACGCGCCAGACGTGATTTCCTCCATTGTCCTGTGTGTGTGGGTAGCGGGTGTGTGTCGCGTAGAAGATTACGTCACGGCAGTTTCCTGCGGCGTCGCTATGACGGCCAGGTACTATTGTGGAGGTACTATCTGGAGCGAAAAGCGAGCCGAATCGAGTCGAGTCGAGCTGGTACTGGTAATGGAAAAGTCCCATAAGAGACATACACACCACTGTGAAAGCTAAAATCCGAGACCGATGGGAACGCTTGCCAGCGTCGATAACAACAGCCCAATGGGTAGACTTGTGGGTTGACGGCCAGGGAAGACCCCTGGGTCTTTGGCAAGCATTAGATCAGTTCCAAAAAGAAATCAAAGAAATCTTGGGTAATGGTAGAATTCCATTCACATCAGTGACATTAAGCAAAAGGATGATGAATCTCCAGATGAATATGCTCTGCGTAAGTGGAATGCTTATGAGAGATGGGCCCTCTGTGCTAAGAAACAACTTGATAGATATACTGCAGTGGATACTTACTAGGGATGGGCTTGTTTCTCTGTTGGTGCCTGTTCTGCTCCATAAACATTGTTCCAATGTTTGATCTAAAAAATTGATTTTTTTTTAAGTTAAAAAGTGTGTTAATTATTACCTGTGTGTTAACAGACTATTGATCTGTGTGGCATAGGACCATTTTTTTAACGTGTTCCTTAAGTGTTACATAAATCTGGAGAACCCTTACAAACATTAACCATGGTTTTGCTATACTAACCAAATGGTAATAAATTATTGTAATTAATCCACCATAAAAACATGGTTTCTAAACTTTTACTATAATAAAAACCATGGTTAATTTAGCAAAGGACTCTGGGAACATGTCCTTAAAAGAACAGCTCATCCAAAAAATAGAGTTCTCTCATTATTTACTCCATGTTGTTCCAAAACTGTATGAAATTCTTTTGTATAACCTTGATTAAGATATCTTGAGAAACGCCTTCATTGTTTTGTTTTGTTTTCCCACACAATGGGTTCCAATGTTGTTTTATTCCCAACATTCTTGTGTTTCACAGAAGTCATACAGGTTTGAAAATACTTTCATTTTGAAAGGACATTTATGTTTGGGTCAGCTAGGCCTGTAAACTCAAGAAGATAGGTAAAATATTGTCTGGAGGGTTTGAACCAGTGTGCCTTTGAGCAGAGTTTACATGTTCTGCCTCTATTTCACGTGTATTTTAATATAACAATACTCACCGCATCTGAAGATCATGTGGCTGGATCATATTTATTCCCCAAATTCCTGGATCATGAGGGAAACACACACATACACAGCAATATTAGCTATTTGTATATTAGCATTTTACTAACAGAGACATTTGAAAAAGCTTGCAAAATTTTACTCACCAACTCCAAAACATATTATGATATGTTCACTCTTACAACACACTCACATTGGCGCCCTTTGTTTAGTCACGAGGCGTTAAACGTCGGCGAATATCGCGCGCGAAATTCGTCCCGGTGTGTACGGGCCTTTAGGCTAATGTTATGTGTTGCTAGCATGTGTAAATATTGTCTGCTAACTTAGTAAAAAAAAATAAAAAAAACTCAGCATAGGAGTTTTACAATGACTGAGAACATTGTCTCTTCAGACAGAGAGGAACTCGAACCACATTCTTTGACTCTAGAAGATTATGCAAACTAGGCTTTTGAATAGTTGTTGATCGCGGGATATAACGTTAGGCCTAACGTTACTTATCAGTCATCATAATATGTTTTGGAGTTGGTGAATAAAATTTTGCAAGCTTTTTCAAATGTCTCTGTTAGTAAAATGCTAATAGCTAATATTGCTGTGTATGTGTGTGTTTCCCTCATGATCCAGGAATTTGGGGAATAAATATGATCCAGCCACATGATCTTCAGATGCGGTGAGTATTGTTATATTAAAATACACGTGAAATAGAGGCAGAACATGTAAACTCTGCTCAAAGGCACACTGGTTCAAACCCTCCAGACAATATTTTACCTATCTTCTTGAGTTTACAGGCCTAGCTGACCCAAACATAAATGTCCTTTCAAAATGAAAGTATTTTCAAACCTGTATGACTTCTATGAAACACAAGAATGTTGGGAATAAAACAACATTGGAACCCATTGTGTGGGAAAACAAAACAAAACAATGAAGGCGTTTCTCAAGATATCTTAATCAAGGTTATACAAAAGAATTTCATACAGTTTTGGAACAACATGGAGTAAATAATGAGAGAACTCTATTTTTTGGATGAGCTGTTCTTTTAAGGACATGTTCCCAGAGTCCTTTGCTAAATTAACCATGGTTTTTATTATAGTAAAAGTTTAGAAACCATGTTTTTATGGTGGATTAATTACAATAATTTATTACCATTTGGTTAGTATAGCAAAACCATGGTTAATGTTTGTAAGGGTTCTCCAGATTTATGTAACACTTAAGGAACACGTTAAAAAAATGGTCCTATGCCACACAGATCAATAGTCTGTTAACACACAGGTAATAATTAACACACTTTTTAACTTAAAAAAAAATCAATTTTTTAGATCAAACATTGGAACAATGTTTATGGAGCAGAACAGGCACCAACAGAGAAACAAGCCCATCCCTAGTAAGTATCCACTGCAGTATATAAAACAAAAAAAATCTCTATTTTTCTCCCTTGTGCCATCCCAGATGTATATCAGACTTTCTTTCCACAGAGATTTTTTGAAAAATGATCCATTATTGTAAGCCGATATAATGCAAGTGCATGCTCCAGAAACTACATACAGCCTACAAACAGCCTGCTGTGTTGTTCACACAAGAAGTTTTCTGCACTTATCATATGAGCTTTACAATGCTCTTGGATTATTGTCAGGATGTGTGTTTGGACTTTTTCGACCTTCAGCATTTTGGTGTCTATTCACTTGCATTATTCGACACACGAACACAAGAGATGGATAATTTTTCTTAAAGTCTAGTTTATTTTTTCTAAAATTTGTGTTCATCTGAAGAAAGAAAATCATTTACCTTTCGGACGGCATAAGGGAGAGTAAATTAGGGGAGAATCCCCTTCCACAAATGCGTTAGCAAAGGGTACATGCGATGGTAAATTAACTGAAGTAATTTTATCTTATAGTAATTTTATTTTATATTTATGGTAATGTGACCTAGGATGGCAAGTCCCCGTGATTCATTTTAAAACTAGATATGGTGGAAGAGTTCAATTTAACAGAATAATTTGAGTTGTTTGTTTGGGTTTGCTATATTACACACATTTTCATCATACATTTCATATAAAGTTAAATAAGTTCCATAGGTAAAACTATTAATAGATACGTTAAATGTAACTACCTGCAGGGTTCAAAAACTAAAAACAGAAAAGTTTTTTCTTTGTACAGATGACAACGTTATTAAAACGATTCCCGTCCGCACAGATCCGCGAAAACGACTAAATCGCTGTTTTATGCATGCCACAAAGTAACTGGTGATGTCACTCTGTAAAGAAAGACTACACGCCTGTGCACATTTACATTTACATTTTACATTTATTCATTTAGCTGACGCTTTTATCCAAAGCGACTTACAATTGCTATATATGTCAGAGGTCGCACGCCTCTGGAGCAACTAGGGGTTAAAGGTGCTGTAAGCGATGCCACACGTTTTTTAGGCCAAAACATTTTTTGTCACATACAGCAAACATCTCCTCACTATCCGCTAGCTGCCTGTCCCCTGAACACACTGTAAAAAAACGCGGTCTCTGTAGACACCACAGGCTCCACAAACGGCAACAAAAACAAACTGGGCTCACCCGTACCACGAAACACAACAAACAGTGCTCCAGCCAATCACAGACAAGAAGTATTTGAGGGTGGGGTTTGGGAGGTTAGTGTGCGTGCACATGAAGTGGGTGTGGAGGAGAGAGAAGCATGAAGAGGGAAGTTTGAATTATGGCCGAAACACGACCAAAGAGGTGTCCGATGAACAAATTGCAAAGAAGAGGGACAAGGATAAGGGACGAGGATAAGGAACGCGCGAAATACCGAATTTACATCGGAAAAACCTTTTAAAGGTGGCGAGAACTCCGCCGGCAGAAGGGCTTCCAATCCACATTCAGTTGCTCTGTTTTTGCAGAACAGGTAAATCCATATTTCTTTCTAAACTGACGTTCATGTTCGCCAAACCAACACAAGGATGTAATTAGCTAGAACTATGCAGTCAGAGTTAACTTTGGTGAATACAACATATAACGTTATGTTTCTAGCAGCTAGCGATCAATCTCTATTGTAAACGATCAAGCAAATTCACAGTAGGGCAACAATTTGTGTGAATGATTGTTTTCATCCACTGTTTGTTATGAATTTGAATGTTCATTTATAGGCTGTTGACAACTTTGACAAAATTTGTTTACGCCGCCGCCGTTGTTTATTCTCACTGGGAAACGCGAAGCTACGTTATCTTGCTATTATTGCGTCCTTGTATGGGAGCTATAGTTATAGCTTCAGGTGGCGAAATGATTTTAAAATAATGTTTCTCTTTTTCTGCATTGTGTTCTGCATTATATAAAACCCTTTATCAAACTTAGCGACATTACACATTGAATGAAGTATCAGTAAAACTTAACTTTGTTTGTAGTGACTACTACGGATAATATTGGAAGGGAGGGGAGGAGGGAGGAGACGGGATGAGGAGGAGGGAGGGTCTAGCTAGCCTCCGTTTTGTTTGACAACAATTCGAATGTCAACAAGAAGTTACGACTCCCGGCATCGCTTACAGCACCTTTAAGTGTCTTGCTCAGGGACACATTGGTGTCTCACAGTGGATTCGAACCCGGGTCTCTCACACCAAAGGCATGTGTCTTAGCCATTGCGCCACTACCACCCCGATTCCCGTGCATTCACACACGCATGCCTATCGACCAGGGGTCGGCAAGTAACTTTGGCCGCGGGCCAATATTTTTTTTAGCCAGTAGATGGCGGGCCAGCTACACGGAGTAGGCCTATGGTTACAAATTAAATACTCTTAATGAACTCTATCTCACCTCCCATTTCAATAGCAATCGAATCGAGCTTTCACAGTGGTGTGTATGTCTCTTAATGTCATTTGATGTGCTTCAACCAGAGAGTCTAATTCTCATCAAAACTCTGTTTGCATCTTGTCTCTTCAGAGGAGGCAAGGCTGTGAGAATGGCTTGACGTTCTCCTGGTGTGAATGGTCTTTCTTCTGTCATCATTTCAGATTGTAAGTCTTCCCTTTTAGCAGCAGGTGAAGAAAATTCAGGACCGATCTTATCAACTGTGGTCATGTCGTCATCTCTTGTCTCATCACCCCAGTCAGATCCATTATCACAAGCTGGTGTCTTCAGACGTCCCATAGCTTGGCACCTCACCAGATGGCCTAGCATTTGACCCTCTTGCGCAGCCACCTTTTGGCCTAGTTGAGATCAAGTGCCCCAATGTTACCAGCTACGTTGACTGCAAGTATCTAAACATGCAAGGAACACTGCTGTTAAAAGAAAGCCACATGTACTACTAGCAGGTTCAGGGGCAACTTATGCTGACAGGATCAGGCCCTTCCTATCAGAGCATATACACAACTCCTTATCCAAGCGCTTGTCCTATCCAGACTGGACTATTGTAATGCTCTGCTGGCTGGTCTTCCAGCTTGCACTGTCAAACCTCTGCAACTGATCCAGAATGCTGCAGCTAGAGTGGTCTTTAACGAACTGAAGAGAGCACACGTCACTCCTCTCCTCACTAAATTGCACTGGTTGCCAGTTGCCGCTCGCATCAAATTCAAGTCTGATGTTTGCCTAGAGAACAACCACTGGCTCTGCTCCCTTTTACCTACTCATTACTTCAGACTTATGTGCCATCCAGAAACTTGCGCTCTGCAAGTGAACGTCGTCTTGTGGTGCCATCTCAAAGAGGCACAAAATGTATTTCTCTGACCTTTACCTTGACTGTTCCCTGCTGGTGGAATGATCTGCCTAACTCAGGGTGTACTCACACTAGGCACGGTTGCCATGAACCGGGCCCGAGTACGATTGTCCCCCCTCCCCACTCCCCCTCTGGCCTGCACTCACATAGGGTTTCAGCATTCGTGCCGGAGCACGCTTACTTCATTATGGTGCGACGGTTTCGGGATAAACAGGAAGAGCGGCGCTCTCACTGAACACAATGGAGTCCAGCATGGTTAGCGCTCACACTGCATGCGAACCGCGCCCGAGTCCAACTGAACCGTGCTCTGGCCCACCTCTTCCAAGCGGGCCAGGGCCGGCTAATCGAGCCGCGCCCGGGCACGGTTCGGAGCACTCACACTAGTCAAACGAACCGCGCTTTGGTGGTCAAACGCACTCGGGCACGGTTCAAACTGGCTAGTGTGAGTACACCCTCAACCAGAGCTGCTGAGTCCATATAGCCACTTTCAAGAAACTGCTGAAGGCGCATCTTTTTCGGCAACACTTGATCCAGTAATACTAACACTTTCTCTTCTATTCAATTTAAAAAAAAAAAAAAAAAAATGTATATGCACAGTGTTAGATTAAACTGGGAAGGGTCATAGCTCTTGCATATTGTTGTCCTACTGTTAGTTTAACTGCTTCTATTGTTCTTTGTAAGTCACTTTGGATAAAAGCGTCTGCTAAATGAATAAATGTCAAATGTGACAGGAATGGCATGGTGTGACTTTGTCATTTGTGCCCAAGAAGACATGCAAGTCCAACATATTGACCCAGAGGTCACAAAAGTAATTCGAAAGAAGGCAGACAGTTATCATTTCAATATTTATACGCCCAAGTACCTGACTTTTTACAGGCGTCAGGTACTGGGCACAACATTTATTTGACAGAATAAAAACATTTTCTGCAAACATTTGTCAATCGTGCTTCATGTACAAATGTATTTAGAATATACAATGGTTTGGTTTACAATAGGCACCTCCGTGGTTTTCAATCCTGGTCCTGGGGACCCACAGCTCTGCACTGTTTGTATTAGGGCTGCAGCTATCGATTCTTTTTGTAATCGATTAATCTAGCACTTAAAGGTGAACTAAGTAACTTTTTTTACCTTAACTGAACAGCTTCGGAGTCATTGGAATGGTTATATTACTTATTTCGGGTTGAATAGTGGTCGTTTCGCACCCCCCTGGTGCCCGTGAGCGGAAAATACGCACTTGCAACTTTGAGCTGGCGGGCCGCCGGCCGCTGCGTCAGGAAGTCTCGCGTGATATCAGGTCTCGCGATGTAAACAATTGCTTTACGGCCAAAAGAAATCTGCTAAAATGCTGTCATTATTGTGCTCCCTCACGCTGTCCGAACCCGAATGAAGAAGACGTTTTAAAGAACGTCCCATCTGCTTTGATGTCGTTGATCTACTAGCCTCTGGTGTCTGAGAATCAACAACGAGTTTTTAGAAACAGTGTTGTCAAATATCTATTCCGAAGCTGTGGGGGGAGCTCTAGAGAGAAACCTGCGAGCAAAAAGCGAGAATACAGCGAAGAAGTCCCTAAGCTACTGAGTGCTGCTTTAATCGATCGATTAATCGAGTAATCGGATTAAAAAAAAAGTGTGTGTTTTTAAACAACCAAAACAAATAATGCATAACGAAAATGAGGTATTTATTCCAACTCCAACATTTGGCTCCAAAACTAAGCCTATTTATTGCAACCTTTACCCATTTAGTGTTTATAAGTGCCAGTGCCAACAATTATATAACAATACAGTTAAGTCAACTTACTGTAAAACATGTATAACATGTAAAACTATGATTACAAACTTAAATAGTAAAGGCCATTTGGCCTTAGTTTTGTCTCCTTAATACAACATTACAAAAAAAGGATTGCACATTCTGCAAATTACCCACCGGAGAACAAAAAGAAATGAAATTAATATAAAATATCAAGCCCAACAGGTACACAATGTATACAATTTATAAAAAAAAATAAGTGTAGCTTTGAAAAGGGGAATGTTTTATTGCAAATATGCATTTTGTTAAATACAAAAAGAACAGCATTTTGTTTTTTACTTAGGCTAGTTGAAGTATATTAGCACGTTTTGTAGTATTATATTTTTTTGATAATTGAAAATGTTCTATGCTCAATTACTTTGGTAGCCGATTATGTCTTCCCCAAAAGTACGAGTGGATTTGGAGAAGCAGGCTGGGGAGTTTCATTTTTTTGTTGTTGTCTGTAACTATTTGGCAGACGTGACATAGCCTACAAACAAGGTCTCGCAAAGACTGCAATACAATATTTGTTCCTCCATCACGTCCCGGTGTATACAGTGAATGCATTCTGAAATTATTGTTGCGTGGCTACATAAAAGTTTAAGCATATGTGATGCATTGCCGCAATTGGTCTGACTGGCGCGTGAGAGAGACGAGGGTGCATGTGTGTTACCCCTTTTCCACCAAGGCAGAGCTGGTGCTGGTTCGGAGCCAGAGCCTAGTTTCAAATCGGTTCTTTGTTTTTCCACCGCCAAAGCACCAGCTCCGAACCAGTAAAACTGGTTCTTCAGTAGCACCAAATCATTGCAGGGTCTAGAACGGAGCCAAGAAAGAACCACTTGCGTCAGAGGCTTTAAGACTGAAGAGAAACTTGTGACCGCCATTTTTAAATAGCAGCTAGTCGAGCTAATAGCAGCTCGATTATAATATCCGTCTATGTAAGTTACGGCGAGCTGCACGAACGTGTTGGATTCGCCGTGTTTGGATGCCGATTTATTTTCGCAAACCCATGAGCATCCATACTAACGCAACGTCTATTATTGTTGATGCCTTGTTCGAGATGCATCGGAGCAGCGTGGACCGATCAGAGCTGCGGGAGTGTTTGGAGATCATACGACTCCTTGTGCTTTTTGATCGCTTTCGCAATGCTTTGATTTCATGTGTCACGTTCTGCGTCTCGAACAAGTCTGGTGTGTTTGTGTTTGGCGCTGCCGCACTAGCGTTGCTGGGCAACATGATACGTATGCAGTGACGTAAGATATAGGTCTGTTGTGGCTCTCTGGCCGGTGGAAACGCAAACCGGTTCTTAGTAAGCTCGTCAGTCGAACCAACTCCGAACTGGCAATAGCTCTAGCTCTGAACCAGCACCCGGTTCTTGTTGGTGGAAAAGGGGTATGAGTGTGTGTGTGTGTGTGTGTGTGTGTGTGAAGGGGTTCTTTTTTTGGGCTATACTCTTGCAATTGAACGTGAATACGTTTACTACTTAAAAACATCAAAGCTAAACATCATATCTAGTCAAACCGCATCATGACATCACTACAAATACAGTATGGGATAATGCGGGGGACAGAATCGTTACCTTGTTTCAGCAACGCTGAAAGGAAGCGATCCCAAACTTTAGTCATTCTCTGCCGTTTATGGACATCTTTACTCTCCGCCATCGCGCCAACTAAATTCAAAATGTATCACGCGCTATGGTGTGCTTCCTGAACATTGAACAACGGTCCGTGTGAAACAATCAGATCCCTGCGCGTATAGTGCGCGTCATAGGAATTTAACGAGGCTTCGAGGCAGAGTTTTTGGCTCGAGGAATTTTTGTAATCGAGTTTATCGAGTAACTCGATGAATCGTTTCAGCCCTAGTTTGTATGTCTCCCTCACTTAACACACCTGATTCAGATCATCAGCTCGTTAAGAAAGAGCCATATGAACTGAACTGGGTGTGTCAGATAAAGGAGACATATAAAATGTGCAGAGCCGTGGGTCCCCAGGACCAGAATTGAAAACCACTGCCTTAGGCTATGTTTACACGCAGTGTTGGGGTAGTTACTCAAAAAAAGTCATTAGTTACTAGTTACTAGTTACTTCTGTAAATTGTAATGAGATTACTTTACTAGTTACTGCATTTGAAAAGTAACTTCACTACTTATTACTTTACTTTCCCATTTCTTAATTTACCCTGTAGATACGGACCAAAATCATAGCCCTATCATCACTTAGCCTGTCCGCATAGTGTTTATAAATGTAGCCTATACAAAATGGCATGTAAAACCATATGAAAGAACAATATACATGTCTGCACAAAGAAATATGCCTCACTGTAAAATCCACAAACAACAGGATAAAGGACAAATGTCTGCGGTGGTAGACACATAATCAGGGCTGGACTGGGACAAAAAAAAATCGGCCCTGGCATTTTGGCCATAATAATAATAGCACACTAATATGCATATATTGTAAAACAAATGCACTGAAAAATAAAGGAAACTTTCATAATTAGTTTTGTACTAATTTCTATACTTGAAAGAGATATAAGCACATGATCTTTTATTTTGATGGAAAACATGGTTTACAAACGCGTCTCATTAAATTTATAGTAAATTACGGTAATCGTCAACTATGCAGATGTGGAAATAATGTGTTACTGGGTAATGGGTTCCTACACTCATGACATCCCATACACAAAATAAATATATTTGAAATATATTTTCAGAGTATATTTTGGAATATATGCAAATATTTGAAATTGGCCCAATAAATATATTTCACACTTAACATCATATATTTTTGTTATATTTCAGAATATATTTCAATGTATTTGGAATATATGCCACATATATTTTGACACTTTTGGGGACCCATACAGAAAAAAAGTACATTGAAATATATTCTGAAATATAACAAAAATATATGATGTTAAGTGTGAAATATATTTATTGGGCCAATTTCAAATATTTGCATATATTCCAAAATATACTCTGAAAATATATTTAAAATGTATTTATTTTGTTTATGGGATAGCCTAAGTGTTTTGAAAGTAACTGTTAGTTCTGCTTACTAGAGGTCGACCGATATGGGTTTTTTCAGGCCGATGCCGATCTTTTGAAATCCGGGTCGGCCGATGGCCGATTAATGCTGCCGATTTATTTTGGCTGATATTTGGCCGATTATGTGCTTGTTTTTTACCTCTATTTGAAAGATCAAATGTAACTCAAACTTAAGATAGACAAGATTTCTCAACAAAAACATTTATTGAACACTTGACCAATCTGCACTTGTTGTGACCTTGAGATATGTTTGGTAATTGTACCTGAATGAACTGAAAATGTATTTGCTATATTTCAGATTAATATATTTGTTTTCCTTAATTTTAATTAACAGTAACTTAAACACTTTGCAGTTTGAATGATGTCTTGTATAAACAAAATGACGGAGTATGTTTTTATGTTTCCACTGTTCGATCGCATCCGCGCCTCACACACACAAATATAAGTAAACACTTTGCGACTTTAAACACACGCGACTTTTCGATCGCGCCCGCGCCCCTCTCTCCCTCTCCCGAGTCTCCCTCTCTCTCTCTCTCACACACACACACCATATTGCAGCATTGCAATCTTTACATCGCAGCCTGCTTCAGAGCTAAGGCGGAGCTACAGATTAGGTGTCCCCAAAGAACCCGCGTATCTAACAGTAGTTCCGCATTACATGAATTAATTTGCACGTGAGTTTTATTTATTTTTATACCATGTATTCTCCATGTAAATTTATACACCGAACCATGACGCCCGTACCGTTTCGGTTCAATACGAATACATGTACCGTTCCACCCCTAGTCTACAGTGAAATACAGTCACACATTACACTGGTTGGCCAGCATTTTAACCATGTTTAATCCAGCTACTAGCTAACAGTATGCTAAAGTTAACTGCTGACTAGCGTCACGTTTCTAACGTCCATTTTCAGAGCATCCAAGAGAAGCACAGGCATAACAGTAGCACTGAAATGAAGCACAGAAATCCGCACTGATATTCGGTCCGGTAAATAACGGTCGTTAAGGCACCAGTGCCGTATTAGCACCGGGTCTGTCTGTAGCTACCCAACCCTAGCGACGACGCTAGCAAAGCAAAGCCAGTCCTTCACTAACCTATAGTGCGTTGGTCACTTTTTTATAACTTATTTCTCTGCATTGAGTGACAACCCTCTCAAATATAAGACACACAAAACAGAACAAATAAAAGTATCAGATTCTCTGTCTGTAATTGCAAAATTCTTGCTTACTTATTGTGACATGATAGCAACCCTTCTGCTGTGCTATGCAACCTCAATTACGCTATCAATATCCAAAGTAGCCGAACGTCATGTCGCCTATTCATATTTTTTCTCGAAGTTGGCAGTAACATATCAAAAGGTTTTAATTAAATATAAAGGAGTTTTCTCCAAGGAACTTAGCTCCTTCCTTACGCACTGGATGAGGTCTGCTCACTCTGCTGGAGAATGACTCCAGGCACAGCGTGCGTCGAACATGTGTTCCACAACAACAACAACACTAGGCTGCCCACAGATGCGCCCGCCTAATAATCGGCTTGATATACTGGATATTGGCCGATGCCGATTATGTTAAAAAATGCTAAAAATCGGCCGATTAATCGTCCGACCGATTAATCGGTCGACCCCTACTGCTTACCGCAGGCTCTACACTTTCTCATGTCTGTCCTGATCCTCATCATCAGCCACGGGAGCTGATGAAGGTCCTGCTGCTGCAGAAAACATTTTGACACAGTTTACAGCGTCTGCTTGAAGTAGTGATGTTACATATGACACTGAAGCTTCGATGCGCGTATCACACAAGCGAAACAATTTCTAGTGAAGCCCCGTATCGGAGTGTGTATTGTTTTACTAGAGTCACGTGATCGATGACAAACGAAGCCTCACTTTCTCTCCAGTCACGTGCGCGTTTCGCTTTGGGTGTCAGAAGGCTCGAACTCCAGATCGTATTTAACGAGTCGTTGCCTCAGTCTGGTTGATGTGTTGTAGCCTACTTTGAAAGTTAAACAATATATTACATTTAAATAAGCAAAATAAATTTTTCGCTACTTAGGCTATTATTTTTTGTTGTTGTGTCTTTTTGTTTTTGTAAAATCTTTGCACTTTTTGGTGATTTTAGGTAATTTGGTGTTGGTATTGGGGTTTAGGGTGGGATTAGGGGAGAGGGGTGTTGGTGTTTGGTGGAGGGTTTGTATTTAGAGCAATGGCAACATCCAAAAATATAAAAATAACTAAAAACTTTATCAACCTTCTGTCATTCCTACAGTTGATTAAGCACTATCAGTAACAAGTGTCATAAGCACATTTAATAACAGATGATCCTATCAGACAATGTCCTTATTCATTGTGTGTGTGTGTGTGTAGAGAGAGAGAGAGAGAGAGAGAGAGAGAGAGAGAGAGAGAGAGAGAGAGAGAGAGAGAGAGAGAAATATATATAGAGAGAGAGCCTACATTAGATCTTATTGAATCATATAAGCTCATTTTATATTTTAATTGTCACACTTTAATGGGTAAAATAATTTATTTAATGAACAAATCAAACACAAACATGAAAGGTTTTTATTTGTACACATAACATTGAAACTATGGAGTGTGTTGTGGTTGCTTCATCTGCCAGAGCTTCTAACACAGGCTTCTGGCTGCTTTATTTTAAATAACCACCAGATGGCGCTGCTCTCGGCGCTGTTCTCGACACTCTCGAAGCTTTGAATCTTTTCCCGGAACAGTCAGGGGAAAGCCTCAGTGATTCATGAGGCTTCATTTCCCCATCCCTAGCTTGAAGGGTCTGTGTCTATTTTTCACGCTAATTTTCTCTGCACATTCCTTGCGTTTCTTCTCCATCTCTCAGACTATTTTGACAGATACACACTAGCTGTGTCCCAATGTTGAAGGCTGCATCCTTCGAAGGACGCAGACTTCAAGGATGCAGCCTATGCGTCCTCTGAAGGACGCTCCATGTAGCCTTCCTTGGATTTCCTAATTGCGCAGCCAGGTGTTCCCGATCACCGCTCCTGGCGCCAATCAACAGTGCGAGAGGACAGCTACTATCCTGATCATTCATTTTGATACAGTAAACAGCTATGGAGCCAGAATTGGCTATTGTCATTCATTTTTATGTTTTATATTTTACTTGAGGACATGGTGAGGATGTTTTAGCCCCGGCGCTGCCAGGTCATGTATTTTCGGTTTAGCCCTGTTTGAATACAAAACCCAATTGAATATAAAAAGTCCAGTATTTCTCGCGCTCGTCATTGGCAGCTGTCACAGTTGCCAGGCGACAAGAACAGTCCTCCGTAGGCTAGACCGGTCCGAGCGCGTCAGATGCGCCCTTTGATATGGGACGCTGCTGTAGTGAGCAACAATTTGTTAATATTGTGACTAATTTTGTTACTTTAATTTTCGGAACTGCATATTTCGTTAAGTATTCACTTACAAATGTGAAGTAACCTACTGAAGTACTTTTTTCCTCACATCACAATATGATTACATTAAACTACACAAAAGTAGCTATATAATGTAACAACCAGATATATGGAAGTAAAATAATGTCAAATGTTTTTGAAATAAAAAGCCTGTTGAATTGCACTACTTGAAAAAAAAATAGGCATTGCATTAACCATGCTTGCATTTTAATGCATTGTATTTTTAGTGCTTACATTTTTATGGGCTGAAATTCAACATGGTTGAATATTTAAGCTGTGAATATTTCAATTAAAAACATTTCAAACACCTTTTCATTATTAAAAATTCAATAATCCATATCACCTTTCATATTTCACTTCCAAAATATTCAAACTGTTTAAAAATTCAACCAATAATATTCAACAGGCAATTTTCGGTCCATTTTATTTCGCTTTGCAAATTCGCTTCCACAAATTCAGTGGTTCAAATTCGACAGGAAATTCAACATTGACGTCCAGGAACTGCAGGAAAAGCAGTAGATTGTCGAGCATACTCTCCATCTGCTGTTAGTCTACCTCACCATCAGATGGTGCAAAAGCGCGTGTTGAAGACCAGCAGCAGTTAGAACAAGTCATTCATTCATAAAACTCATTTACAGCAATGTAAGTGTATTTGTGATTATTATGACGGCTGTTTTATGTTAAATTCAGTGTCTTCACGGTTACTTTTCCTGTGTAGCCTACATGCATCTTTCTATACCGTGAACGAGATTATAATGTTATTCCCCGATGCGGATATACAGATCCAATGTTACATTTTTGAGGTTGACATATATTTCTCTTGGTTGTTTAGTTGCCTTAACTTTATATTGTGGCGATGTGCTGCATGCAGGCTATTAGGGTTTCCCTCAATACTTAAGGATTCCCCTGCTGGACATATACAACGCTTAACGTAGCTTAATGGACTACAGTGATGTAAAAGACCAAACTCGCAGGCAAGCAGATGGACTCAGAATAACGCGCAAAGCTTAATGCTGAGCGTTTCCCAGTTATAGATTGGCATACAGATGGCTTGATGTTGGACATTCGCACATTTAGGGACCGTCTCTAAAGTGTACATACGACTTTGGTATACACGTTTCTAACTCCGATAGCATTTGAATAGAACGACTTACAGTCATAAAACCAACTGTAAAGTGTTAATTTAGTGTCAGGCATAATGTGCACCCTTTGGATTTTTGATATTTATTCAAATAAATGTAAGTTTGCTATTGAAGTTAGAAACGTGTATGCCAATGTTGTATGCAACTTTAGAGACGGTCCCTAAATGTGCGAATGTCCAATGTCAAGCCAATTTTACATTTAGTAATTTAGCAGACGCTTTTATCCAAAGCGATTTACAGTTAAACTAACAATAGGAGGACAATATGCAAGTGCTGTGACAGTTTAAGCTAATGCAATACACGTATGCATACTATATGTATGTGTTGATTTTATGCCAGTATATCAGGAAACGCTCAGCATGAAACTTTGCGCGTTAAGTCCATCTTCTTGCCTGTAGCCTATATAATAGCCTACAGCCTACTTCCCTAATAAGGTGCAAGATTGGTCTTTCATATCACTGTATCAACGGAAGGGAAATCCTTGAGTATGAGGTATTGAGGAAAACCGATTATAATCCTGTTCATGGTAGAGAAAGCTGATGACATGTAGAATAGGGAAAGTAACAATGAAGTTATTGAATGAAACATAAATACAGCTTTTGTGTGTTTATCATCTTTTCCGCATATACTGACACAGATAATCATTTTCATTTTATGAATGAATGTCTTCGTCAACAACAAGCGCGTTTGCACCTCCTGCTGGTGAGGTCGACTAACAGCAGATGGATAGTATGCTCGGCAATCTACTGCTTTTCCTGCAGTTCCTGGACGTCAATGTTGAATTTCCTGTCGAATTTGAACCTCTGAATTTGTGGAAGCGAATTTGCAAAGCGAAATAAAATGGACCGAAAATTGCCTGTTGAATATTATTGGTTGTATTTTTAAACAGTTTGAATATTTTGGAAGTGAAATATGAAAGGTGAATATGGATTATTGAATTTTTAATAATGAAAAGGTGTTTGAAATGTTTTTAATTGAAATATTCACAGCTTAGATATTCAACCATGTTGAATTTCAGCCCATAAAAATGTAAGCACTAAAAATACAATGCATTAAAATGCAAGCATGGTTAATGCAATGCCTATTTTTTTCAAGTAGTGCAATTCAACAGGCTTTTTATTTCAAAAACATTTGACATTATTTTACTTCCATACAGATATTACTGTATATTGAAAATATACAGAAGTAAAATGCAACATATACGCAGTAATGCAGTAGTAGCCTAATATAAATGCAGTAGTTATTAAAAGTACTTTTTTCAAAAAGCCGTCGATTGAATCAGCCCTGCAAACCTGTTGGTAGACAACTTAGTGGATAGTGGAAATATGCACTCAAACGCTCTGGAGAGCATCCCAGATGATGTCCCACCAGCAGGAGGCCTTACCAGGGGCAGCCCATCCCGGTCCAGCAGCTCAGCTCAATAGAGTCTACATCATTTTTTTCTTATTTTATGTATTGTAAAATTAAATGTTTATGTTGATTTTGATACGTTTAACGTATTTTGTAAATAGTTGGAAAAAGTGCTTTAATGTAGCCTATAGAACAAATGATTTTCATTTACCAATTTTATTTGAAAAAATAAAAAGGTATAGAATTTGTTTCATGCAGAAAGTATTACTGTCATTACAAAAATAAACAATGTCCAGAACAATTCATTCTCTTTTATTTACACAATTAAAGTAGCATAAAAATAAATGTACATAATTTTTCTTTGAAAAAATAAAAGTGAAAAAAGTTAAACAAGAATATGTAGAAAATTTTTCAATCATTCTCTCAAGAAGAGAAAACAGCCTGTCCATCCTCTCCCTTCTTTCCTGTGCACTCCTCGCCTCTGCCTCCCTCTGTAGTTGCATTTCTTCTCTGATCAAGTTCAAAAACCCGTCCTGTCTCGCCGCCTTCGTGCTGGTGCTACTGGTGGTGCTGCTGCTGCTGCCCCTGGCTCCTCCTCACCGTGGGCACCCACTACTGAACTCGGCCCTGGTGTGTCCTCAGGGATTGAGGCGATGAGGACAGGGGGGTTGGTGCAATGCCTCTGTCCCAAAACCTCATCCATGAGGACAAACCAGGGCCAAGTTTCAGCAGTGGGTTTCCCACTCACACTCTCACCTGTCCCAGGACACTTGCAATCCTAAAGGCAGAGCAAATGAACCATGGCTTGTTAACAACAACAGGACAATACATTTCAGCAAAGATGTGTGTATTACTTTTCTTATATATATATATATATATATATATATATAAACCCATTTTTTCCTGAATTGTTCTAAAAAAGCAGAAAAGGGTACTTAACACAGAGGAGCAATCTTAAGTGCATTGTTAACACTGCAAAATATGACACATCAAGACATGCATACAAAATACTTAAGAAATCATATTTCTGTATACTAAAATTTGGTTAAAACCAAATAGCATGACAGCACTACAAAAACACATAAAAGTGAAACCCCATTGCCTTATCTACTGCTTTTCTTATTGTTTTGGGCTTTATTGGGTGAGTGATATTTCTTATAATACACAAGTGCAAATATTACAAATAGGTCGTTAAACTAATAACGTTATTACCACAAGTTTTGCCTAAAACTACATGATAAATGTAGCCACGCAATGGTGACGAAGGAGTTAAGAAGAAGTTTATAAGAAATTTAACTCTGGTTTCGCTAGCTATTTGAGTAAATTAAAACATAATACTTACATTTAAATGTGAATTTGCTGTCCACCACCGATCTCTAGTCTCGGCCGCCTTTAAAAATAAGTAAATAAATGCTGTCGTCAACGGCGCGCAATGACTTATGGGGTAGAATAGGCCGCTAAGTGTCCATTTATGTATCCTTCTTTTCACGGGGAAACGAAGGGTGCATTTGGCGTCGCTTTTGAATCAGGGAAGCCTTCGTCGCGGCGCGATGACGCAACCGGCCTTCAAATACGGACTTCGGAGGATGCAGAACTGAATTGGGACAGCCTTCATCGAGCCGCGTGACGCAATCGGCCTTCAAATGCGACCTTCCAAGGATGCAGCCTTTGAATTGGGACGTCCTTCGTCGCGCCGCGGTGACGCAATCGGCCTTCAAATACGGCCATCCGGCCTTCGGAGGATGCAGCCTTCACTTTGGGACACAGCTACTGACACACTTGCACGCTCGCTCAAAGCCCAAAGGGGGAGGTGTTTAAAGATGTGATTGGACCAGCCCAGTGTCAATCAAGAAAAGATCCAATGGGCCAAGGTGTTTCATGGGCCGGTCAGCTATCAGGAAAAACAAACAAACTGACGAATACTTTTTTTAACTAATGCATTACACCGGCACGCACTTACTTAACCCAGCGCCGCCAATTAAGCAAAACGAATGGGCCGCTGATGTACGAGTTTTATGGTCCGTTAAAAAAAAAATTAAAAAAAAAATTAAAAAAAATTGAGATGTCGACCCAAAAGGCACGTCAGCCCACTGGGAATCTCCCGGTAGTCCCGATGGTCAGTACTTGCTGCCTGAGCATATAAAGTGCATTTCACGCGAATATTTTGGTCCTTTCGAGCAATAAACTGAAAGAAATGTGAATATCGCCACTGGCCGAAACCCTCTGTCCGTCTCCTCCGTCT
Source organism: Leuciscus leuciscus (assembly GCF_965113295.1). Taxonomy (NCBI): domain Eukaryota; kingdom Metazoa; phylum Chordata; class Actinopteri; order Cypriniformes; family Leuciscidae; genus Leuciscus; species Leuciscus leuciscus. The sequence goes on from NC_138743.1 coordinate 2,846,146, forward strand.
CCATTTCCCGCTCCCCTTCGCACCAGCAGCTACGTCACTCAAATCGATCTCTATGACAACGGTGCCGTGCGCGCACACACACACACACACACACACACACAGACAGACAGACAGACACGCAGCACAAACAGATCAGAGCTTTACACGCAGGCAAACACGAATTGGGTAACGCAGGAAAACGCGTTCCTATAGTCTAGTAAAGTAGTGTAGTTACCGATATTTTTAGTGTAATGCGTTACTTTATTTCGTTACCCAAAAAAGTAATATCGTTACTGTAATCCGTTACTTTGTAACTCGTTACCCCCAACACTGTTACACGTGGCCGGCTATTTTCATAAACGGACATTTCACCCCTCTCCGTTTTCAAAAATAACATCGTGCACACCTGTCAGTTTTCAGAAAAGTGTTAGTTTACACGAACCCGTGTATATGTCGTCAAGAGCAGTGTAACGAGAAGCTCAAGCCCACGTTAACCAATCAGAATCCCGAAAATAGTCACATGCTGTGGCGTCGGCTCCCTAAAACTCAGTTTTTCTCAGTTTACATGCAAACGTGCCAAACAAAGTTTTCCAAAATCTCCACTCTGGCCGGAGTTTTTAGAAAGAATCGTTTTCAGACGCGAATTCTCCGTTTGCGTGTAAACGAAGGGCACAAACGAAGGGAAATGTCTCCGTTTTTCAAAATAACCCTGTACGTGTAAACGGGGCCTGAGATCATCTATTTGGCCCAAGCCTTGACCAGTGGCTTGCTCTGGTAATTCGACAGAAGGCAGGCTACTGCAAAAAGCTGGTTGATACTATCAGCTATAGTCAGAGGGATGATGGAATCAAACATTTATTCTCTTTGATGCGCCTAATCACTCTCTCCACGTGTATTCTCAGCCGCGCAATGTTCTGAGGAGCTAAAACCTCTTCACAAGACTCTTTTCCAGGAAAGGTGGTCTGTGTAGGCCTACTGTACCCGGTACTAAATCATCAACTGTAAAACCTTTGTCAACCATTATAGCCATGTCTTTATCTAGTAAAGGGATGATTCCAGACTGCTTAAACAGTTCTTTATCACTAACAGAACCCGAGTACAGTGCTGACACAAAACTGACAGCACCGTGTGGGGACACACCAATCATCCCCTTTACTGTGGTGTGAGATTTGTACTGGGAGTACATCTCACTCTGCAAAAGCCGTGAGGAAGGTGTAAACCCGCACTCGATCGGCCCAAAGTCCGGCATCCGACCAGCGGTGAAGGTCTCTACGTGTTACTGTCTTTTCTCGTGGCAAATTATTTTTGATTAAATGCAATACATTTTCTCATATATATTTTCTCGTTATTTCATCTGACTCCATAAATGAAAAGGTTTTAATGATATCTGTGCATCATTAAATGTGAGCGAATGTTTGACTATTCTTTTTAACTCTTTAATGAAAATAATGTCAAAGTCAGTTAGAATAATCAAATGTAACAATTTATTATGTCAGGTAAATGTATCATGCCAATTTCATAATCAGTTCAAGGATAATCAATACAATAACATCAAATGCTCTGGAATAAAGAGAAGAGATGCAAACCCGACATTAAATATATGATGCTGAGTCCCGGCGGCTCTCAGCCTCACGGGCTAATCTGAGGTACAGAATCGCCCCGAGCCCTTTGCTACATTTCATTATATAGACAGAACCTCTTTCACATGGAAACATCTGCTAACAATGGGCATTTACATTCAGAGTTGACACCTTTTGGGGGTTAGGAGACCATTTGTCTAGAGACCATCTTCCTTTGTGTGCCAGTTATCTCTAAACTCTTAAAAACCTTATTACCTTTTGTTTTACTTATTTGCGAATGAGACACATGTACCAGTCGCACTGAGACATTTCAAATGATACAAAACATGTATAATACTCGATGATAATTATTCACATTAAAACATATACTTTATTTTGTGAGTTTTGGTGATCTCAGTTTGAGGGAGAAGGAGTGGGGGATGAGGGGAAGAAATGTAGATTAGAATGATTCGGAGGTGAGACTTTCGCCTCGATAGTGCACAAGGGGGAGTTCAAATGTTAATTCCTTTGTTCTCTCAGAAAGTAGCTCTCTCTTCCAGTTCTTCTGGTTTTTCCAGTCTTACATAGGTGTTGGACATTTTAGTTCAGTGCAGTCTATCATCACCTGTGTGTCAGAGTACCTTTCGAACACACTAGGCATCATGGCACGGACTGCATTAGGGGACATTCAAATGCCCACAGCATCCAAAACGGTGTATAGAAAATTAGCCTAGGTTCTAATTGTTCTACTAACAGTTGACTGATGAACGTTGAAGCGCTCCGCTAGATCCTTCTCCTTCAGACCCAGAGACAGATAGACCAAAAAGGCTCTGTTGGTTGACAAGTAGTAACTGAATAGTTGTACATTGTACAAGACAAAAGTGTTTGTAACAGCATTAGAGTAGATTCAACTTTATTGTCATTGTGCAGAGTACAAGTACAAAGACCATGAAATGGAATTAGCGTCTAACCAGAAGTGCAACAAAAAAAAAGCAGAAAAGTGCAATGTGAATATATATATCAGAGCATGTGAGCGGAGTGGAGCGGGAGCGAGCGGGGAGCGCGAGCGGGCGGATCTTGGACAGAGCGCAGAGCGGCAATTTCAAAAGGATGGAGCGTCGCCCTATTTCCCGCTCCAATTCCGCTCCGCTCACGCCACGCATCAGTCAAAAAATGCGCCATGAAGAAGAAAAAACATATATAGGCATAGCCTAAGTCGCACTGGACTATAAGTCGCATTTATTTAGAAATTTATTTCACAAAAAAAACAAAAAAAAAACAATGTTACAGTCAGATGGGACAGTTCTCCGTTACGGACGTGAGCGCTCTGACAGCGGCACTAAAAGACTACTTTAAAACTTTCACTGAGACCTCAGACAGAAAGCACAAAGCCTGTCTTTAAATTTAATTTCGTTTTGTAGTAATTGTATCTTAATTTTGATCAGTGTTTCATCAACCAATTTTCTGGATTTAATAAATAAGTAAATATATTAGAAAATAGATAATCACGACACGAAGGCGCCGGCGGGTGAACCTGGAGTTTGTCTCATAAATGAACCGAAATTCAGCGTATAGCCTACTTGCCTGACAGACCTGAGACATATATATAAAGCCTGAAATGTCTACTTTTAAACAGAACAATTCAAAACTAAAGAAAACAGACTGCTCTCTTATGTAATCCGTATGTGCATTTCTCTCTGGGGCGTTCAATACTGCGAAGATCGCGAGTCAGCATCTTTCCAGCCGACACAGACATAAAAAAAATGGTTTATTAGTAAACAATTAAAATGTCTCCTGCTATATTTTACATATACATAATCATTAATTTTGCCGGTTCGTTATTGTGACAGCTTTTAGGTGCGTTATTGGCAGCGCCCTTACATGTTACATGAACGCATCAGCACCGAAAACATGGAGATTTTTTTTTCTTTTGGGGGCATTTTGTTTGTGTTCAGACTTTCTCAGTTGTCTTTAGGCGCGATGTTAGAGGACGCTGCTAATAAAGTTGCTAGTATGGCCTACACATATTGGATTCACGTTTATTATTATAGGCTATTTAAAAAAAATACCCCATTTTTTATGCCGTTCATATTTTATTTTGTTGTATTTATCCGCCACACCCTGGCCGGTCCGTGAAAAATATTGTCTGATATTAAACCGGTCCGTGACGCAAAAAAGGTTGGGGACCGCTACAAGTGATAGATTTTTTTCCTTTTTTGGAGCGAGCGGGGGGCCATTTGAGTGGAGCGCGAAGCAAACTGCGTTGAGCGCTGAGCGAAAATGAGCGGAGCGGCCTGATGTAGCTTTGAGCGGGGGAGCGGAGGGGTGAACAGTTCCGTGAGCGATGAGCGGAGATTCTCACCGCTCCACTCCGCTCATATGCTCTGATATATATATATATATATATATATATATATATATATATATATATATATATACATATACACACAGTATATATAATAAATATGGCTATGTAATATGAGCAATGTATGAACAACATGTACAGATATATGCAATGTAGTCGATGTAACATTATAATAGTAGTAATAGATATATGCAGTATTAACAATGTATAAAAACAGAATAAATATGGATATTCAGTATGAACCATATAGACAGATATGTACAGTATGTACAGCTACAGTGCTTAGCATAAGTGAACACACCCATACTAAAGTTGACTAAAAAGAGGAATAAATATTTATTATTCATTATTCTTTATACAGGACTTTGTACAGGAAGTACAGGACTGTACTTCCTGCTCAGCTACCGTTCGGACGCTCTTGCTTACTGCTCCGCGCTTTGCTCTATCGCTTTTATTTTATCACCTAATTTTTATCTTCTATATTTTTATATTTTAGCTCCTTTTATCACCTAATTTTAACTTCAGCAAATCAGCAGTAAGTGCTCAAACGACAAAGTTTGGATTACTACAAAAACGCAGAATTCTTCTACCCGACCAGCTTACATTCTGTGGAAAGGAAAACACAACTGCCTACAAGGATAAGAGAGAAAATGCCTCTTCTGGAATCTACTTGCTGCACTAACTGCCACAGACTTTTACAAAGGATTGCAGTTCTTGAAACAAAGTTACTTACGGTATTTAAAGTAAATACCCTTACCATTCAAGATGGCGCCGCTGTGTTTGTGTTTGGTACGCCGTCCTTTTCTGTTATGTTTGCTAGCGATCATTGTGCTAATCCCTGTTTTCATCCGCAATGTGTCATCGATATTTGTGTACGACCGCCTGACACTGTTACAAATACGCGGTAACATGACCACCAACTTGCCTGGATTTGCCGGAGATTCAAATCTACCGCCATTCCTAGCTTCCGTGCCGGCCTATCTGTGGCGTCCTATTTGTCCGTTGCCTCGCAACAGGAGACGCAGGAGACGAGGAAAGAGAGGCGGTTTTCATGTAAAAATCAAAGAATACCTGGCATCTTGTTCCGTCAACATGGGTGTTTCCGGCTGCTTCAAGAATATATCCGAAGGTTATGGAGGGTTTGATCTACATCGCTTTCTACAGTACAGCTGCCGATGGCTCCCACCGGTTCTCCCAGACACCTGCTGTCCGCTTCCTCTTCGCCGGCCTGCGCAGATCCACCGGCAGGGCAGCGTGAAAGAGAATCTCCCTCTCAGCCGTGCAGTTCCTCGCCAGACTGGAAACAACAGACCGGTGCGTGCAGCTCTGTTGAACGCTCGCTCAGTCACAAACAAGACGTTTGTCCTGAATGACTTCATCTCCACTCGCGAGTTAAATATCTTCTTTCTGACGGAGACCTGGATCAAACCAGGTGACAACCAGGTGTTGGGAGACATTGTTCAGCTAACCTTGAGTTTCTCATGGTTAAATGTAGACCGTTTTATCTACCGTGGGAGTTCACATCCACTATTATAACTGCAGCCTATATTCCCCCGGATGCTGATGCCAAGTTTGCTATGAAAGAACTTCACGCAGCCATCAGTAAACAACAGACCGTTCACCCGGAAGCTGCGTTTATTGTTGCGGGTGATTTTAATCATTCAAACTTAAAGTCAGTGCTACCGAAATTTTACCAGCATGTTTCCTGTCACACCAGAGGAAACAAAACCTTAGACCATGTTTACACAAACATGGCTGGAGCTTACGTCGCGACACCCCTCCCCCACCTGGGACAGTCAGATCACCTTTCTTTGTTCCTCACCCCCAAATATGCACCTCTCATCAATCGCGTGAAGCCATCAGTGAAGACCATCAAGGTGTGGCCTGCGGGGGCAGATTTCTCACTCCAGGAAAGGTTTCTACACACAGACTGGAGTATGTTTGCTTCTCAAGCCACCAGTGGCTCTCACACGGACATTGACTGCTACACCTCCTCTATACTGGATTATATTAATACCACCATTGACAGTGTTACAACCCAGAAGCAGATCACCACATACCCAAATCAGAAGCCATGGATGAACAGGGAAGTGCGACTCCTATTGAAGACACGCAACACTGCCTTCAGATCAGGAGATGCACAAGCCTATAGCACATCCAGAGCAAATCTGAAAAGGGGCATCAAAGAGGCCAAGCACTGCTACAAGCTTAAGATAGAGGGATACCTTTTCCAACGCTGACCCTCGGCGCATGTGGCAGGGCATTCAGGCCATCAGTGACTACAAACCCTCTCACTCCACCCCCACAGCCACTGATGTCAACTTCCTGAACGAGCTAAATTACTTTTATGCTCGCTTTGAAAGAGACAACAGAGAAACTGCCACCAAGCTCAAATCCTCAGCTGACCACCCGCCGATCACACTCTCCTCCACAGATGTCTGCAATGCACTGAGCAGGATCAGCGCGCACAAGGCTGCTGGACCAGACAACATCCCTGGATGCGTACTCAGGGCATGTGCGGAGCAGCTCGCTGGGGTTTTTACAGACATTTTCAACCTGTCTCTTGCCCAAGCAGCTGTACCAACATGCTTTAAATGCACTTCCATTGTGCCAGTGCCAAAACACTCCAGCCCGAAATGCCTTAATGGGTAGCTGGGTAGGGGTAGCACTCCTAGCACCGGGGGTAGCTCGGGCTGGGTAGCACTCACACCCATCGTAATGAAGTGCTTTGAGCGGCTGGTCCTGGCACGCCTAAAAGACTCTCTACCATCCACATTGGACTCACACCAGTTTGCCTACCGTAGCAATAGGAGCACAGAGGATGCAGTTTCCATGGCACTGCACTCTGTGCTCACACATCTGGACAATAAGAACACTTATGCACGCATGCTGTTTGTTGACTTCAGCTCAGCATTCAACACTGTCATCCCAACTAAGTTAATAGCCACACTTGGAGACCTGGGCATCAACACCTCCATGTGCAACTGGATTTTGGACTTTTTGACCAACAGACCCCAGAATGTTCGATCAGGCTCCAACTGCTCCACGTCCATCACACTCAACACTGGTGTACCACAGGGCTGTGTGCTAAGCCCGTTTCTCTACTCCCTCTTCACCTCCGACTGCAAGCCTGTGTACGGATCTAATTCCATCGTCAAGTTTGCGGACGACACTACGGTGATTGGTCTCATCAGCAACAACGATGAGACTGCCTATAGGGAGGAGATCAAGCACCTGGCCACATGGTGCACTGAAAATAACCAGCTCCTCAACACCACCAAAACGAAGGAGCTCATCGTGGACTTCAGGAAAGTGTCAAGAGGCACACACGACACCATCCACATCAATGGAATGGCTGTTGAGCGTGTCTCCAGTTTCAAGTTCCTGGGGACCCACATCTCGGCGGACATGTCCTGGACAACCAACACCTCCAGCCTGGTCAAGAAGGCTCACCAGCGCCTTTTCTTCCTGAGGACACTGAGGAAGAATCAGCTTTCCTCCACTATCCTGGTGAACTTCTATCGCTGTGCAATAGAAAGCATCCTGACCAACTGTGCTACAGTGTGGTGTGGGAGCTGTTCTGTTGCAGAGCGCAAGGCACTGCAGCGGGTGGTGAAAACCGCACTGCAGCGGGTGGTGAAAACCGCCCAGCGCATCACTGGGACTCCACTACCTGCCATCGAGCACATCCAGAGGAAACGCTGTCTGCATCGAGCTCGCAGCATCCTTAAGGACTCCTCTCACCCAGCCCACAGACTGTTTTCTCTCCTGCCCTCCGGCAGGCGTTTCAGGTGCCTCCGGACCAGGACCAGCAGACTAAAGAACAGTTTTTTTCCCCAGAGCTGTCTCTTTATTAAACTCTAACCCTCATTGATCCCACTCCCCTCATATACTGATAGACTCTCCTCTCCCTCCTCACACCTGCCTCCATTTTGTTATTTGCAATACTATAATGTTCATTTGCACTGCTGACTGTTATTATAGTAACAACTGTTTGCATATGCATCTTGCACTACTACCTTGACTGGAATATGCTCAATTTGCACTGCCGACTGTTTATTTACAGTACCGACTGTTTACATATACATTTGCAATACCGTACTTTAACTGTAATATGCAATTACTTTCCACTGCACTTTTACTCGGATAGCTTCTGTCCAAACTTTATTTGCACTACTTTAAATCCATTGTTATACTGCTCATTTTAGCCTAACTTATACATATATCTATTTGTAAAATTCTGTTTATAGTAATAGCCATCTGTATATTATGCTCACATTCTGTTTATAGTAACAGCCATCTGTATATATATTCATAGTAAATATATACAGTATCTGTAAAAATTCTGTTTATAGGAACAGCCATCTGTATATTATATTCAGTACATATCTATCTGTAAAAATTCTGTTTATAGTAATAGCCATCTGTATATTATATTCAGTACATATCTATCTGTAAAAATTCTGTTTATAGTAATAGCCATCTGTATATTATATTCAGTACATATCTAGCTGTAAATTCTGTTCACAGTAATAGTTATCTGTATATTATATTCACAGGACAAATCTATCTGTAAATTTTTGTTTATAATAGTATTCAACTCTATATTTATTCAGTACATATCCATGTTCTGCACTTATGGAACCACTGTATATCCTGCACTTGCTGCTATTGCACTTCTGGTTAGACCTAAACTGCATTTCGTTGCCTTGTACCTGTACTTGTGTAATGACAATAAAGTTGAATCTAATCTAATCTAATCTAACAGCGCTTTTTCTGAGCTCCTCCCCCCTGGCTATTCTTTCCTGAATACACCGAGAGTGACAAGCCGTGGAGGCGGGCTTGCCACAGTGTACAATCAGAAGAACATAAACTGTCGCTCCATCTCATGTAAGAACTACAGTAGCTTTGAACTGCAGTTATTCCTGATACAATTGACACCCCCTACACTGTGTGCTGTTCTATATCGCCCTCCTAAATATAATAAGGATTTCATTTCTGAATTTACTGATGTTCTTGCTGATGTAATGCCAAAATATGATAATGTTCTTATTTGTGGGGACTTAAATATTCATATTTGTTGTCCATCCAGTCAATTAGTTAATGATTTTCAAAACCTGCTAACCTCCTTTGATCTAACTCAGTCAGTGAATGCTCCCACACACAAACATGGTCACACGCTAGACCTCATAATTTCACATGGCTTCCCAATATTAAACACAGAAATACTGGACACTTGCATTTCAGACCACTTCCCCATTATATTTGATTTCACACCCCCCTCACCTCCAGCAAGATCCCTTGTCCCAGCTTGTAGCCGCCGTACCATCACTTCTACTACAGCTGATGAATTTGCTACTGCCTTCATGAATTCAGGTTTTCATGCCCTTTACGAAAGTCCACCTCTGTGCCCTGAGGAATTCATCTCTTCTTTTTATTCCACCTGTTCAGAGATTTTGGCTCAGTTGCACCCTTAAAGCTGAGGTCCATCAAACCTAAACCAGATTGCTGGTTGAATGACACCACACGCGCCCTGAGGAGACGCTGCAGACAGGCTGAACGGAGGTGGAAAAAGGACAAGCTGCATGTGTCCCTGGGTATTCTGAGAGTCTGTCTTTCTGACTATCAAATTGCTGTTAAAGAAGTCAAATGTAAATACCTCTCAAATGTCATTTCCAATAGCTGTAATCGGCCCCAAGTCTTGTTTAGTATAATTCAGTCTGTTACAAATCCATCTGTTAACGTGTTTGAAAATTTATCTAAATCAACCTGTGACGAGTTTCTCCATTACTTTATTGACAAAGTGGCCTCAGTTAGACAGAGTGTAAACAGCAGTATAGCTGTTGGTTCATACGTGCACCCACTACCTCCTTCTCCTCCTGCTGTTTTTGATGTGTTTGAGCCAGTGTCACTCTTTCAGCTCTCCAAAGTTGTCCAGAAGCTGAGATCTACCAACTGTTCCCTGGACATTGTTCCATCTAGAGTGCTTAAACAGGTTTTTTGACACAGTAGGACCATGTCTTCTCTCTTTTTTCAACGCCAGCCTTAGCTCAGGGTCTGTCCCAACTGTTTTTAAGCAGGCTGTGGTCAGGCCACTAATCAAAAAACCTAATCTTGACCCATCAGTTCTCTCAAATTTCAGACCAGTGTCCCATCTGTCTTTTCTCTCTAAAGTTCTGGAAAAGCTCGTCTTCATACAACTTCAATCATTCTTGGATCAAAACCACATTTTTGAAAAATTTCAATCCGGTTTCAGGGCACGCCACAGCACAGAATCTGCACTGTTAAAAGTGCAGAACGACATCTTGCTATCCTTGGACGCTAAAAAACCTGTGCTGTTGGTAATGCTGGACCTTACTGCAGCATTTGATACGGTGGACCATTCTATCCTCCTGACCCGTCTGGCCCAGCAGGTGGGCCTTCAAGGACTCGTGCTGCAGTGGTTCAAGTCATATCTAGCAGATAGAACTTTTTCTGTGATGATCAATGATCTCTCTTCCTCTCCAGCCCCATTTTCCTCTGGTGTGCCACAGGGTTCCATCCTCGGCCCTGCTCTATTTTCCTTGTACATGCTCCCCTTAGGTTCTGTGATATCCCGGCATAATGTCTCTTTCCATCTGTATGCAGACGATGTACAAATCTATCTGCCAGTTGCCCAGAACTCCCTAGACACACAGTCCATCCAGACATGTCTGCATGACATTAAACATTGGCTGTCACAAAATTTCCTCTGTCTAAATGAATCAAAGACTGAATTTATCCTATTTGATGCCTCTAGTTCAACAAAGGCAGCTCCCGATCTTGCACCTCTGACCACCCACCTCAGTCTTGTAGTCAGGAATCTTGGAGTGATTTTGGACAGCAGTCTGAGGCTCGATAAACAGGTAGACTCTGTGATCAGGGCAAGTTTCTTCCAGCTTCGTCGGTTGGCCAAAGTCAAACCATTCCTCAGCTGTAGTGACCTCGAGAAAACAATCCACGCTTTTATTAGTTCACGCTTGGACTACTGCAATGCCCCCTACATCGGGTTAAATCAGGCCTCTCTGCACCGTCTACAGCTTGTGCAGAATGCAGCAGCCCGGCTTCCTACCAACACCCGTAAACATGACCACATCACTCCTGTCCTGTACTCTCTCCACTGGCTCCCGGTCGAGTTCAGAATCCAGTTTAAGATCCTACTGTTTGTTTTCTGCTCCATCCATGGCCTTGCACCTCTCTATCTGTGTAACATGCTGACCCCTTACCAGCCCAGCAGAGCCCTGCGCTCCTCTGAACAACATCTGCTGGTGGTCCCACTGTCCAGGGGCAAAAAGTGGGGTGATCGTGCCTTTGCGGTAGCGGGGCCAAAACTCCGGAACGCTCTGCCTCTGGAATTACGCTCCATCATGGACCTGCCCCTGTTCAAGACCAGGCTGAAGCGCCATCTCTTTAGATCGGCCTTTGACACTTGATGGACAATTGATTAGCATAATGATTGTATAGATGTGTTGTATTTTATTTTATTGTACTGTTTTGTATTTCACTCCTTTTGTCTCTGTCCAGCGCCTTGATCAACTCTGGTTGTTGTAAAGCGCTTTATAAATAAAAATTGATTGATTGATTGATTGATTGACTTACGGGACCACCAAACCAGATGGAACACACAACAGAGCTTCGTCATGGACACCCTCAGCATATAGCCGGTGAGTCCCATGAAACTAGTGCTCCTCGACAGGTAGAGAAACAAGCCGATCGACTTACAAATCGATGGCACAAACAGGGAGCGAGACCCAAAGGCACTCGAGACATCAGATTGTCACGAGCCTCACATATTGCCGCAGTAGCATCCTCTACCCCAGATACAGCTCTGACAAGGATTGCAAACACTGGTCTCCTACCAACACCTATACATCTTGAGAACAGATTTGAAGTACTAATGAATGTAAATGAGGAATCCCCAAACATGATGAATATGATTGAACACAGACTGAATCAGCCTGTAGCTAACACTGATGCTAACTGGTGCTCAAGGTCGAGCAGACAGCGGCACTCAGCTCAGAGCCCAGCCGAGCCCAGGACTCTGATAGTGGTGGACTCCATAATCAGAAAAATTTGCCGCAGTGATACAACTACATGCTGCCTTCCACAAGCAACAACTTCTGATATAAACAGGAAACTTCAGAACATTCTAATGAAACATAAGACTGCAAATCGACTCATCATTCATGTGGGGAAGAATGATATTCATAAAGAGCAGTCAGAACTCCTTAAGAAGGATTTCAATGAACTTTTTGAAACACTTAAAAGACTGAAAGTTCAAACATTCATCAGTGGATCACTCCCAGCAAGAGGAACAAACAGGTTTTCACGGCTGCTTGGGCTTAATACATGGCTGCAAAAAACCTGCAATATAAAAGGAGTAAACTTCATTGACAACTTCAATCTTTTCTTGAGTCAGAGACAACTATTTCATCGGGATGGCCGCCATCCAAACAAACTTGGTTCAAGAGTGTTAAAGGACAATATCTACTTCTCCCTCAATCATCCTTCTGCAGTGTGTGCCAATCCACTCAATCTGAACGGCACACACACATTTACATTTACATTTATTCATTTAGCTGACGCTTTTATCCAAAGCGACTTACAATTGCTATATATGTCAGAGGTCGCACGCCTCTGGAGCAACTAGGGGTTAAGTGTCTTGCTCAGGGACACATTGGTGTCTCACAGTGGATTCGAACCCGGGTCTCTCACACCAAAGGCATGTGTCTTATCCATTGCGCCACTACCACCCCGATTCCCGTGCATTTTTTGTGCAGACACCTCGACACAGTATGAATGACCACGGGACTTCACTTCAGCAGCAAAATGGACATGCGGTTGACATATCACACAAGGACAATGATAACACCACTCAGCCACAACAACCTCTGCTCACGGACACAATCTCAGCTGAGCCCTGCCCACAGAGCTCACCACAGACAGACATATTAGAACTGCTCCAAGATTCAGCACCCAAGGACGACTTCCTGGAAAACAGCCAGGGAAGCCAGGACAGCATATTACAGCCTCCGATAACACCTGAGCAACAGCCCCTCTCACCAGACACGTTATCCCTCTCTCCAACATCCCCACTTCTGTGTTTCTCACAGAAAATGGAAGAACTGGTGCATGCTGGAACCAGACTATCCCACTCTTTTGCTGCAAGCCCCCAGATACCAACCAAAAAACGGCAGGCACCTCAAACACCAAGGCCTGCGCGCCGTGCTCGCCCGCCCCCTCCTCCTGTGAGAGCTCTTCGGCCTCTTCGGCCAAAACGCCAGGGCCCACACCCTCCTCCATCTGCTCGAGGTCAACCAAAAACAACTGATACCAGCTCTCAGTGATATGTGTCGGGTCCTGCTATGATAACAGTAACTTTCTCAAATGTTTACAGAACAAGCGGGAACCCAGTGTGCCTGTATCTTTCTCTATTTCTGTTCTATTACAAGATAGAAAGTCTAAGGCCTTCAATAGCCATACAGCAAACTCAACTAATCTGGTGCCTATTACATGTCAAACTAAGATTGCTGTGGGGACAAAAAGTAAGACTGTTAAGTTAGCACTTTTAAACATTCGCTCACTTAAAAATAAATCACATCTAGTCAACGACTTAATAACCACAAACAACCTGGACTTTATGTTTCTAAATGAAACCTGGCTAGAAGACAGCTGCAGTGCAACAGTCCTCAATGAAACAGCCCCTCCTAACTTTACTTTTATGAGTGTCTGCAGAGCTGTTAAGAGAGGTGGGGGTCTAGCTGCTCTTTTTAAAGATATCTATCAATGTAAGCAAATATCATTTGGGAATTACCCGTCTTTCGAATATCTGGGTATTGTGTTAAAAGGTGCTCCACGCATTTTACTTATCATTATTTACAGGCCTCCAAAATACTCTCCAGCCTTTGCTGAGGACTTTACAGAACTGTTATCAACAATTACCTCAGAGTAGCCTATGACTGTTTTGCTATTGCTGGAGATTTTAACATTCACATAGCTAGTGCAGAAAACAATATGGCAAAATAAATCAAAACTGTTTTAAAAACTTTTTATCTGACTCAGCATGTACATGGACCCACACACAATCGCGGACACACTCTAGATTTACATATCAGTAAGGGTCTAAACATTTCATCGATTGTTGTTAAGGATGTAGCACTGTCTGATCATTTCTGTATTTTCTTTGATATATTGATCTCTCCTGCCACTGAAGCTAGATCTGTGTCTGTCAAGAAGAGATGCTTAAAACTGCAGTCCGTAGCTTTTCCTCTTTGTCGCCATCTCTGTTTTAAATCTGCAATTGCAGTCATTCGCGGAATTATCAACTTTACGTGAGTTGTGCCTCGATACAGCACAGCGCGGATGAACACAATGTTTTGAGGAGAATGTGTGTCTCTCTGTCACCGCGCCGGTGTGGAGACTGTCATTAAGAATCACAGATTATACTTTTTGGAAGTATGACCAAGATAAGAGTTTTCACCGGAAAATGTCATCTGAACAAGTAAGTAACATCCACTTTTGTTCTGACCAACTAAGGGGAAAAAAGCATTGCAGTAAATTGCGCTGATTAAATCTAACGATCGCTTATTATATCACGTAAAACCGCGCAAATTATACTTTGTTTTCAAATGGTTAATGTTAACAACATCAGCATTGCGTGACTACATTTAATGCCCTTCTGATATTTGTCCTTGTTTTCGCATGGGCCCGGTTGCAGTCTCTTTTTTTCTGTAGCCACTCCGAAGTCCGAACGAAGTCTTTTGCATTTTACAACGGGTGAATCTTGTCACTGGTGATTGTCGTTTGAACCTTTCTGGATCCGCCATCAAATTAATAATTTTAATTATATCAAGTGCTGTGAGAAAAAGGCTATAAATCTCCACCTCCAACATCTTCACACGCAATATAGCCTACTAGCCGAGACACCTTCTTTATGTGGACAGATGTGACGTAATGACGCAAAGACATGCTCGAATTTCCCGCGGAAATCCACCAGTACCACTGGAATTAAAAACATTATTACAAGCTTACCGTTTTGAATCGAGCTAAGGCAAGCAGATAGTTTTGAACACTGGCTGGTTATGTACTTGCTCAAAAATTTATTTTGGATAATTTTGAACCCAAAAAAGTTACGGACTGGAGCTTTAAATGAGAACACTAGTGTACTATTTATGAAGGCTATATCCTTAACACCAAGAATATCTGCTGACTCTGTTGATTTTCTCCTTGATTCTTTTAACTCAAAAGTAAAAAATGTAATTGATGATATTGCTCCTGTTAAAGTCAGGAAGAAGAGTGGCAGACAAAAAGCACCTTGGAGAAACTCAACAGCAGTGCAAATTATGAAAAGACAATGCAGAAAAGCAGAGCGCATGTGGCGGAAGACAAAACTTGTAGTCCATTATAACATCTACAAAGACAGCCTTCATGCTTTCAATATGGAACTAGGCAAAGCTAGACAGACTTTCTTCTCAAATATTATAAACAGCCATTTAAACAACACACGCACTCTTTTTGCTACTGTAGAGAGACTGACAAACCCCCCAAGCCAGATTCCCAGTGAAATTATCTCAAACAGCAAGTGCAGTGAGTTTGCTTCTTTCTTCTCTGAGAAAATCAATAATATCAGAAAGGTGATCAGCACATCCTTGAGTTGTGCTGGGGTCAGACAGATCAGACCACCTGAGAAAGTAGTTACTATGTCTGACTTCAAAGAAATTGATGGCAACATTTTGGAAGAAACCGTACAGCACCTTAAAACATCAACATGCGCTCTTGACACACTTCCCACATCTTTTTTCAAAAGTGTGTTAAACAGTTTAGAAGCAGATCTTCTAGAAGTGGTAAATGCCCCACTTCTCTCTGGGAGTTTTCCAAACTCCCTGAAAACTGCAGTTGTCAAGCCCCTCCTGAAAAAGAACAATCTGGATAAGACCATATTAAGCAACTATAGACCGATCTCAAATCTTCCTTTCATAGGCAAGATCATTGAAAAAGTTGTCTTCAACCAGCTGAACAAATTCTTAAGCTCGAATGGATACTTTGATCATTTTCAATCTGGTTTCCGACCGCACCACAGCACAGAGACAGCGCTCATAAAGATAATAAACGATATTCGCTTAAATACTGATTCAGGAAAATTATCAGTGCTGGTACTACTCGACCTCAGTGCTGCATTTGACACTGTCGATCATAACATACTTCTTGACAGGCTGGAAAACTGGGTGGGGCTTTCTGGGATAGTCCTAAAATGGTTCAGGTCATACTTAGATGGGAGAGGTTATTATGTTAGTATAGGAGACCATAAGTCTGAGTGGACATCCATGACATGCGGAGTCCCTCAAGGCTCAATTCTTGCGCCACTCTTGTTCAACCTGTATATGCTCCCAATGAGCCAAATAATGAGAAACAACCAAATTGCTTACCACAGCTATGCCGACGACACACAGCTGTACTTTAGCCCTATCGCCTAACGATTACAGCCCATTGACTCCCTGTGCCAATGCATTGACGAAGTCAACAGTTGGATGTGTCAAAACTTTCTTCAATTAAACAAAGACAAAACTGAAGTCATTGCGTTTGGAAACAAAGATGAAGTTCTCAAGGTGAACGCATACCTTCACTATAGGGGTCAAACAACAAAAGATCAAGTCAGGAATCTTGGTGTGACACTAGAGTCAGACCTTAGTTTCAGTAGTCATGTCAAAGCAATAACTAAATCAGCATACTATCATCTGAAAAATATTGCAAGAATTAGATGCTTTGTTTCCAGACAAGACTTAGAGAAACTTGTGCATGCTTTTATCACCAGCAGGGTGGATTATTGTAATGGACTCCTCACTGGCCTTCCCAAAAAGACCATAACACAGTTGCAGCTCATACAGAACGCTGCCGCCAGGATTCTGAGCAGAACCAGAAAATATGAACATATCACACCAGTCCTCAGGTCTTTACACTGGCTCCCAGTTAGATTTAGGATTGATTTTAAAGTATTATTACTGGTATATAAATCATTCAATGGCCTAGGACCTCAATACATTGCAGATATGCTCACTGAATATAAACCCAACAGATCACTCAGATCATTAGGATCATATCAGCTAGAAATACCAAGGGTTCACTCTAAGCATGGTGAGTCTGCTTTTAGCTATTATGCCAGCCACAGCTGTAACCAGCTTCCAGAAGAGATCAGATGTGCTCCTACAGTGGTCACATTCAAATCCAGACTCAAAACACATCTGTTTAACTGTGCATTTACTGAATGAGCACTGTGCTGCTGTTCGTCCGACTGTTTGTACTGTACTGTATTTTATTTTTCTAAACTGTTTTAATTATTCTTATTTCTTTTAATTATTTAAATTTCTCCTATGTAAAGCACTTTGAATGGCCATTGTGTATGAAATGTGCTATATAAATACACTTGCCTTGCCTTGCCTTGCCTTGCCTATTCATTCACAAAGAAAATTGGCGTCCTTGAAGGTTAGTTTTCCTAATTTTTTTAAGTAAGTCATTATCAATTTCCAAAAGATGATTTTTTATTCCTTTTTTTATAGTCAACTTTGGCATAGGTGTGTTCACTTATGCTAAGCACATGTGCAGTGTGGTAACAGTACTAATATAGATATAGATAATAGATAAAAATATAGATGTAGATAATATATAATATAGCAGAGCACTACATCCGAAAATATTCAAATTTAATGTTCAAATTCTTGTCTTTTTATTTTCACCACATTAAAACACAGACAATCAGATGCCTATTTATGGGTTTAGAATTGTTGCATTATTCCAAATAAATAGATTAATATTCACAAATAAATGTAAAGAGATTTTTAAAAAAAATCTAATTCACAAATAAATAGATTAAGATCCACAAATAAATATAAAGAGTTTCACTAAACATACAAATAAATATATTAAGATCCACAACTAAATATAAAGAGTTTCACAAAAATGATAAAATTCACAAATAAATAAAATGAGATTTGCAAATAAAAAAAATATTTACAAATGTTTTTTTTTTTATTTTACAAACACAACTCTGCCTGGCATTTATTTGTGAACCGCTTTCTGTGCATTGTAAATCGCTGAACATTGTTAACACATTTTTCCCTATGTGACGTCTGTTTTCTGCAGATATGAACTGTCTGCATAATCGTACTTACTAGTGCTGGCTACTTGAAAAGTTATATTTCGTGATACTGTCTACACTGGACGCGGCGCAGCGCGACACGATGATTCATTGATAGTAAACGGATGCCCGATCTACTTCTGAAGTAGGGCTACTACACGCAATTACGGAGGACAAATGATTTGCACATTCGTTTTTCCAAGTGTAGCCTATATAGCCTCGCACGGGATAGACACGATGTAAGAAATTACAGAACATATGATTTTGCCTTTTAAAGCTCAATGTGGTGGCCGTTATCTGATTGCCTTGAGTTAACGGTGCTGGAGTCCACTTGTTTGTGGATTTGTCTGCACGTTGACGGTAAAAGTGTTTAAAAATCCACAGATGCGTGAGGGAATTTACAAATGCACAAGAAGATATTCACAAATGTATGCAGCGATTTACAAATGCACAGAAAGCGGTTCACAAATAAATGCCAGGCAGAGTTGTGTTTGTAAAATAATAAAACATTTGTAAATATTTTTTTTTTTTTGCAAATCTCATTTTATTTAGGCCTATTTGTGAATTTAATACATTTTTGTGAAACTCTTTACATTTATTTGTGGATCTTAATCTTTTTATTTGTGAATTTTATCTTTTTTTTTTTTGTTGGTGAAACTCTTTACATTTATTTGTGAATCTTAATCTATTTTATTTGGAATAATGCAACAATTCTAACCCCACACCTACTGGTCTACGTGGTGGTCCAGCATTCGTATCAGGAACTGTGGTTGTCGATGACTGTCCAACAGTAAAAAAAAAAAAAAAAAAAATCTCGACGGTCATGTCTTTATTGAAAACATCCATTCTCTATTGCTTAAGGTCTGGGCTAGGACAGTCTTCTCACTCATATAGGCTATAATGTAATGTTTTAACAAGTCATTTCTGGCTTTGTTTTGAAATTGGCAGCCTAATGATAAGCAAGTGTAACAGAATTTACTTAGAACTGAAGTAAATTGATAACTTTTTTCATACCTTGTATAAAACCTGATGTCCTGATCGGAGCTCTTGAACCTTTTTAGTCCAAAGGACTGCGTCAACGACAACTCCTCCAGTCTGTCGCTCTAAGATGGCCTGCTGTGCGTCAATTTTCTCGCAGGCCAGATTCAGTGCTGAAGGTTCTGGTCTGCTATCATAGTCATGACACCTCAAAGACACGCTGGCATCGATCAGCTCCTCATCCTCATCCTCCCCTTGCCGCTGTGTCCTCTGCCACACGCTTGGCCGAGTGACCGGCAGGCTGAAGTTGTTCCAGGCGAACAACACCGGAATCGCCCCGGGTTTCAAACGGCGTCGGCCCCCTTCAATTATATCTTCAGGCATAAAATGCCGACTGCAGACAGTGGCATGTCTCCTTATAACGAAATTATCACACCTGTTTCGGACTCATATCACCCTGACGGAATCATCCTTTGGGAACTGATACAGAAATGTAATATATGTCAATATATGTAAATACATATAATGTCAGTGCCCATGTATGTCTGCTGCCTATGAGAATGCAAAATTCATATATGTAAAACACATAGACATATATGAAACATATATTTCAAAATATAGCAAAAATGGCCGTTTTCATCTAAGTGCCATATATTTTCCCGTATATGCTCATAAATGTGAAATATATGTAAGACGCATATATGTATACATACCAAATATAGTATTTTTAATACAATAATGCAGTGTTTTCTTTGTCATTTATCCACAAAGTACCATAACCATATGCCACAGCTTTAAAAATGCATCAGTAGGCCTATCACATGCATGTATGTTTACACACATTTATTAAATATGTGGAAAACAAATATGTATGTCACATATTTATAGCTACTTAATGTTGTCCATATGCGAGAAACCAATACTATACTGTAAAATATGCAGATATGGTATCAAATATTCAAATATTTTCTTCACATGTTTGGACACATAAATGTTCATATATGTTGCAGGCATATATTGTGTTCTCAGATAAGTCAAATATATGTATAGATAAGATATATGTCATGCTATTTAAAATATAAGTAGGCTACATATGGCCATATATTAGCCTACATTTTAATTACCCCAGTTAATTTCCCCCGACTCAGAGCAGATCGGACGGCACACAACAAAAACTGAGTTCGGATGTTCCCGTTTCAGATATTTCAACATTCGTGACGTTTTAATTCAAACAAATACACTAAAGTTTGATCAGAAATAATAATTTTATTATAATAAGCGAAAATGATATTAGACTAGCCTATAATAAAATATATCATGAATTTCAAACCTGAACCAAACATATTTTTATTCAACATTAAAATCATGAACTCAAATGCCATTGTGAATATTCCAAAATATTCCAAACCCGTATGAGTTTCTTTGTTCTGCTAACCTCACACGAAGATATTTTGGACAATGTCAGTAAACAAACAGTTGTGGGCAGTGACGGCCGGTGGAAATTTTTGACTGCGGTCGCGCCATCTGCGAGCTGGAGAAGGGCACACATGGCGTGACCTTATTAAAATGTTCTAGGTAGGGCTGTGCCACATCCAACAATTTTAGCAAACATATCACAAGTCTTGTTAGTCTATTCTTAAACCGGTTAAAAGTGTTTATAAACAAGCTGGTCTTTGTTAAAATTTTAGTCGGGAATATTTGATTTAATTTGCTGTTTTTTACATCTAACTGGTGTTTTTAAAATAAAACTTTCGTGAGAATAAAACATTCATGAGAATATTCATGTAAGCTCCGCCCAGTGTAACCGAAAATATCAGACACTGAATATTTCAGAACACCGTCCTTAAATGTAGGTGTGTGTGTAACAAACCAGTGAGCAGGATTTTTTTTAAATGATTTCCTCATAACTCACAGAGCGACAGGCAACGAGACAGAGAGCAGGTAATACAATCAATCAGAAATATTACATAAATACAATTTTTTTTGCTGATGATAGCCTATACAATTATACATTTCAGTTGAGTTCAGAGACAGTGTTGAATTAGAGAGGTTGTATGATTGTCTGTCCAGCACTGTAAAGTAGATGAACACAATTTTTAAAACATGTACATCACAATTTTAGAATGTAACAAAGACAAAACTGAAATTCTTATTGTGGGTTAGAAACATGAGCGGGAGAGGATAGAAGCTGGATCGGGTTCCTCAGCCCTACAATTTAAGAAAGAAGGGTGTCATTTTGGACTGTGACCAAAGAAACAATTGCTTTTAATTAACTTGATTCGTCCTTTTTAACTAATTTAAGATGTATATTTTTTGTATTTACATAGGCTATGAGAAAAATGTACAGTTTAGATTTCTGTGCATTTAGGCTATTTAACGGAAAAACAATATAAAACATTTGTCATAGATGATGGTTGTAAATAGGCACACGACGATGAATATTTTCTAGTGCATTTGAATGGCTACGCACTTTATTGCGTGTAACACACACGCACACCACACGACTAACCCTACACACGTATCGTATGCACGTACCCTACACCACTACTAAACTTACCCATGCGGATCATATGCAAGTAAAAATAGATAGATACGCATTTAGTGTGACCGGGTTGAAACACTTTAACAGATAATCCAAAAGGCGGCCACAAAACAAGGACGCAACCACACGTACAGACCCTTTCCAAAAAAATTGAATATCATGGAAAAGTTTATTTATTTCCATAATTCCATTCAAAACGTTAAACTTCCATTGATTATAGATTCAGGGCCCACAACTTAAACGATTTCAAGTATTTAGTTGTTTATTTGTAGGCTACATAATTTGGGCTTCCAGCTCATAAAACCCACGAAAACAGGATTTCAAAAAAATTTGAATAGGCAAGGCAAGGCAAGTTTATTTATATAGCACATTTCATACACAATGGCAATTCAAAGTGCTTTACATAGAAGAAATTAAAATAATAAAAAGAAATAAGAATAATTAAAACAGTTTAGAAAAATAAAATGAAATACAGTACAGTACAGTAGGCTACAGTCGGACGAACAGCGGCACAGTGCTCATTTAGTAAATGCATAGCTAAACAGAAGTGTTTTGAGTCTGGATTTGAATGTGACCACTGTAGGAGCACATCTGATCTCTTCTGGAAGCTGGTTACATGAAATCACAGTAATTACACGGTTCCTATTACACGGTTCCTGCTTGTCTTTGTCGAATAATACAGAAGATAAAGAACTTAAAAAGTAATCGCATATTAAATCGCAATCACAATATTGGTAAAAATAAATAAAAAATTCGCAATTAGATTATTTTCCAAAATCGTTCAGCCCTACACCCCAACATCAGGGGCACCTTTTACCCCAAATACCATACTTTTACAAATTCTTCCATTATTGATAAACTGTTACTTTAATTACCTTGAACAAAACTGAAAATCATTAACAAGACCTTTGTCTCAAAATATAGTCAATAATTTAAGCGCTTCTACTACTTAAATCTACTACATTTAAAAAAACATAAAATATTAGATCAAATTAGCACAGAATCAAATTTGTGCTGCTGCCTGCAATCATGTCATGGATCAGCCAAACTTCCACGTGCATCTTGAAAAGCGGATGTTTTGGGAAAGTGCTCCGGCAAGTTTTTGTGCCATCTAGTGGTTTAGAGGAAAATAAAATCAAAGGCGCCTTTTACGCTGGTGCACCTTTAGTCCCGTTGTACCCTATGAACAAATGGAGGAAATTCCCAGGAGCTTTATCCCTCAGTGGGTTCTCCTGGTTGTATTCTTTCACCTTTATTATTTATTCTATACAATGATAGGTGCAGAAGTCAATATCAGGCAGGCATATTATTAAATATGTTGATGATACAGTGGTGCTAAGTCTGTACTATAACTATACTTTTGTTTTCTTACATGTATCTTCTTGGAATTATTATTAAAGGACTGTCTATTCTGTACTCCTTTGTGTAATCAATACAGCCATATATGTGACAAAGATATGATGATATGTGATATTGACATCTCACCTAAATTAGTTTTTGCTGGTAAAGAAGTTAAAGGGATAGTTCACTTTGAAATTAAATTTTGGTATGTTTTAGCTTACCTCAAGGGCATCCAAGATGTAGGTGTCTTTTTTTCCACAGTAGTTTCAATTTTGATATTTTTAGGTCAAACCGTTCTTGTCTGTCAGTCATATAATGCAGGTCTATGGTCACTGTCTCAAAGAGCATGCACAGAGTCCAAATTAAAACAATTCCCCATCGTAAGTACACATTGATGGCCTAAGACACGAAACGAGCGGTTTGTGTGAGAAAACGAACAGTATTTATATCGATGGGGAATTGTTTAATTTGGACGATGGGGAATTGTTTTAATTTGGACTCTGTGCATGCTCTTTGAGATAGTGACCATAGACCTGCATTATATGACTGACAGACAAGAACGGTTTGACCTAAAAATATCAAAATTGAAACTACTGCGGAAAAAAAGACACCTACATCTTGGATGCCCTTGAGGTAAGCTAAAACATACCAAAAATTAATTTCAAAGTGAACTATCCCTTTAAGAATGTTACCTTATATGAGGACCACAGTAATAGATGAGAAGTTAAACTGTTTCAAAAGTACAATTGCGATTATATTTCCTTAAGAATTAGGTCCTTTGATGTGGATAAATTGGTATTCACAATGTTTTATCTGTTTTAACTTTTTATGTGCACTTCAAAGCACATCTAAAACAGGAAAGAGCTTTGAAATTGACTGTATAAATATATTTGACAAGAATGTGCACAGGTATCATTTTAGTGGCATCATGCCCTGCCATTTGCCAATAGACTGGCATGTTTACATGAGCTCAGACATGTTTTCTCTGCATGCAGTTTATTGTGAGCTGAAGAGGAAGAGAAAAAAGATGTGATAGTACTGAGATCATATGAACCCGTATAAAAAGACTGTGCTACTATAGTACATCAATGGATATCTGATGTATTTACACATTTGTTAACCCCCTGAAGTGTTCATCAAACTTAATTTCTCTCTCTTTCAGATGGAAGGGCCGATGCGTGTGTTGGTGACGGGTGGCAGTGGACTGGTGGGACGAGCGATAGAGCGAGTGGTGAAAGAGGGTGAAGGGAGAGAAGGAGAAGAGTGGATATTCCTCTCATCCAAAGATGCCAATCTTGTGTAAGAAAACCCTCATCAGACATCACAACATGATGCATGATGATATGTAACAGTAAGGGACTAGGGAAAGTAAAGAAGGGAAAGTATTAAAATTCTTTATACTTGAGATTCTCTCATCTACACAGAAGCAGCAGTTTTCATTTTTGCAAATCAGACATTATTACAAGGAAAAATATTAACACACGAGGGAAATCATTGTTGTGTCCATGAAGATGTGAAAAAATAGGCATAAATCTAGCTTACACATTTACCCACATTATTATACGCCTGTTTAACCGAAGCTAATTTGGGTGGGTTTCTCCATCCCCAATGTCAGTTCTCTGTGTTTTACGGCCCAGACGAGAATGTCGGTCTCCTCGGCTGTGAACCGCACATGGCATGCGCCTGGCAAATCCGCCGTTATAATAGCAACCCGCCATGGAACAAGCATGCCTACTCTTAAAGGGAATGTGAGATGTAGCTCTGATTGGTTTATTCACCTATGAATAATGAAGCTACTTCAGACCAACCCATTTTAGATTTGCGTCGGGCGCAAGAGTAATTTATCCCGCCGGTATAATAGCAACAGTGCCCAAGATCCACCCACAAAGTTACTTGCGTTTCGCGTTTGATACTTGCGTTTCAGATCATTAAAATAAGGCCCAAAAGCTGTTTTTACAGCTGGTAAGACCTGCAAGTGAGAGAGAGAAACAGCGCACAGACATGTGTACATTCCTGTCTGTGTTCACAGTGCCTGTTCCCCTGCGTGTTTCAGCACCAGTGAAAGCAGAACCTAAAAGAGCTTACACAGACAGAACGCATCTTTTTAAAGATGACTTTCTATCTGTGTGTTTCTGGATGCGGTCGTTACCTGGGGTCATGGAATGGTCACTGTCGCTCGTGTGTCTGGGCATTGAACATGCTGAGGCAGCCTTTGTGGGTGAGTCATGTTCCCATTGTGGGAAGATGACCATCGCGGAGGAGCGGTCGAGACTCTCGTTTCCTGCAAAGGGGCGGAGTCCCCGTGCCTCTGCCTCGATTCAATCCCCCTCAGAGGGTTTCTTCAGGCAGTGACACTGGAGACCTGAGGATTACGGTGAGCGCACTTCCTTTGGGGAACCAACCCCCTAGGAGCCCTCACCCCTCTCACACTGTGCAGCCAGTTGAAAGGAGCTTTGGTGCTCCCTGCGACGATCAGATGTCAGATCACTGCATCGGAGGGTGGGTCAGATTTCTCTGTGGACTTCTACCTCCTTCGGGTGTGTCAGCGGTACCCGAGACGGACCCGGAGATGATGGCCATGTTTTCCCGGGCCGCCAACAGGGTCGGGCTCGTGTGGAACCCTCCACCGTGTCCCGAACCCTCGAGGCTGGATGGTTGGTATCTCGGGGTGGCGTGTGCTGATTCTCAGCAACCCACCCCAGGGCCTTTCTTCCCGGAAGTGCACAAGGAGCTCAGAGGGACGTGGACGGCACCTTTTACTGCCAGAAACCGTTCCGGTGGCTCCTCCCTCACCACCCTTGATATCGGGGCAGCTAAGGGATACACACGTATCCCGCCAGTGGAGCGGGCCGTTGCTATGCAGCTGTGCCCTAACTCCACTTGGCGCAGAGAACCGTGTCTTCCTTCCCGGGCCAGTAAGTACTCGTCGGACCTGAGTACCGGCAAGGCTTACAAGGCCTGTGGAGAAGCTGCCCCTGCCGTGCACGCCATGGCGTTGCTGCAGGTCCATCAGGCCCAGGCACTGAAGGTCCTGCACGAGGGTGGTCACGATCCCCAAGTTCTCCAGGAACTTCGTACCGCGACGGACCTCGCACTTTGTGCAACGAAGGTGACCGCATGGTCAGTGGGTCGTGCGATGTCCACCTTGGTGGTCCAGGAACGCATCTCTGGCTGTGTCTGGCTGACATGAGTGAGACCGACAAGCTCCGGTTCCTTCCCCTGTGTCCCAGTCCGGCCTCTTCGGCGACACGGTTGAGAACTTCTCCCAGCTGTTCTCAGCTGTACAAAAGCAGACTGAGTCGCCGGGGGCCGTCGCCGGGGGCGTCCTCCTGCGTCTGCCCCTGCTCCCGCGCCGCAGCAGCAGCCTCCACCTAAACGACGCCATGAAGCCAGTCGCAGGCACACTCACAACACTCAGACTCCGCTACGGGCCACCTCCCAGAGAGAGCCTCCCGAGCCAAGTCCCTGTGTTCCACCCAGACTACCGTTCAAAATGCTCACGCAGAAACGCATTTTCGGATGCATCCGTCCCCAAGATTGGTTTGCAGCGATTGACCTGAAGGACGCGTATTTTCAGGTCACGATTCTTCCTCGACACAGGCCATTTCTGCGCTTTGTGTTCGAGGGTCGAGCATATCAGTACAAGGTCCTGGCCTTCGGGCTGTCCTTGTCTCCCCATGTCTTCACAAAGTCACGGAGGGGACCCTTGTTCCCATGAGAGATCAGGGCGTTCACATTTTCAACTATCTCGACGACTGGCTCATACTGGCACACTGGAGATCAGTTATGCGAACACAGGGACCCTGTGCTTAGGGGATTCATAAATTTTGTGGCATCTCGCCCGGGGGGCGGGGTTACGTCCTGCGTCACATCTCTCATGCGGGTTCTCGTCGACCAGGGTCAGCGCGGGATTCATACATTTTGGGGCATCTCGCCCGAGGGGCGGGGTTACGTCCTGCGTCACATCTCTCATGCGGGTTCTCGTCGACCAGGGTCAGCGCGCACCATAGCGCACACAGGCAGGCACAGAACTAGCTAGCGAACCTAGGTCTTAAATCTAATAAGTTATGTTTTTTACAACACGTTTTTTGATGGAAAAGTGATGTTTAATTTCCATAGTCTTTGTTTAGTGAACGAAAGCGAAATCAGGAATTGCGGTCTTTCAGTTTGTTTATCGTTACCTAGCTACCAAGGGTTTAAGTTGTACAAGATGTGCTGTAGCCTTAATTACAATGGCCAAGTCGCGTTTCATATTAACAGATGAATAGGCTTTGCTCAGTTTATTAAATACATCCAACCTGAAATGTCTCTTACAAACTATGAAGGGACAATGAATCAATACACTGACATGGCAATGCTAGACAGATAGCCTACTTTGTTTGCACAGTCCTACCGTGATTTTGTCACTCTTCTCTCCACTCCTAGACCTACGTCTGGTGACAGCGGGGAAACTTTTACCTCTATAAAGTTAGGCCTACTTATTGTATTGCAGAAACGTAAACTTCCAGTAAACTCCAGTTAACCAGTTCATGTTTCTTCTTTAGGTGATTCAAGCAGTAACGACTAATTAGACTCAATACTGCTATTACAGGTGGAATTATGAAATAGAAACAGGCCTTAATGCAAGATTTTAATCATGTCAATACACAATTAGTTACAGTACGGTTACAGTACTTCTTGTGCAACCATTTGAAGGTAGGGTATGCAAAATTTTTTATTATACACGTTTTTTTAAAATTCTGATTGAAACTCTCTTCATACTTTATTTATTTATTTATTTAATGTTTATTTGACAGGGACAAATGCATAGAACATTGCTTTATAAAAAATACAAAGTAGATGTCATGCATACAGGTTTATAGCCATGACTAATTTGCAACCCCTGTCCCTGGTTAGGCTTGTAAGATTAAAACAGAAATTACAGAGTATTTCACATCCTGACAGTAATCAACAATAGAGGTGGTCTATATATTATAATTTTTTTTAACATATATCTTCTGTAAAAGTCTCAGGACCAAAACATTTTCTTCCAATCATTGCATTCATCAATGGCAAGCCATGACGTTCTAGACGAGGCGTACTCAGAGCTGTTGATGTCCTCAGACTCGGATTTATGGGTCTCTATGTTAACACTATCGATACCAAAATAAATCTGCAGCTGTCAGGTGGCACAAGAAAGAGCTCTGTATGTTGTCTACGTTCATTTTTATTGTAATGTTATGTGCTTCGAGACATGAGGTAATTTAACGCCGTCTCTTGTGATGCTTTGAAGAATCTACTCTGGCTGTATGTGTTCCTGAGTTTTGAAGGAGGCATGGCTTTAGAGGCACTCTGAAGGGAGGGTGGGATCTAAACTTTCGTTTACAAAGACGTGAAACTCACCGAGTGGTCAGGGGTGTTCATTGATATGCTCACACAAAAATCGCTGCAAAAGATGCTTTCCAACAGGTTTTATCGTATTTTTGTCAAACACACACACAAAAAAAAAAGTATTGTAAATATTTTTGTTGCTGCTTGTGTCTTTATCGTGGGAATACTGTATAATAAATGCAGCATCCATAACGGCTAGAGAATGAGAGATAAAGGCTGTAATAGATCGACCCATATTATACCTGTATTCACATTCACATATTATACCACATGTTCACATTTCATGTGTTGCGTGATATCTCTGCGCCCAAGTAGCAGTGCTTCGCCTAAGCAGCAGTGCTTCGCCTGTGCTTCCCCCTAATTTTTATTTTTATTTAACCTTTATTTAACCAGGAAGTCCCTTGAGACAGAATCTCTTTTCCGAGGGAGACCTGGCCAAGACGGCACACCAGTTACAATTTAAATACAAATACAACATAGTCAAAACAACCAAACAAGCATCACATAAAAAGGAACAGGTCACATATGGCAGTTACATTTTTGAGTTATATGGCATTTTAACATGGTCTTAAATTCATTTAATGGGACTAAATCATTTAGATGTAGCAAGTTCCCTTTCAAGGGAACTCGCGTTGCGTCGAATTGACGCTATGGGGAACGCTTTGCGTGATGACGTCTTGAAGCACATGTAAAATCAGTCCAATGGTGTGGCGGAACGTCAGAGGCGGGTGACGTCACGTACCAGGAAGCTATAAAAGCCGGCCCGAAACAGAAAACGAAAGCTTTCTGAGTCTTCAGTTGCGCTCTGTGTGAAATCTGTCTGTATATTTGGTGTTGTCTGTCTATATCATATATATATATATATTCAGTATGGCGAGCAAGCAGCAGTTTAGAGTGTGTGTCCATCCCTGCCCGCGTTATTTAACGGGAGGTGATACTCACACTCTTTTTGTTGTTTGTTTGGGTGAGGAGCATGCCCAGTCAGCACTCGAGGGTGGTGACTGTGTGCATTGCGAGGCGCTTCCATTGCGTACGCTCCGATCCCGCTTGGCTCGGTTCAATCCCGATCACGTTCCCCAGGGCTTGGGTCGATCTCAGACCTGGGGTTCACAAATGGATTTATCAGTGGATGTTGAGACGGGCTCTGCCTTATCTCAGCCTCCTTCTGATAGATCCAGTGCCTCTCATCAGGGTGTGGAAGCACGCGTTGCGGTTTCTTCCCCCCCGATGGAGGCACCAATACTGCAATTGTCCAGCTCTGAGGAGTTGGACGTTGTTAGTATTGACGCTGAGTCTGAGGATTCGCCACCTCAGTCTCATGCGTTTGAGGAATTGCTTGACGTTATCACTAGAGCGGTCGAGCGATTATCTATTGAGTGGCCAGAAGACAGGCAGGGCGCTCGTTCGAAAAGCAAGCTCGACGAGCGTTTCCTGCCATCTCGTGCACAGCCTCAGCGCAGAAGCCTTCCGTTTTTCCCCGATCTCCACACCGAGGTGTCGAGATCGTGGGGGAAACCAGTGTCATATCGAGTGTATAGTGCACAAACATCACACTATTCATCCATTCACAATTATAAAGAGCATGGTTATGGGGAAATGCCGAAGGTGGAAGAGACGCTTGCGAGCTATCTCTCTCCAGCAACGGCATCTTCTCTGAAGGCTCCTGCACTTCCATCCAAGCCAGTAAAATTTACATCTTCTCTGGTTCATAAAGCTTATGCCGCCGCCGGCCAAGCTGCAGCGTGTTTACATACAATGTCTATAATGCAAGCTTACCAGGCTGAATTATTGGGTGATTCTGAAGAGGGCGGGGGTATTAGTGCTGATACTGTGTCTGAACTGCGTGGAGCCACAGATTTGTCTCTCAGGGCCACCAAGGAGACGGCTAAATCCATCGGCCGCTCTATGGCAGCCCTGGTGGCCACTGAGAGGCATCTGTGGCTCAACTTAAGTGACATAAAGGATGCCTGCCCCCTCTGAGGAGGGTGTTAGAGCAGTCTGTTCAGCCGTTCCCTGCCGGTGCGCCGTTACAGGGCGACGAACCGACTACTCGACAGCAGGAGAAAAATACGGTGCCCGTCTCTCGTTGGTGCCCTCAGGGGACCGTTCTGCCAACCCTGCCGCCTCCGGTGTTACAGGGCGCAGCGGTCTCCGGCGAGCACATATCTCAAGGTCCACCCGGAAACGTAGTGGCCTCGGGATGCCTGCCCCCACTGAGGAGGGTGCTAGAGCAGTCTGTTCGGTCGTTCCCTGCCGGTGCGCCGTTACAGGGCGACGAACCGACTACTCAACAGCAACAAAATCCAGAAACCAGTCTCGAGAGGCTGGTACCTCTAGTAGAATCTTTGACAGCGTGGAAGCTACTGTCAAATGTTTCTCGTTGGGTCCTGCAGACCGTGGAAAAAGGGTATCAGATACAATTCAAGAAACGCCCACCGCGGTTTATGGGGGTCCTGCCCACAGTGGTGGGCCCCGAGCAGGTTCTGGTTATGGAACAGGAAGTAAACACTCTGTTAGAGAAAGGGGCCATAGAATATGTACCTCCCTCCAACAGGGAAACCGGGTTTTACAGCCGGTACTTCATAGTTCCAAAGAAGGACGGGGATTGCGTCCCATTTTAGATCTTTGAGTTCTGTATGAGTCAGTCATGCAGCTCAAGTTCAAAATGTTAACATTGAGATAATCGTGCCACAGATCAGGTCTGAGGACTGGTTTGTCACGATAGACCTCAAGGACGCATATTTCCATCCGTCCGTGTCATTGGAAGTTCCTGAGGTTTGCTTTCGGGGGCAAAGCACACCAATATCGAGTTCTTCCATTCGGCCTGGCTTTATCACCCCGCACTTTCACCAAATGCGTGGATGCAGCTATGGGTCTGGGGTCTGGGGTGACGGGATGTGGGGCTTCTATGATATTAGACTGCGTAGCCTATAATAAAAGATAATGAATTTCAAACCTGAACCAAACATTTTTTATTCAAAGATCAACAGTCTGTCATTATTCTTTAGTCTGCCACAAAACAATGACTGTTGTAAGTAACAGTGCGTAAATCAGACCTTTCAGTATAGCCTAACGCTAATAAGCTTAAACGAAAATAACGAGATAATTGTGTAGTGAAGTATTTTGTCCTCGCGGCTGCAGCAACTTGCGCTCTAATAATAGGCAAAATAGGCTACAGAATATTTCGTTCTGTATAATTGACAGGTGCAATATTTGAAAATCGATCATATATATTTTTTTATTACATTTATCTGCATTTATGTAAAAACTTAAACTTTCAAACATCAAAATGTCATTTAGTAATATGTTTTCATGTCAAAATGACATACAAACATCTTTTCCTATTCTATTTTGCCTGGAAACGCTTCCAACACACTTGCGTGTCGCGTGAAAAATAGGCGTCGGTTCTATTTATAGCATGCACTGAGACGCGTGTCTCACGCAGGCAGTGTGCAAGCTCTAACCTGTTAAAACAGGGGAGCCGAAATAAAAACGGACACGCCACGCAGCCAGTGTGTCGCCGGCCTCAACCTCCGCAGACAGTTTTTAATGTTTATCAGACAATAACTACTCAAGATTTTGCTTTAGTATAATTTTCGGGACAATTAGGGCCAGATTCGGGATTCGGGACAACAGTTTAGATTTCGGGACTGTCCCGAATTTTTCGGGACGTCTGGTCACCCTAATCCCCGGGGTTCAGAATATAGGAGCAGACACTCTGTCGAGACAGGGGCCGAGGCCCGGGGAATGGAGGCTCCACCCCCGAGGTGGTGGAGCTGATATGGATGGAGTTTGGCCAAGTATAAGTGGATCTGTTTGCGTCTCGAGAGACGTCTCACTGTCCACTTTGGTTCTCCCTCACGCATCCAGCTCCTCTGGGACTGGATGCTATGGTACAGACGTGGCCAAGGCTACGTCTGTACGCCTTTCCCCCAGTTGCTCTGCTCCCGGGAGTTCTGGAGAGAGTTCGCAGGGACCGGGTTTGCCTGCTTCTTATAGCCCAGCGCTGGCCGGGCAGAGTATGGTTTCCCGATCTTGTGTCCCTCCTCGACGGGCATCCTCTGGAGCTACCCGTCAGGAGGGACCTTCTGTCCCAAGCAGGGGGCTTGATTTTCACCCCCGACCGGAACTGTGGAACCTGTGGGCTTGGCCTCTGAGGGGGCCCAGCTCATAGAGTCAGGTCTCTCAACTGAGGTTGTTGAGACCATTCTACAGTCCAGAGCTCCCTCCACGAGGAAACTTTATGCCCTGAACTGGAGAGTATTCACCTCTTTGTGTAGTGACCGTCGGTTGGATCCAGTCAACTGCCCAATTGCTACAGTTCTGGAGTTCCTGCAGGACCGGTTCACTGCAGGTCTGACCCCGTCCACTTTAAAGGTTTATGTGGCGGCCTTAGGTGCTTACCACAGTCCTTTGGGTGGAATGTCTGTGGGGAAAGACCCTTTGGTATTTCGTTTCCCTCGTGGCACTCTGTCCTCCTCCCTTTCGAAATCGGACCAGGAGGCGAATAATTTGCTTTGCCCTGTTCGGGCGTTAGACGCATATGTCCACAGAGCTGCCCTGTGGCGGAAAAGCGTTCAATTGTTTGTATGCTTTGGGTCCCCTAACAAGGGAGGTCCAGTGTCTAAGCAAAGGATGAGCAAGTGGGTGGTTGAGACTATCTCACTTGCTTATGAGGCGGCTGGGCAGCCTTCTCCTTGGGCTGTCCGGTCGCACTCTACTAGGAGTATGGCGGCCTCTAAGGCCCTTATATCAGGAGTATCTTTACAGGACGTTTGTGATGCGGCAGGCTGGTCCTCACCGCACACCTTCGTCAGGTTCTACTCTTTAGACCTAGACTCTACTCCAGGGTCTCAGGTTTTGTCTTCCTAGTGCTGCGCAATTGATTTCACACAGGACAGACATTTGTAGCTATGGTGGCGTTGGTATAGACGTTCCCCATAGCGTCAATTCGACGCAACGCGAGTTCCCTTGAAAGGGAACGCCTCGGTTACGACTGTAACCTCGGTTCCCTGAAGAGGGAACGAGCGTTGCGTCGCCTTGCCATATCTCCTTCATGCCTGTCAGCACGACTTCAGACTCTACGAAGCTTTCGTTTTCTGTTTCGGGCTGGCTTTTATAGCTTCCTGGTACGTGACGTCACCCGCCTCTGACGTTCCGCCACACCATTGGACTGATTTTACATGTGCTTCAAGACGTCATCACGCAAAGCGTTCCACCATGGCGTCAATTCGACGCAACGCTCGTTCCCTCTTCAGGGAACCGAGGTTACAGTCGTAACCGAGGCGTTTTGCTAATTATTCCAAGATCCCCAGCTCAGTAAAAACCCTTGGAACCTGGTAAGAGAGCCACCTGGTGGAACGGAGATGAAAACTGCTGGAATTCTTCTTAAGAAGATTACATAAATATGCCGGCAGTTTACCTAACATAGCCTTGTATAGAAAAATATGCAAATGAAGTTGTCTATGTAGACTTAGTGACGGCCAACCAATCAGTTCATACAACGTACAATGATGAGTACGGGAACCAGAGTTAGTTAGAAAGCGCAGAGCACTGTGATACACAGAATCTAAAAAGTGGAGAGTACTAGAGGCAGCATGCATATAGACAACATCACCATAGTCCAAAACACTTAAAAAAGTAGCCAGCACAAGTTTTTTTCTATCTAACAGATTAAAACAAGCCTTATTCCTAAAAAAAAAACCCAGTCTTAGTTTCAGTTTTTTTACAAGCTTTTCAACATGAACTTTGAAAGAAAGTTTGTTATCCATCCAAAAACCTAAATACTTGTATGATGAAACATTTTCAATTAGGTCCCCATTTAGTGTGTTAATAGTTATATTATCTGGGGATTGGGAACGAGCCCTTGAAAACGTCATAAATTTGGTTTTCTTAGTATTTAGCACTAACTTAAGGCCAATGTAGTGAGACTTGAAGCTGTTGAAAGGCTAATTGAAGGTCATTTATGGCTTGGCTCAATGAAGGGGTAGCTGAATATATCATAGTATCATCTGCATAAAGGTGCAGTTTAGCAGTTTGCACTTCCTTTCCAATTTTATTTATGAATATAGAAAATAAAATAGGGGCTAAAATCGAACCTTGAGGAACACACTTGGAAATCTCAAAAAAATCTGATTTAAGACCATCTATAGAAACACATTGCGTTCGTTCTGTAAAATAGTTTTTGAACCAATTGATAGCTGTGTTTCCTATTCCAATGTTACTTAATCTATTTAGCAATAGCTCATGGTCAACAGAGTCAAATGCTTTGGTCAGATCCACAAATAAGGCAGCGCAATGTTGCTTTTTGTCCAAGGCATTTATAATGTCATTTAATAGCAACAAAGTTGCTGTAACAGTGCTGTGTCCAGCTCTAAAACCTGACTGTACATCAGTTAAAATGTTGTGCTCTGCCAAATATTCTTTTAATTGACAGTTTACTTGAGCTTCCAAAATTTTTGCAAGAATAGAAAGTTTGGAAATTGGCCTATAATTATGAAGATCTGAAGGGTCGCCACCCTTTAACAAAGGAAGCACATAGGCTGCTTTCCATAATTTGGGAATTAAATTTGTTTGCAGACTACAATTAAAAATATATGCTATGGGCTTAGCTATAATTTCAGCTGCAACCTTCAATAAGAAAGGTTCTAGGTTGTCTGGTCCTATTGATTTTTTTGGGTCAATAGCTTTAAGAGCAATACAGAGATCCTCTTTTAAAATGGGTCTAAAAACAAAAGTTTCCGGTAGTGCTTCAGTGCTGGAGTCAGAGCAATGATAACTTGATTTGGACTCATTGAAAGTACAGCCAGCTGATACAAAGTGATTATTAAAATGTCCAATTATGTCAATTTTGTTTTTGATTTCAACTGAATTTACAAAAATATGTTGTGGAAGACCTGAAAAAGAACTGGAACCAGACAGAGACTTAATTTGCTTCCAGAATTTAGAGGGGTTATTAAGATTTTCAGACACATTTTTTAGATAGTAATCTGATTTTGCTTTTCTGGTCATGCTTGTGCATTTATTTCTTAAAGTTCTGAAAGCAGTCCAGTCAGCAGTAGAATTTGTGGCTTGAGCTTTGCCCCATGCAACATTTCTTTCTCTAATCATAAAGCTTAACTCTTCAGTAAACCATGGGTTATTCCTCCCGCAAATCCTAAATTTCTTTATAGGAACATGCTTATTACAAATAGCTGAAAAGGCATTGTGAAAATATTCCCAAGCATGTTCCACATCAGGTGTCAGACAGACAGTCTCCAAATTACAGTTGTACAGATCTTGAATAAAAGCCTGTTCATTAAAACGTTTAAAACACCTTTTAAAAACATAACGAGGTTTATGTTTTGGTAGTTTTGTGTCTCTTATACAAGCAATCGCACAGTGATCACTGACATCATTGCAAAAAACAGCAGTCGATGTGTATTTATGTGGCATGTTTGTAAAAATGACATCCAACAGCGTTGATTTGCTATGATCTCTCGGGTTGATACGAGTTGGGGTGTCAATAAGTTGTGTGAGATTCAAAGAGACAAATAGGTCTTTAATATTCTCAGAGGCAGGGAAAAGCCAATCCCAATTTAGGTCACCCATTAGAATTATTTCAGAGTCATTAAGGTTGAGTAGTACATCACGAAGAGAGGAAATAGTTTATTTTGTAGCGGAGGGTGGCCTGTAGCAGCCAACAACAGTGAGGTATGTGTAGGGTGACCAAACGTCCTGTTTTCCCAGGACATGTCCTGTTTTCACGACCTGTCCTGGCCGTCCTGTCTGTTTTTTAAAAAGTGATGAAAATGTCCTGGTTTTCATTATTTTTCATTGGGCCATTAAGAGTGTACTTTAAATACACGCTTGCCTTTGCACACAAAACAAATGAAACCGGCTTCGGCTTCGCCCCGTCTTGTTATAATCAGCGCGTTCTTCAATCCGCAGCGGCAAGCAGAGAGCACGTCAGAATACAGAGGCCTGTCTGTGTGTGTGTGTGTGTGTGTGTGTGTGTGTTCATCGCAGCCTCATTGTCATTGGTCTGTCACTGTTTGTCCATGTCAGAATATTTGAAATGACCAATCAAATCAAAGTAGGCGGACTTTACGTTCACAGAATTTTAGCAACGTGACGCTTTCAGTTTACGGTCAAGTGCAAGGTAAGATGTAAGTAGGCTAGCTAACAGCGTAAAAAAAAAAAAAAAAAAAAAAAAAAAAAATGCCCAAAAGTAAATTCACAGATGGTTTACAGAGAAAATTCCCATGTTTTCGTTTCCGTCGGGATCCGTGTTAAAGCAGAATTCATGAACTGCAAAGCTGTCAAATAAAGGTGCTAGCTACCTAAAAGCGCACATAAAGAAAGTAACGTTATAGGCTAAGAGAACATCAGGAGGATTGAAATAGTTTTTTTACTGAAATAGTCTAGTATTTTTTATTTTAGTAGTAGATTTTTAACCTAGGGCCATGAAAAGAAATAGTGTCATGTAAAAGGTGTTAAAAGCTAAACTTTTTTTAATATATAGTATTCTATTGTTGCGGGCCAAACATTGAATGGAAAGGATGTATTAGGCTACTTTATGCATTAAAGTATAACATAGTTGCAAGGTTGTGAATGCATTTGACAAGTAATTTTTGACAAATTCTCCCCCAAACCACACCCCCACCCCTTAACCACGCCTCCCCAAAAATCACACCCCGCCCATCAACCACGCCCCCGTCCTGTTTTTTGAAAACTAAAATATGGTCACCCTAGGTATGTGTCCTTGTATAAATTTACTTTCAATGCCAGTAAATCAAATTGTTTGACTCTACTTGTCTAATCTTTTTAAAGATATCTATCAATGTAAGCAAATATCATTTGGGAATTACCCGTCTTTCGAATATCTGGGTAGGCTACTGTGTTAAAAGGTGCTCCTCGCATTTTACTTATCATTATTTACAGGCCTCCAAAATACTCTCCAGCCTTTGCTGAGGACTTTACAGAACTGTTATCAACAATTACCTCAGAGTTTGACTGTTTTGCCATTGCTGGAGATTTTAACATTCACATAGATGCAGTATGGAATGCAATATGCATTATGGCAATATGGCAAAAGAAATCAAAACTGTTTTAAAAACTTTTGATCTGACTCAGCATGTACATAGACCCACACACAATCATGGACACACTCTAGATTTACTTATCAGTAAGGGTCTAAACATCTCATCGACTGTTATTAAGGATGTAGCACTGTCTGATCATTTCTGTATTTTCTTTGATATATTTACATTTACATTTACATTTATTCATTTAGCTGACGCTTTTATACAAAGCGACTTACAATTGCTATATATGTCAGAGGTCGCACGCCTCTGGAGCAACTAGGGGTTAAGTGTCTTGCTCAGGGACACATTGGTGTCTCACAGTGGATTCGAACCCGGGTCTCTCACACCAAAGGCATGTGTCTTATCCATTGCGCCACCACCACCCCATGTTTTGATCTCTCCTGCCACTGAAGCTAGATCTGTGTCTGTCAAGAAGAGATGCTTAAATGAGAACACTAGTGTACTATTTATGAAGGCTATATCCTTAACACCAAGCATATCTGCTGACTCTGTTGATTTTCTCCTTGATTCTTTTAACTCAAAAGTTAAAAATATAATTGATAATATTGCTCCTGTTAAAGTCAGGAAGAAGAGTGGCAGACAAAAAGCACCTTGGAGAAACTCAACAGCAGTGCAAATTATGAAAAGACAATGCAGAAAAGCAGAGCGCATGTGGCGGAAGACAAAACTTGTAGTCCATTATAACATCTACAAAGACAGCCTTCATGCTTTCAATATGGAACTAGGCAAAGCTAGACAGACTTTCTTCTCAAATATTATAAACAGCCATTTAAACAACACACGCACTCTTTTTGCTACTGTAGAGAGACTGACAAACCCCCCAAGCCAGATTCCCAGTGAAATGCTCTCAAACAGCAAGTGCAGTGAGTTTGCTTCCTTCTTCTCTGAGAAAATCAATAATATCAGAAAGGTGATCAGCACATCCTTTAGTTGCACTGAGGTCAGACAGATCAGACCACCTGAGAAAGTAGTTACTATGTCTGACTTCAAAGAAATTGATGGCAAAATTTTGGAAGAAACCGTACAACACCTTAAAACATCAACATGCGCCCTTGACACACTTCCCACATCTTTTTTCAAAAGTGTGTTAAACAGTTTAGAAGCAGATCTTCTAGAAGTGGTAAATGCCTCACTTCTCTCTGGGAGTTTTCCAAACTCCCTGAAAACTGCAGTTGTCAAGCCCCTCCTGAAAAAGAGCAATCTAGATAAGACCATATTAAGCAACTATAGACCGATCTCAAATCTTCCTTTCATAGGCAAGCTCATTGAAAAAGTTGTCTTCAATCAGCTGAACAAATTCTTAAGCTCGAATGGATACTTTGACAATTTTCAATCTGGTTTCCGACCGCACCACAGCACAGAGACAGCGCTCATAAAGATAATAAACGATATTCGCTTAAATACTGATTCAGGAAAATTATCAGTGCTGGTACTACTCGACCTCAGTGCTGCATTTGACACTGTCGATCATAACATACTTCTTGACAGGCTGGAAAACTGGGTGGGGCTTTCTGGGATAGTCCTAAAATGGTTCAGGTCATACTTAGATGGGAGAGGTAATTATGTTAGTATAGGAGACCATAAGTCTGAGTGGACATCCATGACATGCGGAGTCCCTCAAGGCTCAATTCTTGCGCCACTCCTGTTCAACCTGTATATGCTCCCAATGAGCCAAATAATGAGAAATAACCAAATTGCTTACCACAGCTATGCAGACGATACACAGCTGTACTTAGCCCTATCGCCTAATGATTACAGCCCCATTGACTCCTTGTGCCGATGCATTGACGAAGTCAACAGTTGGATGTGTCAAAACTTTCTTCAATTAAACAAAGACAAAACTGAAGTTATTGCGTTTGGAAACAAAGATGAAGTTCTCAAGGTGAACACATACCTTCACTCTAGGGGTCAAACAACTAAACATCAAGTCAGGAATCTTGGTGTGACACTAGAGTCAGACCTTAGTTTCAGTAGTCATGTCAAAGCAATAACTAAATCAGCATACTATCATCTGAAAAATATTGCAATAATTAGATGCTTTGTTTCCAGACAAGACTTAGAGAAACTTGTGCATGCTTTCATCACCAGCAGGGTGGATTATTGTAATGGACTCCTCACTGGCCTTCCCAAAAAGACCATAACACAGTTGCAGCTCATACAGAACGCTGCCGCTAGGATTCTGAGCAGAACCAGAAAATATGAACATATCACACCAGTCCTCAGGTCTTTACACTGGCTCCCAGTTAGATTTAGGATTGATTTTAAAGTATTATTACTGGTATATAAATCATTCAATGGCCTAGGACCTCAATACATTGCAGATATGCTTACTGAATATAAACCCAACAGATCACTCAGATCATTAGGATCATATCAGCTAGAAATACCAAGGGTTCACTCTAAACATGGCGAGTCTGCTTTTAGCTATTATGCCAGCCACAGCTGGAACCAGCTTCCAGAAGAGATCAGATGTGCTCCTACAGTGGTCACATTCAAATCCAGACTCAAAACACATCTGTTTAACTGTGCATTTACTGAATGAGCACTGTGCTGCTGTTCGTCCGACTGTTTGTACTGTACTGTATTTTATTTTATTTTTCTAAACTGTTTTAATTATTCTTATTTCTTTTAATTATTTTAATTTCTCCTATGTCAGCAGGGCATTTAGCCCGTAACTGTAAATGCCCACTCAGAAGGTGTAAAAGAAAGTGATAATGTGAAAGTGACGTGTATTAATGTGGGTTTGAAAGTAGAACAGTATTTAAATGACGATATTAAAGTTTTCGTCTGAGAAAGAATGTGAACGCAGTGCTAAAGACCGCAGTGCTAAAGACCGCCAGGGCCTTACGCTGATTTCCTAAAAGAGTTTGCAGATTTTCTCTCAGACCTATTAGTCAATGTCGATAAAGCACTAATTGTTGGAGATTTTAACATACACGTAGATAATCCAAATGATGCGTTAGGAGCTGCGTTTACAGATTTATTAAATTCATTTGGGGTCAAGCAAAACGTCACCGGACCAACACATCGTCTTAATCATACACTCGATTTAATTATATCACATGGAACCGATCCAACCGATATAGATATCATTCCACAAAGTGATGAAGTCACTGATCACTACATGGTAACTTGCATATTACGTAGGCCTACTGCTGTAATATGTCATGCGGCGTCGCGTTATCAACCAGGCAGAACAATCCTCCCATCCACCATAGATAATTTCTCAAATTGCTTATCTAATCTGTCTCAGCTGCTGCCTGAACCCAAACAAACAGATGAACTAGAAGAACTAACTAGCACTATGAGCACCATTCTCTCTAGAACATTGGATGTGGTTGCACCTATTAAATTAAAAAAGGTCAGAGAGAAAAATAAAGCACCATGGTATAACAATACTACGCATGTTTTAAAGAGAGAAACCCGTATTTTAGAGCGTAAATGGAAACAAACTAATTTAGAGGTCTTTAGAATCGCGTGGAAAGACAGTATGTCACGTTATAAAAAGGCCCTAAAAGCGGCCAGGGCTGAGCACCTCCGCAAACTAATAGAAAACAACCAAAACAATCCAAGGTTTTTATTTAACACCGTGGCTA
Organism: Leuciscus leuciscus; assembly: GCF_965113295.1. Classification (NCBI taxonomy): domain Eukaryota; kingdom Metazoa; phylum Chordata; class Actinopteri; order Cypriniformes; family Leuciscidae; genus Leuciscus; species Leuciscus leuciscus. The sequence continues at coordinate 2,887,111 of NC_138743.1, forward strand.
GACTAACAAATAAACAGACGTCACCCGAACAAAATATCCCGTTACAGTTCAGTAGTAATGATTTCATGAACTTCTTCACTGAGAAAATAGAAAGCATCAGAACCACAATTGTAAACGTTCAATCTTCAATCGCGCCTTATAATTCAGCTTCAATTATCACCCCGAAAGAACAATTACAGTGCTTTACAACTATAGAACAAAAAGAGTTAAATAAACTTATCACTTCATCTAAAACAACAACATGTTTATTAGATCCTATACCAACTAAACTACTGAAAGAAGTGTTACCTGTAGTGGAAGAGCCTCTCCTCAATATTATTAACTCGTCTTTATCTTTAGGTCATGTTCCAAGAACATTTAAACTGGCAGTTATAAAACCTCTCATTAAGAAACCACAATTAGATCATAATAATCTAGCAAATTATAGACCCATTTCAAATCTTCCATTTATGTCTAAAATATTAGAAAAAGTGGTGTCCGCTCAACTGGGCTCTTTCTTGCAACAAAATGAGATCTATGAAAAGTTTCAGTCTGGATTCAGACCGCATCATAGCACTGAAACTGCGCTCGTTAAAATCACAAATGATTTACTTTTAGCTTCTGACCAAGGCTGTATCTCAATACTAGTTTTACTTGATCTTAGTGCTGCGTTCGATACTATAGATCATACATTACTCTTAGATCGACTACAAAATTATACTGGTGTTCAAGGACAAGCACTAAGCTGGTTCAAATCATACCTATCTGACCGCTACCATTTTGTCTATTTAAATGGAGAAAAATCGATCATAACTCCAGTAAACTATGGAGTGCCGCAGGGATCTGTATTAGGCCCTCTGTTATTTTCAATATATATGATGCCACTTGGAAATATTATAAGGAAACATGGAATTAGTTTCCATTGTTATGCTGATGACACTCAAATATATATTTCATCACGGCCGGATGAAAACGCAAAATTTTCCAAATTGACAGAGTGTGTTAAAGATATAAAAGATTGGATGACCCGTAATTTTCTTTTATTAAATCCAGACAAGACAGAGGTAATACTTATCGGTTCAAAAAACCGCCCACAAAACCTCGCACAATACAACTTTAACATCATAGGATGTCCTGTTACTTTATCCTCTACAGTAAAAGACCTGGGTGTTATACTCGATTGCAACCTGTCTTTTGAAAATCATATTTCATATGTTACAAAAACAGCATTTTTCCACCTTAGAAACATTGCTAAGCTACGTAATATGCTATCAGTTTCTGATGCAGAAAAGTTAGTTCATGCATTCATGACCTCGAGACTGGATTACTGTAATGCTTTACTAGCTGGTTGTCCTGCATCCTCAATAAACAAGCTACAGTTAGTCCAAAATGCCGCCGCTAGAGTTCTTACTAGATCAAGAAAATATGATCATATAACACCGATTTTATCATCACTGCATTGGTTACCTATAAAGTTCCGTATTAATTACAAGGTATTGCTACTGACCTATAAAGCCCTAAACGGCTTAGCTCCAGTCTATTTAACGGATCTTTTATCACCCTATAATCCATCGCGCTCTTTAAGATCACTAAATTCAAGGCTTTTGGTCATACCTAGGATATCCAGAACCACCAAAGGAGGGAGAGCATTCTCACATTTGGCTCCAAAACTCTGGAATAGTCTTCCTGATACTGTTCGTTGCTCAGACTCGCTCTCCCAGTTTAAAACTAGATTAAAGTCGCATCTCTTCAGCCAGGCATTCATATAATCCTACAGTTCAAACTACAATCCGGCCTCTAGCTCATAAATGCCAGAGGAGAACTGGCCCCCGACTGAGCCTGGGTTCTCCCAAGGTTTTTTTTTCTCCATTAGGTCACCTGATGGAGTTTTAGGACACCATTAGGTCACTTGATGAAGTTTTTCGGTTCCTTGCCACTGTTGCCTTTGGCTTGCTCAGTTGGGGATATTTTGGGGATATTTAATTTAATTTTATCAATCAATAAATTCCTCTTGAAACAAACTTTGTTGTATTATTTTAATTTAATACTGTGAAGCTGCTTTGATACAATCTGTATTGTGAAAAGCGCTATACAAATAAACTTGACTTGACTTGACTAAAGAAAGTGAAAAGAACGTGTGAGTAAATGAGGGAGAAAAGAAAGTTAAAGGAAAGTTGATAAGTCGTAAGAAGATTGAAGGTTAAAAGAAGGTTGAAAGATTTAAGTCTTAAGGGAATCCTTTGAAGGAAAGATCTATAATAATATTCTTTTTTTTTATTTTTAAAAGTACTGTATTTTATTTTATTTTTCTAAACGGTTTTAATTATTCTTATTTCTTTTTATTATTTTAATTTCTTCTATGTAAAGCACTTTGAATTGCCATTGTGTATGAAATGTGCTATATAAATAAACTTGCCTTGCCTTGCCTATACTTACTGACAATGTCACTGAGCTTAAGAATTTTGATTTAACATATATAGCAACTCCGCCCCCCTTACCTGAACGATCTGCTCTGAAAATATTATAGCCATCAATAGCAATCATATTATCTGTTATTGTAGATTTTAACCAGGTTTCTGATAAGACCATGATGTCCATATCCGTTGCATCAACCCACAGTCTTAATATGTCCATTTTTGGAAGAAGACTTCTAACATTAAAATGCATAATTCCAAGGCCGGATCTGTTTTTAAAGTTGCATGGGGAATATATAATTTGTAGTGAGTCATAGTGATGTATGTCTCGAGACCACTTTTACGTGGTCTCGGCCTTGTCACGGCCTTGACGATCTTTGGTCTTGGTCTTGTCTTGGTCTCGGACCTCTCGGTCTTGTCTAGGTCTCGCTGTCTCAGACCGACATAGTGGTCGGGGGATTTAGCAATAAAATACTACAATATCCACGATGACACAACGTTCGATAATGCAACATTATTATCCGCAACGGAACGGATTGAAGCGCGCGTCCGAGTGAAAGTGCGGCGTGTGCGCGAGCCACACGAGAAAACTCTTTATCCGCGCCACTGATCGCAGCGGCAACGAACACTTTGATCACTTGATTTAAAAAACACATATCAGTGACATGATGGGTTTTAACTTCATTCAGGAGATTTTGGGTAACTGCACAACTGACAGATGACTTTAAGCGCACCACCAACGGTGTGTGTGTGTGTGTGTGTGTAACAATAGCGACAAAACGACCAACTTTCGGATCCTGCACTTAAGCCTATAATTTCGTTTTTACACATTTTATTATGTATTTAAAAGTTGCAGAATGGATTCATTTGGAGACTCCGAAATCGGCAGAGATTGGCAGTCATTTGCTTAGATGAATTTGTGTCTTTGATATCTGTGTGTGTGTGTGTGTGTGTGTGTGTTGTTTGATTACAGTATTGTATTTAAGATGGTGTTAGACTAAATAAATGGTCTTTTAAATATCATCTGCATATCTCCGTTGTGTTGACTAAACATTAGGCCTAATCCAAGTTTATAATTGTGTATCTTTAATTTGATGTTACGATTTCATCTACACATTAAGTATAATTTCAATTGGTTACATATTTCTCATTCTTTAGACAGTTGTTGGAGGAGCAAGATGGTGCTGGAGGTGTTTGATGTTTTGTCAGATGAACCAGTCAGTACCAGTCATGTCAGTCCTCAACAGTACACAAAAGTTAAGGGAGTCTCAAACCAGTAACAGCCGTCATGCAATTGCTACACATAGTTGATCTCACCCAGTCTGCAAAAACATTTACAGTGAGCTCACAGTCACACACATGACATGGTCTGTCTCTGTATTGTTCTGCCTGTGTAGTTTAAGTAATACCGTCTAATATTGAATGTAAACTGCGGCTGAACCCTAGTATGCTGCTGTTCTTGAATTCATACAAGTTATAGCTTAGCTTCAACACTAGTCTGTTTTTTTTTTTTTTTCTCCGGTCTCGACTTGGTCTCGGTCTTGGTCTCGACTTGGTCTTGGTCTTGACTTGGTCTGTCTTGGTCTTGGTCTTGGTCTTGTCTTGGTCTCGATACCCTCTGGTCTTGGTAGTGTCTTGGTCTCGGTTTAGGCGGTCTTGACTACAAGTCTAGTGAGTCAGGCACAGGATTTGGCTGTACGTTCCGAGATAACAGCAAAAGTAGAAAGACAATAGATTTCACTGTGTGTTTTTCATCACAATCACTGACTGACAAGTGTGATGAAAGAGTAGTTATTTAAAATGTTCATTATTAGCAGGTGTAACGAGGGATTCATTTGTGATAGATGATTATAGAGTGTTTGTTGCTGTGCAGGATGGATAAGCTGGTGATAACTGCATGCCTCCTTAGTTGAGGAGTGAGATATTTGCAATGTACTCACCCGGTTTTGCTCGTCAATAAATGGGGTTGGCCGCGACTTAAATCCATCATTAAATGCTGTGAGTAGTAAAAATAGTAAAAGATGCATTATGCTTTCATAAAACATAAAACATAGGCTGAACAGACAAAAGGTTCCAAGGGCTCACTGCAGAGTTTTGTGAATCTTGTAGAACAATCCTGAGACGCTTTCACTACATTTCACAACATTTTCGGCAATCCGTGAAACTTGTTATGGCTTAATCCATCCTGAGACGCTTCACAGGTGCAATGTGTTAACCAGCATGCAGCATCCGTGATCCTTGCAGGAAGAGTATGGCCACGCTAAATCCAAGTTATTGTTATTTTTGCATCACTACCATCCAGGCGTGGGGGACAAACCGAGCCCAGACCATCCAGAAGACAGAGTAGATTTAAAATTCCCCTGGATCTTTCAGCAGATCAAATTTTCAGCAGGCCAGCGGCAATAATCCCTCTCCTTCTAGGACAGATCCAAGTATAACAAGGCACCATGCGATACCATACGAAAACACTCAATAAACACGAGTTTCCCGGAAGAAATTTACTTTCCTTTGTTAGGTATTACAAAAGCCAGGAACATAAAAACACATAAAGCGTAACTCGGCACAAGCACACAAACAAAAGAACTAGACTGGTGGCGGCCATCTTGGATTGGGGGATGGGTGGGGACTAATATAGTCCCAAGTCAATATCTGCCTAGGAAATCGCCTAGTGTTAATCTGCATCGCTATTTGTACTCGTTGTGAATACGCAGGCCACAAGAAGTAATTAGGTGGGGAGGTGGGGGGAGGGACAAAAGCATGTCACTTTTACTCAGGACATGCTAACTGGCAACAAAGGATTCCATTCATTGTGCTAAGCTAAGCTATAGCGCCGACCCTGTCAAACTAAAACAATGCATGCACTGAGACATAAATGCATTTGCCCACCTATCTAAATGTGGGAAAGAAGGTGAATAAGCCCTATTTCAAAAAACGGTGGAGTGTTCCTTTAAATGGGTCAACATTTTATGCACATTTTTAAGAGTCTCTGAATTTTTAAGACGTTCCAACAGCACTGTATCCTCTGGGAAAGAAACTCCTTCAATTCCCTCTTCCAAAGGAACAGGTGAAGTACTCTCAACTACCAATGCAGGTTTCACATCTGTCTTGGCGTCTAATGCTTTATGAGAATGACAATAATAGGGCTTTAAAGGGATACTCCACTTTTTTTGGAAATAGGCTCATTTTACAACTCCCCAAGAGTTAAACAGTTGAGTTTTACCGTTTTCGAATCCATTCAGCCGATCTCCGGGTCTGGCAGTACCACTTTTAGCATAGCTTAGCATAGATCATTCCATCGGACAAGACCATTAGCATTCCTCTCAAAAAAATGACCAAAGAGTTTCGATATTTTTCCTATTTAAAACTTGACTCTTCTGTAGTTACATCGTGTACTGAGACCGACGGAAAATGTAAAGTTGCGATTTTCTAGGCTGATATGGCTAGGAACTATACTCTCATTCCTGCGTAATAATCAAGAAACTTTGCTGCCGTACCATGAGTGCAGCAGGCGTAATGATATGACGCAGCGCCTGAAAATAGGTCTAATAGGTTAGACAAACTTAGTCCCGGTATGAGTAATACACAAAATGAGTCACATCTCAAAAGATGTTCTCCAAATGCTAGTTACATTTTTGACCCCATTCAAAATGGCAAGCGATGAACTGAGCTCGTCGAACTATCCTACAATCCATCTGCTGGCTTTATAGAACTCTACACTACTTGAGCGCTGTGTGGTTACACCGACCGACCCTAAAGCACTGGAGATTCTGAAATGCAGAGCCAAAGACCTTCTGAGTGAACGAATAGTACTCGACCAACAAGCAAAGCTTGCAGTGCTTTTGTGGCCTAAGTTTAAGCAGCTACGCATTTTCACAAATGAGGAGAGAGACGAAATATACCAAAGTGCCCGGAGCGAGTTGGACAGCCTTCCCAGCCCAACAGACACGGACCCTCCAGTTCCAAATATTACCATCGCAGCCACAGAATGTGCTGCAGTTGCTGGTCCGTCTGCGAAGTTCAGCCAGTGGGAGGATGTGGATGACCGAGACATGGCAGTGGATGAGTTGAATGCCTACTTGAATGAAAAAATGGTCATGCACGATAGTGACAGAGACATTTTAGGTGTATGGAAAAACACAGAACACCTCTTCCCAAAGATGCAACTCTTGCACGGAAGATTATGTGCGTTCCAGCATCCAGCGTTAGTTGTGAGGGTGCTTTCAGTGTGTCTGGGCGCGCTCTGGAGAACCGACGTACCTCTCTTGGTACAGCAAGAGTCAATGCTTTGCTCTTTCTGAACAGCAACGACAAGTAGGCTGAGATGAGAACTGTACAACTGTAACATTTAACTGACTTTATTTCGAAATCTATATAGGATAAACCAGCATGTTAAATAGGGTTATCTCTGTTCTGTTCTGCGGTAATCTGCCTGTAAATCGAGGCAATATTATTTTTGATGCTTTGGTTTTAAAGGTTGTATCAGCAATTTCAGGCCCAAACATAAATGATCACATTCATCTAATCTTTCCTAACGATCCGCTAGCTGACAGGCAGATCCGCAGCTGCCAATCTGCCTGTCGGTGATTGGTTGGAACACTATTTATTTTGGTTTTGAGTGGTTGGTAAAACCAATTGTTTTTGTGTTTAACAATGGTGCCACAAGGTCAGCTGGTTTAACGCGTGGAACCTTTGCCCCTTTACTCTTAACTTTAAGCACAGGGCACTCATTTTTCCAGTGGCCTTTACCACAACAATAATTACAGATCAGAGATGAATCCCTGGCCATGCGATCCACTTTATCTTGAAAAATATCATCCTTTTCCAAAACTCAAAACTACTCTTGTGCATTAAAATATAGTCATCAGCCAACTCAGCAGCTTTAGCAGCTGTTTCAGCCTTCTGCTCATTTATTTATGTTGCTTATCGAGCAGAAACAGAGTTCTTAAACTGTTCAAGCACAATTAAGTTAGTCAACTCTTCAAACATGGTTACCTCAGACACCATACACCAGTGATTAAATGCAGTAATGAGCTCTCTAGCAAACTCCACATGAGCCTCCTTTACACCCTTAGACAATGTTCAAAATTTTTGTCGGTACGCTTCTGGTACTAACCCGTACGCTTTTAAAACTGCCGCTTTAACGGTAAAGTAATTATTGCAGTCTGAAAGTGAAAGGGCAGAATAAGATTCTTGAGCCCTGCCAGTGAGTACACATTAGCCGCTTTCCGACCGGAGGAACCTTTTCACAGTTCCTAGAACTATTGGCTAAAGTACCCAGATGTTCCTGCGGTGTGAACACGCCGACTAGGAACGATTTTAGTTCTAGGAACTCCATTTGGAGGAACTAATTTAGCTCCTACTTCAGAGTAGGGTCAAAACCAGCACTATAGGAACTACTCGTGACGTTAGTGTACGCTGACCGAATGCACGCAAAACACCAGCACCTGCCATTTTTAAAACAGCTATGTAAACACACAGATTATATCAAACACACGGCATAGGCTAATAACTTATTTTCATATACTGTCTACTTTCTATGTATAACAGTTCTATCTAATAACATATTAAACAGTACTGTTAGATAGATCGCTAACTAATGAACACAGAATGCGAGCATTGTTTGCTCTGGCATTCTCAGCGCCACCAAAATAAAGGCGCTAAATACTTCCAATTTCAAACGTTCCTGTTCAAGCTGTAACAACAATAATCGTTCCTGTTGCTCAAAAGTTAAACAGCCGAAATGAGGTTTAACTTGACCGGTAGTAGCTGTATCTGACATTTCAAACAATACGGCCTGTTCTATTAGTCTTGTTTTAAGTATCTCTCTAACTGTACTATCTTTAACCTCTTGTCTCCAAGTTCTATTCCATAATGATCCGCAATTTTGAAAAACAGATCTTTTGTACACCAATCAAGTAAAACTTCAGAAGGAGAACTAATAAAAACTTCGACTAGATTAGACATATTTCCACCTTAAATACACGTTACAAATAGAAGGTGTATTTTACAAACCCCAGCAGGAGGAATAAAAAATGTTATATAAAAAATAATAATAATCTAACTAACTCACCCCTAATCTTCATGTGCTTACTGGTGAGGGGCATTTAAGCACCAACTCCCACTAGTACGAAGAAAAGCAACCAGCATGTCACACTGGCAACTCACTCATACCACAGATATGCACCAAAGACTACTGCTCTTCTCACGGTCACCACACACACACACACACAAAGTTACATTATACCCACTTGTTCTAAAAGGGAACGGGCAGCTACAACTAACAAGGGAACAAAAATACTATTCAATATTCCCCCACAACAGGATTAGCAAAATCACTTACCTCCTAAAAAAACAGCATAGGACAGCCAAAATTACAGATACAGCAATCCATACATTCTGTCGTCAAAACAAACAAATCCAACGCGCATTTCCTTCAAAGTACGACGTATAAAACATCCCAAACAATAGTGCAAACCAAACCAAATCTCACTTCCAGTTTTACATTCGGTTAATCCACACGCTGAGTTTCCTTACAAAATAACTGAACGCAAAAAAAACAAAGCGCTTCCAAATCATCTCGAAATACAAGAGGAATTTTCACATGATTACCGGACGAGCCCCCATTTGTCACTGCCGGCTCGCAAGCCACGACAAAGGAGGGGACAACACGTTGGATAATGATCAAAAGGAATAACATTTATTAAAGTAAGAATAATTAAATGGGAAAAAGACGAGATGAAAAGAAAACAAACAACTGAATCAGGTACACAAACGGTACGAGGATGGGAGAGCGCACACCGTCACAGCTGAAGGGAACTGCTTTAATTGCCGACATCAGCTTCAACACAGGTGTAACTCCTCAGTCATCAATGACGTCACTCACCCTAACTCCATCGTGCAAACAAAACAAAGGAAAAACACAACCCACAAATATAACCCATACTGGGTTCATAACAACGCCCTAAGTGCAATTGCACCGTGCACTTTAGACCATGCGCTTAGATCGTTAAAATAGGGCCCCCTGTGTTACTAACACAGACTCAGGCGAGCTTACCTCGGAGCTCCCAACAAACCTGGGATGGAGGAAGACACCAGTTTCCAGAACATTTTCCTCCAAAACCAGTTAGTCACCATTTAGCAGTACGGCCTGCCCCCACGCAATGCCCACTCAACGACTGCGTGACCTGACACAGAAGGCCTTTAACGAACCTCAGAAAGGGTTCTTAATCCCCATTGACTTTGAACTGCAAAACCCAGAAGCCAAAGCTGGCACCAGAAGGCACTCAGCATGGCACTCAGCATGGCCACAATGCAAGACCCCTCTACAAAAAGTTCCTAGTCAGCACAGGGCATAACATTTTTAAAGGTGCATTGTGTAATATTTAGGAGGATCTGTTGACAGGAATGCAATATCATATACATAACTATGTTTTCAGTGGTATATAAAGACATTACTTAATGAACCATTATGTTTTTATTACCTTAGAATGAGCCATTAATATCTACATACACCGCGGGTCCCCTTATATCGACAAGTTTCTACAGGAGCCCTGAACGGACAAACGCGTTTCGTAACCATGTTGTACTTCGTGCAAAGAAGCTAGCTAAAGTCAGCGAATAAAACACTGACACAATGATGAACAGGTAACAATAATATTCGAAATAACATATCATTTTACTGAATTAAGTAAACCTAATTTCTTAATTTATCTTTGTAAAGAAACCTCATTGCTCAACTGGCTACTCTCTGCTGTCTTAGACTACGATATCACTTCCTGTCGGCCACTGTGACTTTTGTTGGGTGCAATTCAAAACCTCACCACTAGATGCCGCTAAAATTTACACACTGCACCTTTAAAGTAGGTGAAAACATGTGTTCACAGAAAAGCAAGCAAGAGTCTGCATTAGTAGAATTAGAATGTTACTGATTGAAAGAAAATCTTGAATGAATATGCAAACCTCATGTCAACAGACTATGCACGGCTCTTTTGAAACTTACAGACATTTGCTACACACTGTTTGAACTGGCATGACAATGACTTATCAAAGGAAACACTAACTCCAGATAGCGCATATGTCACCCTGACACCAAATTGTAAGCAAACCACCTGAGCCGGTTAAGCTAACAAGACCTAACACCCCTTAAGCTAAGGCTAACTAATCATTTCAACAGTCAGCGGTTATCATCATTTACTTGAAACCTTTAACTAGAGCTTGTGTGTATTCGTTGTAAAGTGATCTAAACCATTTTCCTTTAACCCCATTTCTGGTTTCTGATTTTTCACTTTCTCTTTCCTTACCTTTAATTCTTCTCAGCTAATTTCACCTTCACTAAATTTTCAGTTACTTTGTTGATTAAATCTAAATTTAATTACATGTAAATTGTTTAGCTAGAGAAGATATAGATCTTGAGATCTTATAGAAAATGTTTCAATTGCACTTGAACTTAACTTTATGGAAGGACAAACACATGGTTTGGTCTTGAACACGCTGTAGCTTTGACCAACCATGGAGTGATGTCCAAAGCAAAGCTAACGGTTAATTAATTCTAATAATAATAATAATAATAATAATTTCTTGGTCTTGTTACATTATAAGACAAATCAAACTCAAATCTACTTTACACTTATTTATGTTTCAAAAACATGAATTCTTGCCTTTTCCACCGTCAAAAGACTATCTATAGCACCAACCCTTCCTTCTTCCAAATTGGTATGCATACATAAAACGTATAAAACTAGTCAAAATCATGTGATACAATACAAATAACACAAAATTTACATTTATCAAAAAACATTCCTTAATAAAATGAAAAATATATTACAAAATTAACAAATAATATCACCTTGGTCTTGTTCCTTCATACACAGTATTTTGGCACATTTGAGTGTTTCACACACTACTTGCTGGCTATCTGATCACAAATTAGGCACATGAGGACAAGAGAGTTGCAACTGTAATAAACCAAAAACAATAATGATAACAGTGCATGAACGTTTAAAAAAAAAAGAAGAAAAAATGTTGTTTACAAAATCACCAATAAGTGTTTTGCTAATAAAGACACTACATTTAATTGCAACTTGATTCAGTTTAGTTATTAAGTCAACAACACCTGTACCATTTTCAATGTGAGAAAGCCCAGCAAAACAGGGACGATAAACTACAGTATATCCTCCAGTGGTTTCATTGTGTAATGCACATAAGTTAAAGCACCAAATTCTCACACTGTACATAACAGTTTACACAGGTTTAATTTGGTAAGCATTAGAATATTAAAACTAAGGTAGAATGGCAAGCTTACAGGCGAGTACCCGGATAAGTAGTTAACTTAATATCAACTACAACCTCAAGCAAAGGCACATTTTTAGTAGGGTAACCACCAACTAAATTCTAGTGTATTTTCACTAGAAGGGAATTTAACCACGTGTACCATAATAAATATTCTAGACAATGAATTGGTTACACATATTTAAGAGTGAATTTTAGACAGAAAATTAGCTTCAGCAGATTGACCAAACACACCACCAAACGCAGATGTTTGTGCATAGATAGCGCGACGCTTAGACATTTCCTCTTAACCGGTAGTATCTTCAGATGCAAAGCGATCCCGTGCAATTTAGACCAAAGTCTTTGACCCAAAGCTTCCACCGTGTCAAAGAGTATAGAAGGCAAGAGGCGAAACTCTGATGCTTTTTTGGTAACAGCCACTAGGTGGCGATTCGGTAGCGCGACCGCCATTTTGGAGTGAAAATGCCAACTGGACAACAGCAAAGATACACAGAAAGAGACAGAATGACAACGAAAGAGAAGTCAAAGTGGAATAAAAGAACGCAAAATTAAGTCATCAGTAAATTTTATGACACCTACAGTAAATTTTCTTTTGTTCTCTAACATTCTCTATTGTCTTATAGCCTATGGGCCCTATTTTGCACCCAGCGCAATTGACTTTGTACACCGAAGAATGTATCATTCCTATTTTGCACCCACGCACAGCGGACTTTTCCCTCTACAGACGCACGTCGGTAAATTAGGGAATGAACTTGCGCTCCTGGGGGCGGTTCAGCGAAAAGAGGCGTGTTCTGGCGCAAACGTTCCCTGGTGCTATTTTGCAGGTTTAGAAAACAATTCCTCCACAGACCAGGAAAAACCTAGTCTAAAGTCAGTGGTGCGTTGCGCATGTTATTCAAATGCTATTTTGAGGGCGCATGCTTGGCCATAATGTAGCGTGTGCACAACGCGCATACACTTTGATTCTCTCATCTACACAGAAGCAGCAGTTTTCATTTTTGCAAATCATAGGCTACATTATAACAAGGAAAAATATTTCCACACGAGGGAAATCATTTTTGTGTCCATGAAGATGTGAAAAAATAGGCATAAATCTAGCTTACACATTTACCCAAATTATCACATGCCTGTAATTTGGGTGTGTTTCTCCCACCCCCAATGTCACTTCTCTGTATTTTTTTATGGCCCTGACGAGAACATCGGTCTCCTCGGCTGTGAACCGCTCCTGGCGTGTGCCTGGCAAATCCGCCGTTATAATATCAATCCGCCATGGAACAAGCGTGCCTGCTCTTAAAGGGAATGTGAGATGACGCTCTGATTGGTTTATTTCACGAACTTCAAAGAATTTCAACCCAAACTGACATGGTTTATAGAGAGCAAAGGTTTTGGGGAAAAAAAGTGGTAGACTTAAAGTAGACCTAAGTCTATCAAATAAACTGGTAAAAGGATTTGATGATCACTAGTCTAGTGATTGTAGCCTACGGTATTCTGTGTTCAGGTTGGATTTCAGGCAATTTTTTTTTTTTGAGAAGCTAGTGGACTGCCGAGTCGCTTTCACCCCAAAATGGCGGAAGCGTAGCGCTGCTGCTGGGCTCTGGTGTTGTAATGGAACATTCTATTGGCTTTCACTTCTTGTCAATATAAGTTCTTTGACCGTGTCCACGCTGCTCACAGTACACAATGAAATGAGCAGTGCAAGCACTATTTCAAAGCCCCAGGTGCGCGCCACGCTGATTGAAACCAGCTTCACCTGGCGTTCATTCATAGGTGTCGATTTCGGGAATCACGACATGGAGGCGCCGGCGAGTGAACTGGAGTTCGTCTCATAAATGAACCGAAACTCAGCGTATAATGCACATTCACATTCACAGCGTATTTAGACACATTTAGATGCATTCATAATCATTACTTTTACCGGTTCTTTGTGGCAATCTTTATGCGTGCGACCGCACGCATAAAGATTGCCACAAAGAACCGGTAAAAGTAATGATTGTGCGCTTGAGTGCGGCTATATTACGTAAACGCTCATTATCCTGTTGGCTATATAAGTAATTCAATTAATATAAAGGGGAGATTTGTCCACGAATGACTTAAATGAACAACTAGCCTACTAGTCAAAAAAAAAAAAAAAAAAAAACTTTTAGTCGGAAGCAGCCCTTATTCCACATATTTTCGAACCAGGCAACAGGACATCTGGGTTGAGCGAGCGACCCTGCGGAATGAACGAGCGGAGCGGAATATTCAGAAATGCGCTCTCCACTCACGAGCTCTGATCGGAACAAACCCGAACCTCACTGTCTGCTGAACTTGCGCAGAAACATCAAAATATAACCAGCTTTTTAAAATGGTTTTTAAAACTAAACACTATTTTAGCTCAAATGATGAGCTTATTGGCGATTTTTTTATAATTATTGACAAAATTAGAATATAGTAAAAAAAAAAATATATATATATATATTTTTTGAACGTTTTGGATGGGCCTGTTGAAAAGTGGGGCCGTGCCTGAGCTACAACAGGACATCGTCTTTCAAAACATAACCTGCACGAAAGAGAGAAAAAAATGAATGCGTCATTGTACCCAGCACTTCTGAAAATGCACTTCCGAATGCGTCTCTGTCCCCAGCACATTTCAAACCAAACTGACGCCCATGCGTTCATTCCCGTGTGACGAGAGCAAGCGGCAACCTCCCCGTCTCTCTCTTGAAACCAACACGGATGCAATTCATTGACTGGCCGCTTGGGCTGGCTGCAGAAGTGAGTCAAATCTGTATCTCCCCCATGTTAAAATTACCAACTTTACAGCAGAAAAAAACATGTTTACAGCCTGGATCTCTATGTGGCTTTGATCTATACAGCTAATTTTGCCCTTCATAACAACTGTGAGAGGGGTGAATTTTTTTATAACTCATCCGTTTAGTTGATTATTATTTAAAGTTCTACATAATTAAGGGTGTGGCCACTTGAGTGACAGATGGATTCCCGCTGATGTCATTGCTAGCTGTTTGTCTGCTGTTGTTACAAGCCGTCACTCCACCTCAGCAAATTTTAGCTGCTGAACTTGCCATCTCTGCAGTGTTTTGTGCTTTTTTCCGGGATTATTTCATACAATTTAATACACCCATTACTTCGCCCACGGCTTAGGATTCCGTCGTTGTCGTCGAGTATCATTCGAGAGAACAACCAGCGCAGTATTTCAGTTGTTTTCCTCTGTGAACATGCACTAATGGATGTCTGACAATTTCGTTGCTTTTTGGAGTTTTCAGATTTAAAAACGTCAATAAAGGCTTGTTCGTTCTTCTCTCACGGAACAGATAGATTATAATAATATGCTTATGTACCGTCAGATGAAATCCTGCAGGTGTCGGCGCTTTCTCCGTCCATGCTATAAATGCACATCCTTACATGAGCGCGGATTTTCTAGCGCATTTACTTGAACTTCATAGGCAATATATCTATGGTTTAACCCATTTGAGAGGCGGCCAAAATCAGAATTTAAAATGGACTGAATAATAAGCTCTCTACGAACTTGAGCGATGCCGCGCTGACGGACCATAGACTATAAAAAGAGAGTGACTGACATGTAACGTTAAGCACATAAATCACTGTCACACACACACTCTCAGAGTAATATTAAGTTACTGCATAATACATTTTCAACTAGCAGAATAGTACAGAATCATAGCAAGGCTCCTCAGCTCCACTCACGCCCCGCCTCTTTGCCTATTTTCTGTTATCCGGGAGTGACGCAAGGCCAAGATGGCGACGGCCGGCTCCGCCTACTTTAGGCTTCAAAAATGCTCTTCAGAAACCTACGGGTGACGTCACGGACACTACGTCCATATTTTTTTACAGTCTATGGACGAGAGGCGACAGCGGGCGGTTTGCCGCAACAATACCATTATGTCAAATAGTTGATACTGTTACGGTGCCAGGGGCCTATACCATGAAGCCGGTTTAGGTGGCTAGCCAGCTATGTTTCAGTTTAGTTTCCGCCAACCCTGGGTTTTAGGTACTATGAAAGTAGCTTGGCTTTAATCGGTGTTCGTCGCCATGGTATCTTACGCTGCACGGCTAACCTGCTCCGGGGCAGGTTATGTTCTGGATTCAAGATCTCAGACTGAAGTTTGACCAATCAGCTGAGAGCAAAGAATCATATAGGTGACGTAACTTATTCCCAGTGTCTGTTGCAATGACTTCACCTTTTCTTCCAAATCCTGTGACATCTCAGCGCAAATTGTTAGACGAGCACTTCATAAAGAAAGAGTTTTAAGCATGACAAAATCCCCTTGCCTTTCCTGATAGTTATTTGTATGAAAGATACAGATTTTCCGCGGAAGCAATGTCTTATCTTTGCGAACTTCTTGAGCCGCACATAAAGAATTTAACACGTAGAATTCATGCACTTACTGTACCGCAAATATTGCGTCGCGTTTTTTTTTTTTTTGCAAGTGTTACATTCTTGCACGGTGACGCACAGAAGCTAGGGGACGGTTTGTCAAACCATTCGCAAGGTCGCTCTGCAGGAGTAAATGAATAGTTTCATTAATAGTGTTCCCCGGACATTTATCGGCCATGTCCATAAAAGAGGGCTTTTATAAAATTGCCGGTAAGATATATTGACGGGTGACATCACATGAACACATTTAAAAAAAAAAAAAAGCAAATTTCACAAATGTACTATACAATACATGTTAAGAATTATTTTAAATATTTTTTATTATTATTCTGTTAATCTTATGATAGGATTCCCTAGAGTCATTGCAACATGTATGCAGTCTATTGCTCCAATCTCCACTGCTCTAGGGGAACATGAGGCAGATTATGTTAATAGGAAGTCCTATCACAGCCTTAATGTTCAGGTAGAGATGATGTGAATATGTGAGATGATTATTTTCTGTGAGATGAATCTTTAAATTAATAGTAACATTAACAGATATAACAATGATCTACTAAACATTTCATCTGCAGACGACTTGTGGTGGTCATGAACGTATGATCACAAGTTTGGATGCCAAATGGCCTGGGGCTTGACTCACAAATTTTCCGTGAGTCTATGTTGTGTCAGCGCTTTGAGGATATTTTGGGGATATTTAATTTAATTTTATCAATCAATAAATTCCTCTTGAAACAAACTTTGTTGTATTAATTTAATTTAATACTGTGAAGCTGCTTTGATACAATCTGTATTGTGAAAAGCGCTATACAAATATACTTGACTTGACTTGACAGTACAAAACTATGGGGCGCCGTTTGTAAAGCGGCTCACGCTGAAAATAACAGCAACATTTTGTCACATTTAGCTTCAAACATCATTTAAAAAACTGGTATGAATTTTTGACGGTCACTTTTTAGCACATTTACAACAATATTTGTCAACTTAGAGATACTTTACATAGTTAAATCTAAATATTAAATGTTACACCTAAATGTTAAATGTTAAATCTAAATGCTAAATCTAAATCTAAATGCTAAATGCTAAATGCTAAATGCTAAATCTAAATCTAAATCTAAATCTAAATGTTAAATCTAAATCTAAATGTTAAATCTAAATCTAAATGTTAAATCTAAATCTAAATATTAAATCTAAATCTAAATGTTAAATCTAAATGTTAAATCTAAATCTAAATCTAAATGTTAAATCTAAATGTTAAATCTAAATCTAAATCTAAATGTTGAATCTAAATGTTAAATCTAAATCTAAATCTAAATGTTGAATCTAAATCCAATTACCGGCATTTTGAATTTGCATATTAGTTAAATATTTAGTTTCACCCGAAACATTTAGATTCAACATTTAGATTTAGATTTAGATATAACATTTAGATTTAGATATAACATTTAGATTTAGATATAACATTTAGATTTAATATTTAGATTTAACATTTAGATTTAATATTTAGATTTAACATTAAGATTTAGATTTAACATTTAGATTTAGATTTAACATTTAGATTTAGATTTAACATTTAGATTTAACATTTAGATTTAGCATTTAGATTTAGCAGTTAGAATTAACATTTAGGTATAACATTTAATATTTAGATTTAACTATTTAAAATATCTCTAAGTTGACAAATATTGTTGTAAATGTGCTAAAAAGTGACCGTCAAAAATTCATACCAGTTTTTTGAACATTGTTTGAAGCTAAATGTGACAAAATGTTGCTGTTATTTTCAGCGTGAGCCGCTTTACAAACGGCGCCCCATACAAAACAGTGTTAATTTGAACTGAGATAGAAAAACCTACACAATAACCCCCTATCATGACCCTCAGACAGGGCCACAGCACCGCATCAATGTGGCCCTCAGTAAAACCAGAGTGAAGATAGAGATGACCTTTGGCATCCTAAAGGCACGTTTCAACTGTGTTCGGCGCTTCAGAGTCACCAGAGCGGACCAGCCAGCTGGTGCAGATGTAGATGCAATCACCATACAATATTACACTTAATAAAAGCACATTGAAACTGCAGATAGGTCTCAAACTGTTTTATTGGTTTTGTGGGATGGGAGGGAGAAAGAGAGCAAGACATTAATAAATATTCATACTAAAGTGTTACTTGGTTAAATAAGTTCACATACTGAGATCAGTTTTATCCAGCTGTTTGATCTCCAAATTTTTATTTTTTTATTTTTTGGAGCCTCCTCAGCTCAGTCCAGCTCCTTTAGTGAACAGTCTAGTTCAAGACTCCTTTAGTGTGCATTCTAGTTCAGGACTCCTTTTGTACAGGGCCCTGACTGAGTCTGTTTCCACCTGAAACATAATTCCACCACAAACATGATCATTACAAGTTTTCTGGAGGCTCATCAAATCACAAAAAGTTCCTTGACTTCCTACAAACACAGGACTGACTGTAATTTATGTCAAGGGTTTTAAATCCTTACACATTACTTCTGAAGCCCATTGAGGTAGAGGCCTCAGAACGTACAGTCAGCCATATTTAAAACTTTTAAAAAGTAGTAATGTATTGCACACGTACCCAGTGTTACTTGCTTAGAGGAGCCAGCACCAGGGTCAGATTGTACAGCACCTGTAATCCCATCCATAATCGGCCGTCCCTTATTGCCGACTCAGAGCCAACTCCTCCGCCACAGTGTATTCCTTTTTTTCTGAATTTAACTCTTTATTTCTGTTTGCTGCAAACAAGTGTTTGTGATAAAATGTTCACAAAAATAATAAAAGGTTGTGGTAAATACTCACCACTTTGAATTATATTTTTATATTTTGTCTTTATCTGCTGCCAAGAACATTTGGAGTTGGGGTTGCATCTAAAAATCAATGAATATTGTACATGCACATTTTTATATATTATAAAAATAGGCTATAGGCTATATTACACGTATAGGCTACACATACATATACATAATTTTACATAAATATAGAACGTATTTGTTTAACTTACACATTAACAAGCAGCAATCTTTCTCCAACAGTCTTCTCTTGCTTTGGCAGCAGAGACCGTATTGTTTCGAGCTTGAAATACATATTTAAATTCATCGTAATTATGAATGATTATCTCTTGCTCCTCCGCAGAAAAATATATCGCTCTCGCTCTACCCGCGATTGGTTGTTCAGTGTCGACGTCACTCTTTTATGTGCACGCGCGCGTGGAGTAATCATAGCTTGAGGATCAAAGCCTGAGTTGACAGAGAAAGTTGATGAGCTGCATCATGGTACCAATAAAGCCTGATTGTTTGCATCGGTTTGGTTTTGTCAACTCAAAACTAGTCCTGTAACCCCGAGTTTGTTCAGCTACCTTCATGGTACAGGCCCCTGGTCTAGATCAGGGTGTAACATAAACAACAAAACCATACTTGTTAGTTTTTTTTTTTTTTTTTGCTCTCTTGTTGGTTTTCAGAGCAGTATAATTTAAGTTTTACAAAACAATCTCCTGAAAAGAAATAATCAAACAAACAAAATAAAGTTTAGAAGCAAAATCTTCAGGGCTGAGCTAATGCCAAAACAATTAAAAACAGAAACTAACTTTCCCACACACACACACAAAAAAACTTCCCTATTAATCAAAATAAAAGAAACAAAACATAAAATAACATACCCTGTCTACTTAACTAACCCAATAAAACAGGAGAAAAAGTGACAGCCTTTTGGCCTACAAAAAAACAAAAACAAGGCACTTCGGCTTCTCAAATAATTACAAACTCACAGATGGGATCATCAGGACACTGACGTTATAGGAACAGATCACACTGTATCAAAAGTGACTAACAGCACTCAGAAATCACAATCTGTTGTGCTACATTTTCACCAGCTAACACACAGTACACCAACAAAGAGGCAGAGAGCTCCCTCCAGAGGAATTCCAGGGAATTTATAGTCCAGGTCTCTCCTCTGGTCCAACCCCCAACAGCTTCGCATTAAGTCCAAGACCAATCCTAAAGGAGGAAAAGGAGACAGCAGAAAAAACAACAGGAACAATGTAACTGTATTATGTCACAAACGTAACAATACATTCAAGATAGTAACGGTCATGGTTTGCTAGATTGCAGCGATTTAAAGTCTAAATACCACAACCATAATAAATAGCGTCTGAACAAAAAGAGCAGCAGTGTGTAAATATAACTTTTAGTATAACTTTTAATTATTAAGCATAGCGTCAGTTCTGGCAGGTCACGTTAGTCAAGCTTGCATCAGTGACGCTCAGCTGTTCCACGTCTACCTATAGGATTAGGAATATGACGCCTGTCACTGTATACATATATGAGCTCCTTCAGTATTATCAACAGCTATCGCGTTTCTCCGGAGCGATTACCCTCCTCCCTCCCCAGCTCCACCTCTCGCCCAGTCAGTATGGCATTCTGATTCCCCTTGAATCATTGCTGCTCTCCCTGCTCTTATCCATGCTAGGCTCCCAGAACAGAACCATACCACCAATCTGTATGCTAATTGTCAATCGTATTTGATGATAGTGGTCCAGACAGAAATTGCACTGCAGCGATTTAAAGTCTAAACATAGCGAATAATTATATATTGACAAAAAAGATATGTATACATATTTTTTACATTTACATTTATTCATTTAGCTGACGCTTTTATCCAAAGCGACTTACAATTGCTATATATATGTCAGAGGTCGCACGCCTCTGGAGTAACTAGGGGTTAAGTGTCTTGCTCAGGGACACATTGGTGTCTTACAGTGGATTCGAACCCGGGTCTCTCACACCAAAGGCATGTGTTTTATCCATTGCGCTACCACCCCCCCCCACCTATGGCAATGATTTTTGAATTTGGTTGGAAGTAATTCTGAATTGGTCAGCAGAGAATGCAGGTGGCGATTGCTAGTGACGTCAAGAGTGAAAGTGCATGTGCAAGTCTGCCGCTAGACCCTATTGGAGAATTTATGGTTTTAACACTTTTAAGAGAATAAAGCAGATCTTGCATTATCTCATGTCTGTAGAGATGAAAACAGATGCTCTTTGATACCAAGGCACATCATGCAATCAATTCTGAAGGAAAATACACCCAGAGATATCAATAACATGTACAGGAAAAATCATGTAACAGAATTCTTAAGGAAAAGATTAATAAGGAAAAATGAATATAAGAAATAAATAAAAGACATCAATAAAAATAATAAAATTGAATAGATTCAAATAAGTAAGATTTTGCATACACCAACTATCAATACAATATCAAATCATCACATATAACATGTACTTTATATTCTAAGCTCAAGTTATAGAAAACTGTGCAATATTCCCTAATCACTTAACCGAATAAGCTTTTATTAAATTGTTCTATTTTATTTAGTTCTTTCTTAGTGTTTACAAGCGTCATATTAGGTGATGAATGGAATCTATACAAAGAATCAGCTCAAATATAAGAGTTTTCATTCGTGTCATATGCATGATAAATGTATTTACATGTGCTGTTTCAGGAGCGCTGAAGAGACGAGATCAGTTTTCCAGAAACATCGTCCGACACACGTCATTCATTTGGCCGCCATGGTGGGCGGGCTCTACAAAAACATGAGACAGAACCTGGACTTCTGGGTAATTATTAACATTAAATCGTATAAGGTTGGAAATATCACTGTTGGATAATTGAACTGTACATTGACTGTATTGTTTTGTTGTTTGCAGAGAGATAATGTGCACATCAATGACAATGTGCTGTACATGTCTCAGGAGTTTGGGGTGGTGAAGGTCGTTTCTTGTCTGTCTACGTGTGTTTTTCCAGATAAAACCACCTACCCGATAGATGAGACTATGGTAAATTCACACACACACACACACACACACACACACACACACACACACACACACACACACACACACACACACACACACACACACACACACACACACACACACACACACACACACACACACACACACACACACACACACATTAACTCACTTGTAACTAGGGGTTGAACCAGGGGGTTGTTCCTTCCACACTCCGCACAAACACTTTATATGTGCCAATATAATATCACACATCTATCTAGGTTAACGTCAAAGCTAGCAAGCCATGTAAAGTGCCAACTAATTAAAGCGCTGTTTACATGTTACATCTGCGCTTTACTAGAATCACCCTCTGTGATTTGATTCTGGAACCAGGCCTGGTCTTATAGTGTTGATATTTAAAGATGATGGACAGGTTGTCAGTGCCATTTACTTAGATTAATAAATGCTGTAGAAGTATTGTTTATTGTTAGGTCATGTTAATTTCAACAATTTACTACAAATACATTTACAAAACTTATGTTTGATTACAGTTTTTTCCAATTGCCGACACACTAAAACGACACGCACAGCACAATTATTTAAACTGACACACAGAGAGCAAAACCTCTTCTCAAGTCTCCAACAGTCTAAACACATTATCTGCTTTACACACATTTTACAATTCAAAATGGCACTTTTTAAACGCACTGAACACGGTTCTCTGCATAACACACAACAATCTGACATAAAGCCACATGTTTGCCATTTCAAAACACTGCCATTTAAAATGACACTACATGAGCTGATTGGCCGATACATGTGTCACCTGACCAAACACCTCAATGGTTAATTGTTAACACTTCAATCTTTTTCAGTTTACTGTTTTTTTGTGAGCATATTTTTGTTCAGTCCGATGTAAATATATCTGATGTCCATATGTTGCACTGACTTGTTTGGTGAAAAATAAAAACGTGTGTGTGTATCTGCAGATATTTCTGTACGTGTGAACAATCTGAATAGTTTTCTACAATTTGAACTATTTTAGTATTATGGCAAAGCATACTGAAGATGCGAGTGCTTTTCATTATGCCCAACAGTGTGTAGTTGGTTAGACAAACATCTGGTAATATGAATGATGTGTGTGCCATTTAGTGCAAAAGTTTGTAGTTTTGGTTACAGTGCTTCATTTTGCAGGATATATTGGGTATTTTGCAGTTTGGTTGTGTGGTTTTCTGAATTGCATTAAGTATTTTGAAAAAAAAAGCCTAGTTTGCAAAACATTTTGTAATTGGAAAAAACTGTAATGGACTAAAATAACTTAACGTCAATGAATAATTTAAGTCAAACAAAGTCAAGTCTTCCCCCTCTGGGTAGTTTTTGTTTGTATTTTGTTTTATTTTTATTATTAATAAAAGCCTTCATCTCTGTTGTGGCAGTTTAATTCACTAAACAATCATCTTTGGCGTAAGAGACAGTCTGGAATCAAATGATCATTAAAAAGTAATTTATACTTGCAAGAAAGCCCAGTTGCCACACAGAAGTCACAAGTACAGTCTGTGGAACAAGTGCGACCAGGAGAGAGAGGCAGGCCAGTCTTTATACTGTTATCTTCAAGGTTCTCTAAACACTCCATAGATGGATAAGACACTCCACCAGTGATCCTATTATACACTGAACTTTAGTTTAGCTTAACTTACAGCCTGCAAGTCCTAAATTGGACACCCTTTGACCTTAGGGGTCAGGGCCTCGGCGTCTCCCCCTCTTCTCCTGCCTCACAGAAGTTCCACATCAATCATTATATCACATGGTCAGCAGCACACATAGAAGTCAATCATGTGTATGTTAATGAAAATCAAAGTAAGTAATGAAAATCAAAAATCTCCCATTACACTCCTCCCTTTTTATCATTCATTGATAATTGTTTCATCAAAACACTCACACAATACTAATAATAATGAAACGTACCAAGTTTAAGTCTTACATCACCCTTATACTTCTCATTTCTGAATTTCATATAACTGATCATACCCTTAAACTAGTAGGAAAAAGATTAAAATGAAAAACTAGTAGGAAAAAAGATTAAAATGAAATAAGCTCAGGCTATTTTCCCAAGGATAGGCCCTTAATTTTACAGCAAGCAGATAAAGGTTTATTCTGAAACCGGGCTAGACGAACGAGCTCTGTCATTGCATCCCCAACACTATAGGTCGGACCCTCAGTCATTACAGTATAAACAAGAAAAAGTTTGGATTAATATTTAGTAGGAAAACAAAACATGCTATAAAAACACAGATAAAGTAGATAGGAAAACTCCTCATATTCAAACCCTGTCCTTGTATGCCATCTTGTAACACGGATGGCTACTGCTTTTAACCCTCTTTACATATCATCATCGTTCCAAAAAATAAAAACATCAGAAAAATTCAACAAAAATGAAATAAGAAAAATAAAAACATAAACAGAAAACATTAAGAAAACATTAATTTACCACATGTTACTATAGCTTCCGCTATAAGTATCAAAGTCACATTTTGTTCCCCAGTTTCATCATCAGAATGGACTGTCATTTTCGCCAATTGAACATTCATTCCCGCACTCATATTCACCCATGAATAACAAAATTATCAGAATAACACATACAATCATCTCCTATACATTTGTCACGGACACACACAGGAAACAGTAGATCCAATAGCAGTAGGTTTTAGTGTTAGGGCAATCCAAAATCGTAGTCATCCAGGCAGGGGTCAAAGTCCATATAATCAATCCAAACACAAATAAACAGAAACAAAACAAGAACAGACTAGCAACAGACCTCAGAAGTGTGGGTAACAATATACAACGACTCCGTGACAAACACTAACCAGACAGGGTATATATACACAGACACTAACAATGTGATAGGGAACAGCTGAGTGCAATGAACAGTGATGAGTCCAGACAGGGATTGTGGGAAATGCAGTTCCAGAATGAATGGTGACAGTAAGGGAGAGAGACCTTTAGTGGACACCCGGGGAAACACAAACCAGACACTGTGACAACATTCAGCCTTTTCCATTAATCCACGCCCATCCACATATTTCCTAACCATTTTTTGTTAACTTTTAATTCAATCGGGCAATGGTTTCACTTAGTAAGCTCTATTTAATACCCTATTTAATAAAATCTAACCATAAGAGTCATCATTGAATAGATTTTCTACTTTCCCTGAAAACATTTGCACCAATCAAATAATTAGATCCATATCAATACTAAGCCCTAGTTTGATTTAATCAAATAAAATCATCAAAATCGTCACAAAACAAATTATTCTGCTAAACTTAAACCATTAGTTGGTCCACATCCTCCTCCAGGTGTGTTGATCATCTCGTTCGCCCCATGGACATTCCGTCTTCACCAATATGACACTTTGCGTGCCGTTGCAATGGGCTTTCCCTCGCTGGCAAAGGAGGTACGTTACTAGCATGTCCTTTATCCCTCACTGCCCTCCGCATCGGCGCGTGGGGTTGCTGAGGTTGGTTGGTGCAGTCTAAGATGAGAGGCGTGGACCCAGGTGTCACCCTCTCCAACCACTTTCTGATCCTTACAAGATTTTCCCTTAGATCCTGACCGCACCTCCACTGGAATGAACCATTTCCTGCCTGCTGTCACCTCTTAATGCAGAGCCTAGCTATTTTGTTATTGACCATTTGTCTAGCCGGTCATCCCTTTTGGTGTGACCTGTGGAATCAACAGCCTGAAACATATTGTCACCAGATAATTTTGCTCATTGAATAGCACTCAGGGTCCTTGTTTTACTCAACCCATTTTGCTCATGTCAACAAAACAATATTTCTACATTTGGAACAGAATCAGTTCTGTTCGACACAATCCATCCTGACATTCTGCCCTGGCGTTCCCTGTTGAAACAGTCCCTGTTATTAGCACACACATACAACACTTTTGTTAGGGAGAAGAATGACTTTTTGCAGGGTTTTTTCCCCCAGACATCTTTCTCTGCCTCTGAAACAAAACATTACATTCTTCACTCCAAGCCACAATCTCATCTTCTTATCGAAGTATTTGAAGGACAGCGGCCCTCAGTTTCACCTCATATACATTTACATTTACATTTAGTCATTTAGCAGACGCCTTTGTCCAAAGCGACTTACAAATTAGGACAAAATTCAGCGAGTCATCATAAAGAGGCAAAAGCAACAACAACGCAAGAAGTGCTCAAAATACGAAGTTCAGGTATTATTCAGAGTAGCATAAGCCTGATAAGTGATGTTTCAAAGGGAAAGGACATTTTTTTTCTTTTTTTTTTTTTTCTATAAGGTTAAGTGCTCACGGAAGAGATTGGTTTTCAGCTGTCTTTTGAATGTTGTCAGGGATTCTGCATTCCGGATGAGGGTGGGGAGAGCGTTCCACCAGCATGGAACTGTGAATGAGAATGTTCTGGAAAGTGATTTTGTGGCTTTCTGTGATGGAACCACGAGACGTCGCTCGTTGACCGATCGTAGGTGTCTGGTAGGGATGTAGACTCGTAGGAGTGAGTGAAAGTAGGAGGGAGCTGAGCCTGTGATAGTTCTGTAAGCAAGCGTCAGTGCCTTGAACCTGATGCGAGCAGCGAGAGGTAGCCAGTGCAGAGAGATGAACAGAGGAGTGACGTGGGCCCTCTTGGGCTCGTTGAAGACAAGACGAGCTGCAGCATATCCTGCTTTTCAGGCCTGTTGTTTGGTCTCTTAAGTCAGTCATCAACAAACATTTTCCAATGTCAAAGTCATCAATTGTTTCTATCAGGTCAGGTCGTGGTGTACAGACTTGGTCAGTATCAGTCAAACAACATTCTCCTTCTTTGTTCAGTTCACAATATTCATAAATGTGAAGGGCTCTCTGGATAAGTTGATATTGCCTTCGCCAATGTGTCACTTTTGTTGTTGCCATCAAATCGGTACCATTTGCTCAACTCATGCAACTTCACAATTCAGATTTACATAAATACTTAAACTGATCCAGAAAGTAATTCAAATCAACACCATCAATGTCAAAAATAATTACTGCCAGACATAGCTTGATGACTAATCACCTTAAAGCTTGCCCCGTGTTCTGTATTGTCTTTTCATCAGATTTTTTGGCTTCTTTAAAATTTGTCATTTGTCTTAACGGAATAGCTCCCCTAAACAAACACATACCAAACATGAATTAACACTCATAAAACATACAATGCTGTCACCGCCAAACAAACACACACGCATACCTGACTATGAACCGCTCATATTCTCATATTCATATCTTTTGGTGTTTACTCTAAACATATTTAAATTTTAAATAAGATTTTAAACTTCTCATTTTCCTGTAGCTTTGATCTAATTTGACATGGTCTCTTAACCAGTTTCAAAGCACGTCTGTTCATTATTTATTTTCTCTTAGAAAAGTCAGCTGGGTTGTTCTTGTTCATTATCATTATTTTGCTTCAGCTTGCTTTATCAGGCCAATAACAGAAAGACAGACAGAGTACCCTTCCTCCACTCAGCAGTCTCTCTCACTATAAACAGATAATCTTTTCAACAGCCCCCTAAGACTGTAACTAAATAAATCATAGTCTAGAACCCTTAATAGTTCACAAATTTTTAAATACAAATGTTTAACTCAAATTAGTACCATTACAACAATCTAAAATACATTATGCTTTTCTAAGGTTATCTTTAGTTTAAATACTCAATTCACCTAACGTTTGTTATCCAGAAATTTCTCTTAACTCATCACAAGCTGTCTTCATCTTTAGCCACCAACATGTCTAATGACCTTCAGGAGTTAAAACTATCTTACAGACATATTATTTCAATATCAACACTTCTATAGTTTTTTCCCTTGCCCATAAGGCAACCAGCATCATGTTCCTGACATAAATTAAGTTTTGTTACTGTCTCCACAACAAATAATGACAGTCCCCTCATGGTCTCAGCTGGCTCTTGAAAGCCCATTCCCATTAGCTCTTAATCTATAATTTTCTTCTCTTCAGGGTGTTGTCCCCTGGCATAGTTGCAGACACTTGTCATAATGAAAAACAAGCCATACAATGAATGCGGTTTTCTGGTGAGTGGTATTAGAGGAACTCACATTTTCTGGGTCAGACTGCCGTAACTCCTCACAGCCCATCCGTCCTCTCAGTGATCTGCTGATGCTGCTGGCCACTCACAGTCACCTGCTCAACTCTAATACCTTTCTCACATAAAAACACCTCCCCATTATGGAGATGCCCAGTGTTTGTGGCGTGACTTCCCCTGTCTTAGGTTGACCTTTGGCCAAAAGATCTTACCTGTCTTTGGGGTAATCACTTCGTACACACTTGGTTACCGCTCTTTCCCATCACAGAATCAGTTTTCTTCAACAGACTCAGTGTGTTCTGGAGCTTAGGAAAGGCACATTCAAGAGTCACCAGAATACTCTGGACTGCCTAATAGTGTTAACACAGGGAGACAGGTTAATAACAACAGTATTTAATCACAAAAATCTGTTAAATCTGTCCGAATCAGCAAAATCTCAGTGAATTTTAATCACATCCGTCTATTCAGTGTACTGTTACATCTGTAGCCGGAGCCATTAGCCCTGTTTCATGGTGGAGGCTAAAATCAGACAAAGAAGTTACTGGCCCTGAATTAAACTAGTCAGAAACGTCTTCTATCGTTTAAGACTTCTTTAAAGTCATTCAGTTTTACTTTTAAAACATTTACAAACTTCCCTTTAAATGTATGAAATGCCTGTAGCATGATTTCTTTTAACATCTCCATATCTGTGGTTTTCAACTAAAACACTGTGCCTTACTATAAATAGCTTATTATCATTTATGACACAGGCTCAGATAACAGCTTTTAGCTGTCATTGAATGAGAGAGAGAGACCCTGAAGCATTTAGGACTGGTACACTGCACTCTCATAAACTTCTAAAATCAAACTTTATCTACCATCTTTTAACTCTAGCCCAGCGTTAGGCATCATGTATTTTCCAACAACCATATTTTATATTTGTCTTTTGCCCACATCAGGGAATTTAGACATTACAAATTTTCACTCAGATCGTGTCTCTGTCGCACTGGCCGTTTCAGCCACAGCACACACCAGATTCAGATAAGCAAACTGTTTCAGCCTGCTGCTTACAAGCTTATCTTCTTAAAGCAAAACATCAGCTCCTAGTTCTTTCATGGTCAACACTATTCCATCCACGTTCAAAACACTAACAATCTGTTTGTTTAATCAGATGCCTTTCTACACATTTTACATTTAGCAACTCATATTTTGTCATTATTATGTAATTTTACATCAACCTGTATTCCTCAATTCAGCAGCTCTTTCCTTCAAAAAGATTCCCGACTTAAATCTTTCAACCTTCTTTTAACCTTCAATCTTCTTACGACTTCCATCTATCAACTTTCCTTTAACTTTCTTTTCTACCTCACTTACTTGTACGTTCGACTTTCTTTAACACTGCGTTCACATTCTTAGTTCTTTCTCAGACGAAAACTTTAATATCGTCATTTAAATACTGTTCTACTTTCAAACACACATTAATACACGTCACTTTCACATTATCACTTTCCTTTAACTTTCTGAGTGTCCATTTACAATTACGGGCTAAATGGCCCCGCTGACCACAATTAAAACACTCTCTTTGCCTATAGTTTGATCATTGAGCTTTCAAACGGCTCCAACTTACTGCACACCCTTGAAGCAGTGTGTCCCAATCAGGAATGTAAACAGAGCCACTGATAAGCAGTTCTCTGTATTCTTTTACAGTCCACCAGTGGCGGATTCAATCACAATAGCCAAATCATAATCTTCATCATTATCATTGGCAGCACATTAATTTTCATAAGCAGTCCACCAGTGGCGGATTCAATTGCAATAGCCGCATCATAATCTTCATCATTATTATTGGCCGCTTGCCTTTTTTTTTTTTTTTTTTGGAAGCAATTCAAGGCTAAAAATTAACAATTTTCAGTTTCTTTCTTTGTTTAGCCAGTCAAGTTGTTGTTTAAATTTCCAAACACAATCAAAACCCTGACTACCATTTACTTAATAATTTCTCCACATTTCTTTGAAGTGAGCTTCAGAGCACAGCTGCTTACAGCGTTTGCTCTCTTCTGTCCTCTATCAAATGGTTAGTCTGCATATTCAACTTAATGTTATCATTATTTTCTCAGTCCCACTTATCTCTGCTGTTTCACAAAAAAAAAAAAAAAAAATCATATTACTCATATCTCAATCCCTAAAATGCACAGACAGCCATTATAGCTGCCTCCTCCTTCAACTCTTGTTACGAAAATTCTCTAGACATCATTATTTTACCAATAAAATATATAATTGTTCCCCATTCTGCTTAATAAAACCTTTGTTCATTCCTCATCTTTATATCACTTAATTTGACTTGCATGCATTTTGCCCATAACTTTTCTTCATTGCACAGTATACCGGTGTGCAGTATTTACTATTATATGTCCCCATAATGGCTGTTATTTTCCTTCTTTCACTATTGCCTGTGGATTTTACTTCAGCGCGCTTACTCTGACTTTTTTCTGCTTACTCTCAATTGACTCCCTGGAAGTGTTCCAGTGATCAATTATTTCAGCTCCTATTAATCTCACAATAACGAGTACTCGGCTTCGGTCTGGACAATCGCTTGACCTGCCTAGGTCTCAATTTCCTCGCCCTTTTTAAAAGCCTTCTTTTCCTCGTACCACAGCTCTAGTTTCAGTTCTCAAAAACAGCCACTATGGTTCACCCACAAAATGTTCTTTTCAAAATCCCCAAATGAAAAATAAATTTGCTGTCTCTTACCCAAGATTTTCTGTTGCCACCTGGATTCTTTCTGATTCCAGTGGAGTTGCTCCTGCACTGTAAAAAATAAAAAGTTGAGTAAACTTAAAAAAGTAAAGCAACCAGCTGCAAAGCATTTTTGAGTTTACTCAACTTCAGTGGTCGAAGTTCATCCAACTACCAGTCCAACTCAAAGAAATGAGTTAGCACAACTACAGAGGTCCTGAAGTTTAGTAAACTCAAAAAAGCTTTGCAGCTGGTTGCTTTACTTTTTTAAGTTGATTCAATTTTTTACTTTTTTAAGTTGATTAAACTTTTTTACTTTTTTAAGTGAATTCAACTTTTTCAAATATCTCACCCAGATACTTGTATAGCCTTCACATTAAGAATCCAAATGCAGGGAGTAAACCACACTGTAAATACAACACAATACAAAAGACATTGCTATCATTACAGAACTTATTTATTGACAAATATTCTGCAAAACAACACATTTTCTATTTGCATTAGGTACACATATTTTAAGGTGATGAAGTTCTATTCCACTCTTCAAGATTAATAAAAATAAAAAATAAATGCACAAAATTAGAGTACAAACTGGAATAAATAAATGCTCAACCTTACAATTATCCATATGGATTGCAGCTACTTGGACAATCTTTTGAAGGACTATGCAAAATAAATCAGCCTTGCGGAGCACTTTAGGTCAAGATAAATAAACGGTTTTTTTTCTAAACAAACTAAACAAATTTTTTCTTAACCACCAGTTACTACTGGTGTATTTTAATACTTTAGGATAGTCCATTGGGGCCATAAATCAAGCCAAAGAGGAGAGTAACAACTGTGGCAAAGGTCTTGCACATTATCTGGCCCAATCTGCTCTTATAGTACTACAGAGAGGCACCTTATATTTGGGTTTGAGTGGCAACATCATCTTCAACGATAGTTAAGATCCTCATCTTCTCCCCTTGTGAATGTCTTCTGGCTCGGTGTCCTGCAGTAGAAAATAAATCAGCATAAAATTAGGGTAATTTTTATTTTATTTTATTGAATTATGTTAGACCAGAGTGTCCCTAAAGGTCTGCTCATGTAACTTCACTTGAAACACGGTCATGTTTAACCTTATGATTGTGCACTGTATTGTTTTAACAGGTTAGATATCAGAGGGAATGTCTCCAGACAGTGTTGTGAAACAGTACTTTTCGACTGTCTTTGCTTTGATAAAATAACAACTTGTTGAATTTGTGCTATCAGGTGAAGTCAAACTGATCACTGAGAAAGTTTCAACTACGATTATTTAATAAAGTATTTTTTACCATGACTTTGTCTGTTGATGATAAGTTTTGTATATCACACAAAACCTATCTCTTAACAGCATCTGGTAAATAGGTGAAATATATCAGGTGTGAGTGTATATGCTGATGATCTTCTTACCAGGCAAGTCTTCAGAATGTTTCCAGACTTTTCCCTCATAAACAAAGGCAGACCTTTAAGAGTTGTAGACTTTCTTTGAGGAAGCACATTGGAGTTTCTGTGTCTGAAAGACAAAAAAACAAATATGGAACAAGTTATATACAAAGAGAAGCATGGGAATTACCTTGAAAAAGAGATGGCACCATTTAGCCTTTAACCAGAGAGATATGATCAAATAATTACTTGATGATCAAGTTGGTCTAGGAGGATCTTCATCTCATCTCCATACGCTCCACCACTTGCTTTGTACGACTAGATGTGTATTCATTTAACCAAGAGAAAAAGGTGCTCTTCGGATCAGTTTGTGTGATCCTGTAATACTCAGCAGAGAGCAGAGACCCTAAAAAACATTGTTGAAACAGTAAGAATTAAGTGTAGACCAACACAAGTAAATTCAGTTCAACTCACCTGATCTTTTCAAAAATAAAGGCCACTGTTTTAGCACATCCAAGGATCTTGTCACTGTACTGATGTTCTTTAGTCTAAAAAGGACAAATACAACAGAACAAAGATACATAATTTTATTAAACAAAACAACAACAACAAAAATCAGTTACAGTAAGTTAATTTAACATGTAGTAAAAATAATAAAGAAATTGAATAATCAAATGTGAAAAAGAATCAATGCATAGTTTTCACTGTATTTATTAAATATGACAGATATTAAAGATACAAAAGTTATTATAAGAGCAGTGAGCTATTTTGTCTTTTGTAGCCTAATATTTGTTTAAGGATACACAATATTTGTATCCTATTCACTTTAAAACATACTGCACACATACTACCCATTCTATTATTTAATATGCAAAGTTAACATACATATTTTTAACATAACACATTCGTTTTGCATATATAGGCCAATATTATTAAATGTTTCCTCTAAATTGTATTGTATTTAATTATATTGCACTGTAGAATGACTGAGCCTCAACCTAAGCATGTACAAACTGTAACTGAAATTTGTATACGTGACAAATAAACTTGAAATTAAATTGAACGGACTGCGGTCACTTTAAGAGCTCATGGATCTAATACTGAAACATCTAGGTTTCACCAAATTGGTTATGTTCATTTAAGACATTGCCGACCGTGTTTACTTGAATACTTTTTTTATTTTGTTTTTTTGTTATTGACATAATTGTATGTGTATGTCACTATTAAATCGCAATACGCCACGAAAGATAGCTGAATTCGCACTCAGATTCTGTCCGAGTCCGAGAGAAGCAGCATTCTGTCTCTCAATCAACGCAAGCACCGCATTTAAGTCTTTATTCACGACTTACTGAGCTTAACATTTTTAACATATTTTAAACACCATGCACGTCCTTGTCCTTCTTTTCTCATTCAAGCATGTTTCCTCACTCTAACGTTAGTCTGGGTAACTTAACGTTAGCACGTTAGTAGCAATGTGCTACGTGGATAATCTCTAACAATAGAAACTTATCGTCACCACAAAATATATCTTTTAACATAATACTATATTTTATCAACATATGTGTGCAATTTATAGCCTATTTTCATGTATAAAGCTTAAAGAAAACTTACCTCAATCAGATGAAATCCAGTCCCTTCGATAGCGTGGTTGAAGGAGGAAACCCCGAGAGTAACGTACAGCGAGACAGACTGCGCATGCGCGATGACGGGAAGTTAAACGTTCGAACTATGAAATCAAAATATTACGTTTTCTCAACTTAATTGTTTGTGTTCATTGGACAAAATAGTAGTACACTTGCAGTTAAATAGTTTTCATAAGTAAAGTCAACATTGCAGTCAAAAATTTGCCCACTCAACATAAAATTTTAAACTGAGTTAACATTTTGCAAGTTGGATTTTTTACAGTGTGGCCCTGATAGCAGTTGGCTCTTCTCTCTCAATTCTGCGAGGTAAGACTAAAGCCTGGTGCTTCAGGATGATCAGTCATCAATCCGCTTTACTCAGGGCCAGAAGAAACTGCCATGGAATCCCAACTTCTGACACCAATTGTTGTGGCAGTTTAATTCACTAAACAATCATCTTTGGCGTAAGAGACAGTCTGGAATCAAATGATCTTTAAAAAGTAATTTATTCTTGCAAGAAGGCCCAGTTGCCACACAGAAGTCACAAGTAGTCTGTGGAACAAGTGCGACCAGGAGAGAGAGGCAGGCCAGTCTTTATACTGTTATCTTCAAGGTTCTCTAAACACTCCATAGATGGATAAGACACTCCACCAGCTTAACTTACAGCCTGCAAGTCCTAAATTGGACACCCTTTGACCTTAGGGGTCAGGGCCTCGGCGTCTCCCCCTCTTCTCCTGCCTCACAGAAGTTCCACATCAATCATTATATCACATGGTCAGCAGCACACATAGAAGTCAATCCTGTGTATGTTAATGAAAATCAAAGTAAGTAATGAAAATCAAAAATCTCCCATTACATCTCTCACCCACATCCCTGACAGTGCTAGTTGGCAGAAAACACAGCGTATTGCAGCCATGAAAGCCAGTAAATTAACTGGGTCAGAGATTGCAGATTCTACCCAACCTAAAAAGCCTTGGCATCCACCTAAAATGGGAGCATATTAAAATATGGATAAATCAAATCTTCCATTGTCGATTGTGCATGCTCCTGTTGCATGTCCTCGAGTGAGTCGACTCTGAGGAGGACGGGTGGGGAAACATCTCTCCAATATTTTAAATGTGGCCTGCAGTATCCATTTCAACCGCTAGCTGTTAATATTACATACTGCACCTTTAAAAACTGCTTTTGTCGTTTACTCCTTCCTCCTGCGTTTTCATTACAGTCACCCAACCATGACAACACTTTAATAAGCAGATGTTGGGTATGTTTTCCTTTGAAAAAACATCACAAGATGTTCTTCTTGATATTTTGATATTCATTAATTCAACTGATATTTCCTCCACAGTAAATAAAGACTAAACTGTAAAAACGACTTTTTAGGTTTTTGATGTCAGAAACTCAAAAGCATTAATTGAATTTATTTATATAATTTATATAATAATTTATATAATATTTGCAACAAAATGTATATGTCAGAAATACCTATTGGGTGTTTGTCCCGTCCCATCATGGTGAGAAATACTGATTAAAAAAGCATGAATGTGACTTCTACAGACGTATTTCTCTCTTTCTGTCTCTGTCAGATGCACAACGGTCCGCCACATGAATCTAATTACGGTTATGCCTACGCCAAACGCATGATTGATGTCCACAACAGGTGAGATTTGATATCTTAGTGTCAAAGTTAATTGGTTCTTGAATGGGTGCATCTCAGATCACATGTCTATTATGAAATTTTGATTTGTATAAAAATGTTTTTTTTAAAATGCCTACTTTTAAACCCATTGGGTCTTAGGCTGTTTGTTTACAGTGGGAGTGGCTGATGAGGTCATGATGAAGTCACATGACCACAAAAGTTTCCCCTGGAGGTTTGTCAATGACTTCGATATCAGTAAAAGCATGATCCTGCTGTTGCAGTCATCTCATGTCCATGTCTCATTCTTCACCTTCAAACAGTGTAGGTGCCAGGTTTGGGTTGATGTCTTTTATTTTGACATTTTTATTTTCAGTTTGTTACGTCACTTGTTTTAGGTGCATATTACCTGTTAGTTTGCGTGTGGTTGGCATGGAGGAAGGGGGTGAGTAGCTGGGACGCTCACTTTCTGTTGACCGTTTTCATTTCATTTAGATTTATTTAATTTAATTTCCTTTTGTTTACTTTACTGTCGTCATCATCTTCATGTTGCTGTTCTAGTGGAAACGCGTCAATCTTTAATCCCTCTACTCAGCCTCTTAGCGGTTACTGGCTGCCGCTATATTTAGTCAACAGAAAACGGCTACTGTTGGATTTTGATTATCGTGGATTGGAAAGGATTTCTTCGCACACCGCACGCGAAATGCTGACGCACACACTGAAGTGAGATCGCGCCTCATTATCCTGACGGCAGAAGAGGTATGTGAGCTGTTTTGCTATGTTTGGCTGCAACATTGCAACAAGTGCAAGTTTACTACGCACTCGTAATCGCGTTGTGGTGGTGCGCCCATTCATGAAATTGTTGGCTTGATCTATGCGTTGAATACAGCGCTGTTTGGATTACTGGGATTGCGTTGTAAGAAATGGACGCAGATGAGTCTGTGCACACTGCTATAAGCAGCAAAAGAGAGCCTAAGCTTACGGCAAAGGCATTGGCGCTTAGAATTGAGACATTGCAAAAGGATCGCAAGTCTAAGGTGAATCAAATGAAGAGCTTAATTTTATCAATGAAAGATCTCATGGAATGTGATGAAAATGCTTTACAATTGTCTTCAATGGTGGTATCTTTAAAATGTTTGAAAGATGATGCATCTGTGTTGCATAAAGAAGTACTTCCTTTTCTTCCTCCTGAGGAACAAAACAAACAAAATGAGTGGTTTGATGCTATTTCTAAGCACAATGATGGATTTGTGGAAGATGTTGAACTATGGTTGAATGAAGCTAAGAATCTGAGGAAAAATGCTCAAATAACAGAATCAAATTCTACTCAACGTTATGCAAATCCTTGCCCATCACTTTCTGTCATTCATGATTCAAGAGCAATGGATAATTTTGCTGAACCTCAACTAAGTTGTGATTCTAATATTCCATCTTCTGCTGAACCAGTTTCATCATCTCATAATATGGATGTTCCAAGTGAATATCCGAACTGTGATATGGACGATGGTGGCCTACAGCCAAAGGATAGTGTCTCTAACGTGGGCAGGAAAACGACAACAACTCATGGATCTCCAACCAGTCGATCTTTCATTGTATCTGCTCATCTTAAGGTTAAGGCCGAAATGGCAGCCTTGTTGGCACATCAGAAAATGTTGTCACGGAAACATGTATTGGAGAAGGAGGAGGAGGATTGGAGGAGGAGGATTTGAGGAGGAGAAAAGAACAAATGGAACTGGACACTAAAATTGCTGTATCCATGGCCAAGATGAAAGTGTATAGCGACGTGAGATCAGAACAAAGTACTCATACAAATTCTTCTGATGCCAGTGCTTTAAGGGCAATAAATACTGGAACCAGTTCTCTTAACCCTAATGTGGAGCCATTTTTACCTTCGAGTTCACATTCAATGCCACAACAGCCACCTGTATTTCATACACAGGCTCAAGCAGCACCAGAGAATCCAATGCGTTTTCCAACTCAGTCCTCTCAACAACAGCAACAGATTGTAAATTCTAACACAAGGTTGACACATTCTACATTACCCAGAATCAGTCATGATGGTGGACATGGACCTGGAATGCAGGGTGCACATGGATCGAGTTTACAGGATGGTTTGGAAGGAGGAAGTATCCTTAAGCTTATTGACAAGCAAAATGAAATTGCTGCCCTATTAGTTCAGCAACACAACTTGTCTTCACTTCCACCAAGGGAGGTCCCATTCTTTGATGGAGATCCATTGCATTATCACGACTTTATGCGAACATTCGAAGAGGTGGTGGAAAAGAAAGCAAGTGGCCATGCAGATTGCTTGCATTTCTTAGAACAGTATACTAGAGGGCAACCTAAAGAGCTTGTTCGAAGCTGTCAACTGATGATTCCTTCGCAAGGGTATATGAAGGCTAAGGCTTTGCTCAAGGAGCATTTCGGCAATGAGGTAAGAATAGCCTCATTTTACATGAAAAGAGCGCTCTCATGGCAAGCGATAAGATCTGAGGATGCTAAGGCTCTGCAGGACTACAGCTTATTTCTTAGGAGTTGCTGCAATGCAATGCAGAATATTTGTTTCATGAATGAGTTAAATCTTGCTTCTAATAAGCAAATTGTTCTTGCAAAACTTCCTTATAAGTTCAGAGAAAGATGGAGAATGGTGGCATATGATTTACAGGAAAGACGTAACCATCCAGCTTGCTTTTCTGATATTGTGGACTTTGTAGAAAGACAGGTAAAAATAGTCACAGATCCGGTATTCGGAAACATTCAAGATGTTCTGCCTAGTGGAGGTAGAAACCTGAATACCAAATTGCCTCATTCGAAACCTAAAAGTAGTTTTGCCACTACAGTCACTGCAAGTGGTGCAAAGGAGTGTGTTGGGAAGGCTGTGAATAAAACCTGTCTCTTCTGTGAAGGAGCACATATATTGGACTCATGTAAAAGGCTTGTTGAAAGATCTCATGCAGAAAAGATGAATTTTCTGAAGAAAAAGGGGATTTGTTTCGGTTGTTTATATACTGGACATTTCAGCCGTGATTAGCCCCGTTTACATGCACACTTTTTTGCTATTCTGATTAAGATCGTTCTGATTGACGGATTCCGGTTGACTGTTTACATGGGATGTTATCTAAACCGATCTGGTGTTTACATGTGCTGACGCTTTCAATCGAAATCATTTTGTGACATGCGCACACTTGTCTGCCGGATCTGGAAGCTCATCATTTTCCACGTTTTCAATCCTGTCAAGATGGTGCATCACTTAATCGTTGCGTTAGTTGTAGGCATTAGCCG
This sequence comes from Leuciscus leuciscus, assembly GCF_965113295.1. Taxonomy (NCBI): domain Eukaryota; kingdom Metazoa; phylum Chordata; class Actinopteri; order Cypriniformes; family Leuciscidae; genus Leuciscus; species Leuciscus leuciscus. The sequence goes on from NC_138743.1 coordinate 2,925,715, forward strand.
CGTTTCCACTGTCGGGCCAGTGCAAGCCAGGGCTTTAAACGGCCGTGCCAGGCTAATAGCCTCGGGCCAGTAGCACCGTGCCCAAAATCTGCTGCGTTTCCACTGTGCCTCTCTGGAACAACGTCACACAAACCCATCATTTCACCAACAAAATGGAAGTTTTATCAGAAAACTAATCAGAAAGAAATCACTGGAAAGAGCATTACTGTGCTTTACCAGAGGTATACACGCAGAAGACCATGCCTGTAGGTAAAACCAACATCGCCACACAAGACGATCTTGCTTGTTGGCCTCATTTAAGTCATCTATGTTTGCCTTCAATTGATGCTGGTGTGGAGTTATTGATTGGCGCTAATGTGCCAGAGGCGTTGGAGCCATGGCAGATTATCCGCTGTCAAGACAGTGGCCCATATGCTATTAAAACCATGTTTGGATGGGCAGTTAATGGACCAATCAAGCGACAGGAAGAGTATGCTGTTAAGGAACATTCTCACATGACTGTCAATAGGATCACCGCTATGAAATTGGATGAGTTATGGGAGCAACAGTTCAAGGGTGACTTTCCTGAATGTGTTCAAGAGGAACAGCAAGGATTGTCAAAGGAAGATCATCAATTCATGGATTTTGTTTCACAGTCATCAAGACTGACCAATGGGCATTATTGCATTGGTCTTCCACTTAAAAACGAAAGGGTAGTCATGCCAAGGAATAGAGCAATCGTGGAACAACTTGCTCTGAATCTTAAAAGAAGGCTTCAAAGAAACACTTCTTTTCATGCTGACTATACTACCTTTATGGAGAGTGTCATCACTAACGGCCACTCTGAAAAGGTTCCCACAGCTGAACTGGAACGACTTGATGGACGCTTATGGTACATACCCCACCATGGTGTTTATCACCCTAAAAAGCAAAAGATCAGAGTGGTGTTTGATTGCGGAGCATCATATCAAGGAACATCATTGAATGAACAACTTTTGCAAGGTCCAGATTTAACAAGTCCGCTGGTGAGTGTTCTTGTGCGATTCAGAATGGAGTATGTTGCCATGATGGCTGACATAGAAACGATGTTTCATCAGGTTAAGGTAAATCCTTATGATTGTGATCTCTTGAGGTTTCTTTGGTGGACTGGAGGAAACATTGATGCCAATCTGGAAGAATACAGAATGGTTGTGCATTTATTTGGAGCAACATCATCTCCAAGTTGCACTAGCTATGCATTGAGAAAGTGTGCAGAGGACCATAAGGATCTGTATGATGCCAAGACTGTGGACATTGTCTTTAACAACTTCTATGTAGACGACTGTCTTGTATCTGTGTCTACAGACTCAGAAGCTGTTCGATTGTACCAGAAGTTTACGGAAATGTGTGCTAAAGGTGGATTCCGATTAACCAAATGGATAAGTAACAGCTGCACTGTGTTAAATGCCATCCCTGAGGAAGACAGAGACAAGAAAGTTAAGAACTTGGATTTGGAACATGACACGCTACCTTTGGAAAGAGCATTAGGTGTGCAGTGGTGTGCGGAGTCTGATGTTTTCAAGTTCAAGGTGACCATCAAGGACAGACCTCTTACTCGAAGAGGAATTCTTTCTATCATTAGTTCCATCTATGACCCTCTTGGCTTTCTGTCTCCTGTGATTTTACGTGCCAAAATGATACTTCAAGATTTGTGTAGAGAAAAAATTGGATGGGACAGCACTATTCCAACAGTGTACATTCAGCGATGGACAAGTTGGTTGGAGAAACTTCATGAATTGGAGAAATTTGATGTCCGCAGGTGCTTAAAGCCGGAAAACTTTGGAGAAGCTATATCTGCCCAATTGCATCACTTTTCGGACGCCAGTGAGAAGGGTTATGGCATGGTGTCGTATTTATTACTTCATAATGATCAACAATGTGCTCATTCCTGTCTTTTAATGAGTAAAGCAAGAGTAACACCTTTAAGACCTATCACTATCCCTCGTCTGGAGCTCACAGCTGCCACACTTGCTGGTCGCATAGATAAGTTGTGGAAGAGAGAGCTGAAGATGAAACTTCAGGATTCGGTATTTTGGACCGACAGCAATAAGCAATGTCCTCAAGTACATCCAAAATGAGACTTCCAGATTCAAATGCTTTGTAGCCAACCGAGTTGCTGAAATTCGAAGTGTTTCTGAAATCAGACAATGGAGGTATGTGAATTCATCCAACAATCCAGCTGACCTAGCATCCAGAGGTCTAAAGGTTGATTCATTCTTAAAGAACCAGATATGGATTTCTGGTCCTCCATTTCTTGTCCGACCACAAGAGTTGTGGCCCATGGATCCTACTGATGTAGGTGTGATGTCTTCTTGTGACCCAGAAGTGAAAAGGAGTGTTCTGGTGAATACTGTGCAAGTTCAACAAGAGTATGATTTTATGCCATATTTTAATTACTACTCTTCATGGATGCGATTGAAAAAAGGCGTAGCTTGGATCCTTCGATTCAGGAACATTCTATTTGATCTCAGCAAGGAAAGGAAAAGGTTGATGACTGCTTACTCTTATATGGACAAGTTGCAACGAGAGACTGTTGTTAAGAAAGAGATACAAAAATTTAGATCCAATATGCCTGCAAAATTGATGTCTTCAGATGAGTTGGAAAGAGCTGAATTGGAGATTATTCGTCTTTGCCACTGGCTAGTCTACGGAAAGATGGATTGGTAAAACAGAATAGTGAACTCTATAGACTTAATCCCGTGCTTAAATCAGATGTCATCAGAGTTGGTGGGCGACTGGACAAGGCTATGATGCCTGAAAAAGTTAAGCATCCAGTAATACTGGCCAAGGATCTACACATTTCAGATTTGATTCTGCGACAGATACATCATGACATACATTGTGGACGAAATTACATGCTGGCTAATTTACGGCAGAGATATTGGATCCCTGGTGCTAGCACAGCTATAAGAAGAATTATTTCCAAGTGTGTGGTCTGCAGACGTCTTCATGGAATCCCGGGTCATCAGCAGATGGCAGATTTTCCACAAGATAGAGTCACACCTGACAAACCACCATTCACGCATGTTGGAGTGGACTGCTTCGGTCCCTTTGAAGTTAAAAGGGGAAGGAGCGTTGTAAAACGTTATGGAGTGATATTCACATGTTTAACAATAAGAGCTGTTCACCTTGAAATAGCAAATTCTCTTGATACGGATTCTTTCATCCATGCATTAAGACGATTTATTGCACGTCGAGGACAAGTTGTCGAGATCCGTTCAGACAACGGGACAAACTTTGTTGGTGCCCAACGTGAACTGCAGGAGGCTATAAAAAACTGGAATCATAATCAGATCAATTAATTTTTGCTTCAAAAAGGAATTAAGTGGAACTTTAATCCCCCGGCTGGTTTGCACTTTGGAGGAATTTGGGAACGGCTTATAAGATCAGTAAGGAAGATTCTAAATTCTATCCTTAGAGGGCAAAGTTTAGACAAGGAAGGTCTTTACACACTTCTTTGTGAAATCGAATCAATCCTTAACAATCGTCCAATATCCAGAGCATCTCTGGATGTTAATGATTTGGAAGCCCTTACTCCAAACCATCTTCTCCTCTTAAAAACAAAGCCATCTTTATCACCGGGACTATTTAACAAGGACGATCTGTATTCACGACGACGTTGGCGACAGGTCCAATATATGGCGGATCTATTTTGGAAGAGATGGATCGGGGAGTACCTACTTCAACTACAAGAACGCCAGAAGTGGCTGGTGAAGAAACGCAATTTTCAAGTGGGAGATATTGTGCTTGTAGTGGATGATACTGCTCCAAGGAGTTCATGGATAATGGGCAAGATTATTCAGATCACAAAGGATAAAAAAGGATTGATACGTCAAGTAAGAATCAAGACCAAGAGTTCCTGCTTGACCAGACCCATTACTAAAGTTTGCCTACTTCTTGAAACGGAGGATTTTAACTAGGCTATTCTACGACCGACTGACTAATTGACTGACTGACTTGTGAGAGCTCTCAAATAACTTACTGAAGACTTTTGACTAAAGACCGTTTTGATTGACCTGTTTACTTCAGTTGATTACGGACATTGTTCACATTGAAGAATTGGACATTTACATACATACACACACATGTGTATACATTGCTTATTTGTGAAATAAAATTTTGCGATTATATGTATGCAGGTACATATTCAACGATGTGTAACTTGCATGATTGTGTTGTTTTATGATTATTACAGTTTTTGGGTGTAATAATCAGGGGCTGGAGTGTAGGTGCCAGGTTTGGGTTGTCTTTTATTTTGAAATTTTTATTTTCGGTTTGTTACGTCACTTGTTTTAGGTGCATATTACCTGTTAGTTTGCGTGTGGTTGGCATGGAGAAAGGGGGTGAGTAGCTGGGAATCTCACTTTCTGTTGACCGTTTTCATTTCATTTAAATTTATTTCATTTCATTTTGTTTACTTTACTGTCGTCATCATCTTCATGTTGCTGTTCTTTTCAATGTTATAATAAATCACCTGGATCAACAAGTGGAAACGCATCAATCTTTAATCCCTCTACTCAGCCTCTTAGCGGTTACTGGCTGCCGCTATACAGGACATCATAAAATTTGGATTACATACATTAATTTCTTATTCAAACAAAATCCTGTCATCCAGCCATCTCCTCCCTTCCTCTTTCATCCTCATCCTTTTCACTAAAAATGTGTTCTAGGTAGACAGATCAATACAGTACAAAGAACATAAAAAAATTTAGGATGTTGGAAAATAATATATTTTCTGTTAACCAAATGCTTTTTAATCTTTGCTATTGCTTTAATGCAAAGGAACAAGCGCGCAGTTATTTGCTGCGTTCAGCAGATTCTGAAGAAGCCAATAAAGTGTACAACACATTTCAGTTCACAGAGTGAGAAGTGAATAAAATTAATTGACCTAAAAATACATTTAAAGAATATTGTAAGTGTAATGCAGCGGACGAGGAGGGATCCATTTGCAGCTTTATTTAGAGTGGTCAGACAGGCAGGGTAAAACAACAGCAGACAGAACAACGGAGAGAACACAGAGCAGATCGGGGTCACAGGCAGAAGTCAGTGCAGGCAGCAAAAGGCAAAGTCCAATTAGCGATCCGGGTAAAGGCAGGCAGAGAACAATCAGGAGTCGAGATACACAGTCCAAGGTCAGTAAACGAGAACAGCAAACACAGGAATAAACGCTCAGAAATTGTACGCCGGGGCAATGCAATACTTCGCAGAGAAGTGGAGTGTGGAAGTGGCTTTTATGTGTGTGTGAATGAGGTGCAGGTGTGTGTGTAATCAGTGCAGTGCAGGTGTATGAAGTAATCAGTCCAGGTAGATGCAGGATGGGAATTGTAGTCTGTGAGTAAATATGATAGTCCGGTGTGGAGTGCCCTCTGGTGGCTCTCAAGGGCACTCCAGCTGGTGACCGTTACATAGCCACCTCCCCAAAGAGCGGCTTCCAGACGCTCAAACTGTCCAGGTGGGAGGTGGCCCGGAGGCGGATCCGGGGGCGGGATGGAGGGCCAGGTCCGTGGAGCGGAAGAGGACCTTGAGACTGCGGTAATACGGAAGGCCAGAGCGGAGCAGGCTGTGCAGGCGACCAGGGCGGAGCAGGCTGTGCAGGCGACCAGGGCGGAGCAGGCTGTGCAGGCGACCAGGGCGGAGCAGGCTGTGCAGGCGACCAGGGCGGAGCAGGCTGTGCAGGCGACCAGGGCGGAGCAGGCTGTGCAGGCGACCAGGGCGGAGCAGGCTGTGCAGGCGACCAGGGCGGAGCAGGCTGTGCAGGCGACCAGGGCGGAGCAGGCTGTGCAGGCGACCAGGGCGGAGCAGGCGACCAGGGCGGAGCAGGCGACCAGGGCGGAGCAGGCTGTGCAGGCGACCAGGGCGGAGCAGGCTGTGCAGGCAGCCACGGCGGTGAAGACCCCTCGGGCGGCCAGGGTGGAGACCCTTCAGGAGGCGACGACCCTTCGGGAGGCCAGGGAGGTGACCATGGCACAGGAACAGCCATTGGTTCAGGAACAGGAACAGACACCGGCTCAGGGACAGACACCGGCTCAGCGGCGGCCATCTTGTCCGAAGACACTGGCTCGTTGGAGACCATCTTGTCCTGAGACACTGGCTCGGTGGAGACCATCTTGTCCTGAGACACTGGCTCGGTGGTGGCCATCTTGTCCTGAGACACTGGCTTGGTGGTGGCCATCTTGTCCGAAGACACAGGCGTGGAGTCGGCCATCTTGTCCGAAGACACAGGCGTGGAGTCGGCCATCTTGTCCGAAGACACAGGCGTGGAAAGAGAAAGAGGAACAGATTCAGGCTCAGGAACAGATTCAGTCTCGGCGGGACGACGTGACGTGAAGCTCTGGCTCTGGCTAGGCAGGACTGACGTGAAGCTCTGGCTCGGCAGGACTGACGTGAAGCTCTGGCTCTGGCTCGGCAGGACTGACGTGAAGCTCTGGCTCTGGCTCTGGCTCTGGATCAGGATCAGTGCGCTCTGAGCTTGACGGGACCAGCGGCAGCGAGGGCTTTGAACTGGGTAGGACCAGCGGCGAAGAGGACTCTGAACTGGTTAGGACCAGCGGCAAAGAGGGCTTTGAACTGGACAGGACCAGCAGCGAAGAGGGCTCTGAGCTGGGCAGGACCAGCGGCGAAGAGGGCTCTGAGCTGGGCAGGACCAGCGGCGAAGAGGGCTTTGAACTGGGCAGGACCAGCGACAAAGAGGGCTCTGTGCTGGGCGGCAGGACCAGCGGTGAAGGCTTTGTGCTGGGCAGGACCAGCGGTGAAGGCTTTGTGCTGGGCAGGACCAGCGGTGAAGGCTTTGTGCTGGGCAGGACCAGCGGTGAAGGCTTTGTGCTGGGCAGGACCAGCGGTGAAGGCTTTGTGCTGGGCAGGACCAGCGGTGAAGGCTTTGTGCTGGGCAGGACCAGCGGTGAAGGCTTTGTGCTGGGCAGGACCAGCGGTGAAGGCTTTGTGCTGGGCAGGACCAGCGGTGAAGGCTTTGTGCTGGCGGGCATGACGCTTGCTGTCACAGACGCGGCGGGCATGACGCATACTGCTTTGGTCTCAGCAGATTTGGCGTGAAATGCGGGCTCGGCAGGACTGACGTGAAGCTCTGGCTCTGGCTCTGGCTCTGGATCAGGATCAGTGCGCTCTGAGCTTGACGGGACCAGCGGCAGCGAGGGCTTTGAACTGGGTAGGACCAGCGGCGAAGAGGACTCTGAACTGGTTAGGACCAGCGGCAAAGAGGGCTTTGAACTGGACAGGACCAGCAGCGAAGAGGGCTCTGAGCTGGGCAGGACCAGCGGCGAAGAGGGCTCTGAGCTGGGCAGGACCAGCGGCGAAGAGGGCTTTGAACTGGGCAGGACCAGCGACAAAGAGGGCTCTGTGCTGGGCGGCAGGACCAGCGGTGAAGGCTTTGTGCTGGGCAGGACCAGCGGTGAAGGCTTTGTGCTGGGCAGGACCAGCGGTGAAGGCTTTGTGCTGGGCAGGACCAGCGGTGAAGGCTTTGTGCTGGGCAGGACCAGCGGTGAAGGCTTTGTGCTGGGCAGGACCAGCGGTGAAGGCTTTGTGCTGGGCAGGACCAGCGGTGAAGGCTTTGTGCTGGGCAGGACCAGCGGTGAAGGCTTTGTGCTGGGCAGGACCAGCGGTGAAGGCTTTGTGCTGGGCAGGACCAGCGGTGAAGGCTTTGTGCTGGGCAGGACCAGCGGTGAAGGCTTTGTGCTGGGCAGGACCAGCGGTGAAGGCTTTGTGCTGGGCAGGACCAGCGGTGAAGGCTTTGTGCTGGGCAGGACCAGCGGTGAAGGCTTTGTGCTGGGCAGGACCAGCGGTGAAGGCTTTGTGCTGGCGGGCATGACGCTTGCTGTCACAGACGCGGCGGGCATGACGCATACTGCTTTGGTCTCAGCAGATTTGGCGTGAAGTGCGGGCTCGGCTGGACTGGCGTGAAGTGCAGGCTCGGCTGGACTGGCGTGAAGTGCAGGCTCGGCTGGACTGGCGTGAAGTGCAGGCTCGGCTGGACTGGCGTGAAGTGCAGGCTCGGCTGGACTGGCGTGAAGTGCAGGCTCGGCTGGACTGGCGTGAAGTGCAGGCTCGGCAGGAAGATACTCAGGCAGGAAGGTCTCGGTGAAACATGATTTATGCAGGATAGTCTCGGCGGGACGAGACTCCTGCACGATGGCCCTTATGGCAACACGTACAGACCTCAGCGGGGAATCGGCCACACTGGATACCAGTCCTGGACGATAATAGACCGATCCGGTGACTAGCTTGATGGCTGGCATGACGGGAACAGTCTCTGGAAACGCCCCCTCAGCAGTAGAGGGCTCTGGGAATTCTGCTAAGACGTAACAAGGCTCTAGAAGATCTGCTGAGAAGTGACAAGGCTCTGGAAGATCTGCTGAGAAGTGACAGGGCTCTGGAAGATCTGTTGAGACGTGATAAGACTCTGGTGCGGCTGCCATTACAGGCGCGGAAGTAATGGTGCATTCCTCTGCGCCTCCCACGGTGAACGCTGAACCAACAGTCAACAAGGCATAGTTCATAAACTGACTGAGAGATGAACGGGGACCCTCACGGATTAAACGTGATCTGAGCGGCAGATTAATGCCCTCACAAAAGAAATCTATGAGTACACAATCCGGCATATCAGAATAGTAGGCGAGATCTAAATACTCTTGGATATAATCCTCAAGTGATCGAGAGCCCTGCTTAAGGGTTAATAACATTAGTGCATTGTCCAAACCTGGCCGATATTCACAGGGAAAGCCACTGGATCCTTGTAGTGGCGAAGTATTCTGTAATGATGCAGCGGACGAGGAGGGATCCATTTGCAGCTTTATTTAGAGTGGTCAGACAGGCAGGGTAAAACAACAGCAGACAGAACAACGGAGAGAACACAGAGCAGATCGGGGTCACAGGCAGAAGTCAGGGCAGGCAGCAAAAGGCAAAGTCCAATTAGCGATCCGGGTAAAGGCAGGCAGAGAACAATCAGGAGTCGAGATACACAGTCCAAGGTCAGTAAACGAGAACAGCAAACACAGGAATAAACGCTCAGAAATTGTACGCCGGGGCAATGCAATACTTCACAGAGAAGTGGAGTGTGGAAGTGGCTTTTATGTGTGTGTGAATGAGGTGCAGGTGTGTGTGTAATCAGTGCAGTGCAGGTGTATGAAGTAATCAGTCCAGGTAGATGCAGGATGGGAATTGTAGTCTGTGAGTAAATATGATAGTCCGGTGTGGAGTGCCCTCTGGTGGCTCTCAAGGGCACTCCAGCTGGTGACCGTTACAGTAACCCAAGGCAGATTTCCTGTTGGAAAAAGCAATCGACCCCTGGAGGGCCAACGAGTTAACGTCAAATCAGATGAAACACAAAGAAAAGGGAGGCAAAACAGTGCAAAGTGAACAGAAAAGTAAATAGCATGCAGTGGAAAGTCATTTACATTACATTTAGTCATTTAGCAGACGCTTTTGTCCAAAGCGACTTACAAATTAGGACCAAGTCATCGTGAAGAGGCAAAAACAATGCAAGAAATGTTCAATATGTTTACCAACAAGAAAGCAGAAAGTGCCCAGCTTATGGACAAACTTGCAAAGCATGCAACAAAATAAACCACTTTGCAAAGTGATGAACAAGATTATTTCTTTGTTGGAACCACTGATGTGCAAACAAGACAGACAATGAAAAATGTGCACCTGGTCATCACTGAAACACAAAGGGAAAAAGACAAATGGACTGAAAGCCTGAAAATTAACAACAAGAACGTTACATTTAAATTAGACACTGGAGCAGCATGTAATGTAATAGTCACTGGAAACTCAAAAAATCTCACTTAATTACATCTTCTGGCCACAAGATGTCACCTGTGGGACAAGTTTACCTGACCTTCACCTACAGAAACCAAAAGCACAAAATTCAATTTCAAGTCTTGCATCTTCACTAAAGTTCAAATGTAAAAAAATATAGCGCATATTTCAAAGATGCTGCACTTAGATACTGAATAATCACACGTCTTAGGCCAAATCATCAATTGGAATTATTCGGGATTCAATCAAACAAAAGTGCTCATGTAAGTGAAATAAGCATCTCCAGCATACATTATAGACAGCACCTGTAGAGCCCCCTCAGATTTGAGGCAACTGCATTTTTTTAAGGTAACTTCCAAAAACAACATTGACAGCGACAGAAACAAACTGTTCCATTAAGGGGTGATATTTCCCCGCCTTAAATTGATTTCCAGGGGTATTTTTATAGAACCTTTTTAAATGTACACATCATCATGTGTCAAATTCTTAAAGTACCCCTGTGGTGAAAATCAAGCTTTTAAATGTTGTTTATATGTCTATGTGGTGTTTTTAATATGCTTTAAGACAATTATGCATGTGTAAATTCATAAGTCAACACCATTGCGGAGTATTTCCTTCTTAAAACTGCAGTGAACCAAAGTCTTAAAAATGTGGTTTGAAATCGTTGGCATTTCTGATATCACAAACGTACTCGGTTACTAATGTAACCTCGGTTCTCTGAGAGTAACAGGAAAGAGTATTGCGTCTGCTAGACGCTATGGGAAAACTCCTTTTCTTGTGAATATTAAAGCCTTTACTTTAAAACGCATTGCAGCTGCACAGCCAGCACAGTGCAGAGCTGAATAGCATGCTGATTGGCCTGGCTGCGGGAACTGCACAAACCTATGGCGAAGCGGCGAGTACACGCTAACCTATCAGGGCGCTTTCCGTCTCGTGTGCGCCAAAACCCGCCAAATTGAGCGTGGCTGCTTACTATACAAGCGGCCCATTTTTATAGGAATCAGGTTAAATCCACTGAAGCGACAGTTCCTGAACGTGAAGCTCAAAAGCACGGCATTCTACGCAATACTCGTTCCCGTTACTCTCAGGGAACCGAGGTCACGTTAGTAACTGAGTACGTTCCCTTTCAAAAACGGTTCACTCGTATTGCGTCTGCTAGACGCTATGGGAACCTATTTCAAAAAGCCGTGCTATTAGCTGACGACTTCGCTCTGATCTACCGTCTGGGGCTGTGGAGCCTGAGGCTTATAGTAGAACTAAAAGTCAAAATCCAATGGGGAACGGACCAATGTCGAGCCCGAGAAGGGATACCTAGAGGTTTGGACCCTTCAGGGCTTCCTAAATAAGTGTCCCGTTATTTAGAAACTCACCAGAGAGGAGGTCATAGAGTGAATCAGAGTAAATAAGAGATGTTGGAGATGTGAGAGAGCACATCAAGCAGCGCAATGTGACCTCAAGAGGCTCTGTGATGTGTGTCAAGGGAAAGTATCTGAGAGTCCTGCATGATGCCAACGCATACCCCAACACTGAGCAGCCAAAGGCTGAACGTTTTCTAGTGAGCACCAGTATGAAAGTTCTCTACCTGGACAGACCATCTGCCCACTATAGTGTTTTGCTGAAAGCCGTTAGAGTGCTCCTGTGCAAAAGAGACAGGACACTAGACACTTACGCAGTTCTGGATGATGGGTCAGAGTGCACAATGCTCCTCCCTGAGGTGGTTGACAAACTGGGCCTGGGCCCCATCTAATTACCCCTTTCGAGCCAGAGAGAATGGCTCCTCCTGGAGGTCTAGCAGCCATTCATACGAGACTGGGATGGACACTTCAAGGACCCGCACACCTTACCCAGTGGGCACCAAGCATCCAGCAGTGTCTTTTCACTAGTGTCTCACCCCAGACGACGGAGCTGATGCAGAATGTGGAGAAGCTCTGGAAGATGGACATACAGTACTGCCATACCAGAGCAGCAAACTAGCAATGAGGTAGAAGCAGGATAAGGAAGCAGCTTTACAGTGATAACAGGAAAATAATGCAACAAAGTTTGTTTTGGCTGTACAGCAGCTCCAGAAGAAAATGGTGCCATTGTCCAGCTTAAGTAAGTTCAGTGCTAATTCATTTCTGTTGTATAAAAAAGTTATTAATTTAGTTAATTTATCTATACAGCAGCTCTAGAGAAAACAGTGATTTCATCGTCCAGCTCAGTTCAGTTCTCAAACAATGGTGTCAATGCAGGCAGATCAGTAATACTGTTAAACGTTAACTGTCCCCAACTAAGCAAGCCATAGGCAACAGTGACAAGGAACCCTAACTCCATCAGGTGACAGAATGGAGAAAAAAAACCTTGGGAATAACCAAGCTCAGTCGAGGGGCCAGTTCTCCTCAGGCCAAAAAACGAACATGGTTAAGATTCAGGCAGCATTACAGGTCAGAAGTCAGTTTGTGTATCAGGAGCATTCAAAATATTTATCCAGTTCCATCTGGTTGAAGATCGGATTCATCACGCCGGTATGGAGGCGGGTTTATTGAAGATCAGTGCCACTGGCTGTTGTGTTGATGTGGTCTTCACATGGGAGAGTCTAGTTGACACAATCCTGGCTGACATTCAGGCCTGAGTTGTGGTCGTGTCGTTGTGTGTCTAGGCACAGGTCCTAAGACTAATATTAGCGTAAATGCCATTCTTCTTCTGATGTAACGAGTACATCAGGTGTTATGGGAAGTATTCCGGTTCCGGCTGACCTAATTTATGCAGCCTACAATCATTTAACTGATTTGAGTAATAGAAATATTGATCATTATTCTTTATGCTCCTCCCAACCATTCTTTCACAATTTGAGCCTGATAAATCTTGACATTGTTATCCTGAAATATGGCCATGATGTGTCTTCCTACATGTATTGTTTAAGAAAAGAAAAGCTATACACTCCATCAATTAGGCTTAGAAGAACTGTTGCCAAACATATATCATGCTAAAAACATAATAATCACAGCAATAATGATCCAATCATAGACTCTTAAGAATTTGCCTTTTTAAATCCAAACAGCGACTTTTTTTTTTTTTGGCTGGGCAGTGTATATACACTGACTGAATAATGAATACTCATTACAAGTCATTACAAGTTGCATTTTCAGTTGAATTTGGGGAAACCACTTGAAACATTTGTTGTGTTGAGCTATTTCAAATACTTGTTTGATTTGTTCATTGCAAACAGCTGAAGTCTGTAAATCTTGCCAATAAACCTGGGCCCGTAGGCTATTCATAAAAAAATCTCGTAGAAATGTGGGTGTTTACTCTTTAAAATTAAATAAAAATCCTAGTAAAGAAAAAAGTAATTCAGAAAGCATTTTAACCCTTAAAAGAGGTCTTAAGGTCAAAATTGTTAGGAGTACGGATGAGGACTTATAAGAGGCTTAAGAGTTTCTTTAGCAGAAGAGAAAATGGCAGAAAGACAAAGGAGAAGAAATGTTTTGCAGACAATGGATGACAGTGAGTTAATAAGATGCATATATATAGATTAGATCGTGCAGGGATCACGTTTGTGTCTTATTAGAGACACGCTAACATCTCTGACACAGCGCAGAAATGTCGTAGCGCCAGAAATTAAAGTAATCACTACATTAAGATATTTGGCAACTGGGAAAATGCAACAATGCAGCAGTGATGATTTGGGTCTGTCACAGCCTTCTGTAAGCAGAGTGATCACACAAACAATTACAGCACTTTCAGAACCTCTTATTGTGTCGCAGTTCATTTCATTTCCACTGGACATTACTACCTTGCAGGCTCAAAAAACTGCATTCATGAATATAGCAGGCTGTCCTGGTGCACACACTCAGGGGGAATGAGCAGTTAATAATTTATTATTAACTGCTATAAGCTCCCATGTCTGCTTCTTGCCCCGTGCTGTGACACCCGGCCCGAATTTTCCTTTAAGGGTGGCCTTCTGTTCATCCATTAACTGGGCTAACAGTAAACACTGTTCCTCTGTCCAGTCGGGCTTTCTCGTCGTCCTTGTTTTTGAGTCCATGTTTGCTACATTAAAACCAACATTCAAACCACCACTTAAATAGACATGCCAGCAATCAGTGTAATTGGAAAGAGTGGAACACTTTTTATCATTCTAAGCCAATCAAATACCTTATAGGAAATGAACAGCATAAAAAAAAAAAAAGGATTTATATACATATATATAATGTGTGTGTGTGTGTGTGTGAGTAGACCCTATACTTAAAATCGCTCTCTTTTTTTTCCCTTCTTGGACTACCAACCAATCACAGTCTTCAAAAGATTGTGTCATACGTAGCAACGGGGTCAGCCCCGCCTCCTCACTAAGATGAACGTTTTTGTCTTTTCCTTGCTCCGAGTTGCTCTTAAGCTAAGACTCCTACGTAGAAGTTTTTTAACTAAATTAGGAGTTTTCTGATAGGATTCTTAGAAGCTTTAAGAATACGGGCCCTGATTTGCAATGGAGGTTGAACAATAACTGTATATCATTAGAAGGTTTGTATAAAAAAAAATTTGCTTAAATGATTGTAGAAAACAAAGTTGTTAATTGAGTGTGGGTTATTATATCTGAAAATATATAGCAGTTGATTTTAATAGTTTTGACTCTGCTGTTAATTTTAACATTATATAATGTACAGTAGGCCTACCCAAGAGAGAGGGTTTTGTGTATAGTTTATTAAGTTTCTGGAAGGCCACACAGCCCTGCAGTGTTTAGCTTCAACCCTAATTAAACACATCTGATCCAGCTATTCAAGTTCTTCAGGATTACTTGAAACTTCCAGGCAGGTGTGTGCAGGACAGTGGCCCTCCGGGACTGGAGTTTGACATGTGCTAATGATAATTAATGAAATTTTTTTCCTTAAGAAAAATTTATATGTACCTGAAATGTTTCCAAATACTGTGTGTGTGTGTGTGTGTGTGTGTGTGTGTGTGTGTGTGTGTGTGTGTGTGTGTGTGTGTGTGTGTGTGTCCATTAGGGCGTGTTTTCAGCAGTATGGTCTGCGATACACAGCTGTCATCCCTACCAACATATTTGGACCACATGACAACTTCAACATTGAGGACTGCCACGTGATGCCGGGGTTGGTACACAAGACGTACCTGGCAAAGAGTGAGACATGTTTAACTCTCTGGAACAATCTGAAGCCACAGTCACATTCAGAGTGTCCCACATGTTGGTAAATTTGCATGTGTTTGTGTATTTTGTAGAGGAAGGTAAACCTCTGCAGGTCTGGGGTTCAGGTCGCGCCCTGCGTCAGTTCATTTATTCTGTGGATCTGGCTCGTCTGTTTGTGTGGGTTTTGAGGGAGTATGACGAGGTGGAGCCCATCATTGCGTCAGGTACTCGACGAGTGTTTGACATCACACATATTGGATCTGTTTCATCAGAGCTCAATGGCTGATCAAATATCAAGATCATGTCTCTCTTGATTTTCTTTGCCTTTGTGTCTTTCTCTCTAGTTGGAGAGGAGGATGAGTTGACCATAAAGGACGCTGTGGACGCTGTGGTTGAAGGGTTTGGGTTTAAAGGTGAAGTGATTGTATCCTTTCGAATATAAACATTGTCTGCAGTTATTTTTTACAGCTGACAGAACTGCTATCTTTGTTCTGTGGAACTCAACATATATTTTGCATAATGTCCCGATTGTTCTTGAGCTATTGAGCTTTAAACCCTTTAACCCTTAACTAACCGCTCTCAGTATGACACTAGCAAATCAGACGGCCAGATCAAGAAAACCGCCAGTAACGCCAAACTACGCAAATACCTGCCAGACTTCAAGTTCACACCGTTCAAAGCAGGTGATCAATCTTCACTTCTCGCTTCTGCAATTACTAAATGTTTTTTCAATAGTAGTAAAAAGCAGAGACCAAAACAAGAACCTTTATAAATGCATTCCTTTTACAGCCGTCAAGGAGACGTGCGATTGGTTAGCGGCCAATTATGACATCGTCCGTAAATGAAGATCTTCACGCGGTGGGGGAGCATCTTAATGCTGGATACCAATGATTTATCCGATTTTTTTTTAAACGAATTTGTCAATCAGGGTATGTTCTGGGTTTATTGTCTAATGATCTGTACTGTGAATTGCTATAATACACTCATATTTTAAATCATGTTGTTTAATGTCTTTTTTATATACAGAATTTTTGTAACATTTTAAGGTTGCCAAATTCATACATGTCTAGAAAATCAGCAGTTTTCATTTCAGTTTTCAAGTTTTTCTTGTGGAAAATTTCAAGAGACTTTCATCCAAATCCAAGTCATGAAGAGAAGTTAGATTTACAAATATAAATGAAGAAAAAGCAGGACACTCTTGCTGCTGTCACTTTAAGACTATACAATATGACTGGGCTATTCAATTGGCGGCCCGGAAGCAACCTCCGAGTGGCCCAAGTATCCACTTAGATAGAAAGGACTCGTGCCTGCAGAGCCGGCACCTCCAAGTTGTAAAACCTCACAAATGTGGACGGCGTGGACCAGCTGGCCGCCGCACAAATGTCTTCAATTGGTACACCACTGGACCATGCCCCTTGTGGAATGAGCCCTGACGCCTATGGGGCATTGAAGGCCCATTGAAGTGTAGGCCAAATAGATAGCATTCACTATCCAATGTGACAATCTTTGCTTTGTGACCGGGAGCCCTTTGGTGCGGCCGCCGAAGCATATGAAGAGCTGTTCTGTCTGCCAGAACGGGACAGAACGCTCTATATAAATTCTGAGAACCCTGACGGGGCAGAGTAGACTTAATTCCCAATCATTTTGCGACAGGGGAAGGGCAGATAGCGAAATGACCTGGTCCCTGAACGGAGTTGAGAGCACCTTGGGTACATAGCCATGTCTAGGTTTGAGGACGACTTTGGAGTCGTTGGGCCCAAACTCAAGACAGGAAGTGTTCATGGAGAGTGCTTGAAAATCACCCACTCGCTTGACCTAAGCTAAGGCGAGAAGGAGTGCGGTCTTGAGCGAAAGTGGCTTTAAGTCAGTCGACTGAAGCGGCTTGCAAGGGGGTCCCCTAAGGGCCCTGAGGACCGTGGATAGGTCCCATGAGGGAGGACAAGGCGGGTTCAGCCTCCTGGCCCCCTTGAGGAAGCGTACGACCAGGTCACTCTTTCCTAAGGATTGGCCGGCCACAGGAGCATGGAAGACTGCTATGGCCACCACGTATACTTTGAGCATGGAGGGAGTATGACCCGCATCCATTAGCTCTTGTAGAAAAGAAAGTACCACTAGTAATTCACATGAGTAGGGGTCTAGGTTCCAAGCTGAGCACCAGCTGGTGAACACTGACCATTTAAGGGCATAGAGGCGTCTCGTAGACGTAGCTCTCGCCTCGGTAACTGCTTAGGACTCTATCCGAGAGGTTCCTGGGTACCCGTTGAGGGGCCACACATGGAGGGCCCACAAGTTGGGACGGGGGTGCCAGAGTGAGGAGGTCCTCCCTCAGTGGTATCGGCCACGGGGCAGTTTCTAGCAGCTACATCAAAAAAAGTTTGGGTCCGCCAGAGAGGGGATATTAGGAGGACTGCACGCTTGTTCTCCCTGATCCGTTCGATGGCCTGGGGGAGCATCAATACCGTAGGGAATGCATAAAGGCGACATTCGTGGGCCAGCGCATTCCCTGTTCTTTGAAAAGAATGTTGGGCATTGAGAGTTGTCTTCTGAGGCGAAGAGGTCTACCTCTGCCCTCCCGAAGATACTCCAGATCAGTTGAACTGTTTGGGGGTGGAGAGACCATTCCACGGGGGGAACGTTGTCTCGAGATAGCATGTCTGCTCCCTGGTTCAGTATACCCGGTACATGCGCTGCTCTTAGCGAGCGCAGGTTGGTGTGTGCCAATATCAGGAGCTGTCTGGCCATGGTGTACAGGTTGTTCGACCTGAGCCCACCCTGGCGATTTATATATGACACCACTGCCATGTTGTCCATCCGGACCAAGACGTGGTGTCACGCCAGACTCGGAAGGAAGGTTTCTAGGGCTAGAAAGACTGCTCTCATTTCGAGGCAGTTGATATGTAGGGGTTTCTCCGAGCTCGACCAGAGGCCGGAGATTGGCCTGCCCTCGCACAGAGTCCCCCAACCTAGGTTGGAGGCATCTGTCGAAACAACTTTCCTCGTCGAGATTAGACCCATGCTTACACCAGACTGGTACCAGCTGCCGTTTTTCCAAGGGGCCAGGGCTTTGGTACAGCCGTGGTTTACCCTGATGCGTAGGTGGCCAGACCGCCAAGCATGAGCCGGAAATCGGGGCTTCAGCCAGCGCTGCAGGGGGCGCACATGCAGTAGGCCTAATTGGAGTACTGAAGATGCGGAGGCCATAAAGCCCAGTGTCCTTTGAGCCGCATCCATGCATTTCGTAAATGTACGAGGTGCCAGTGATAGCCCGAATGGCAGGACTGTGTACTGATAAGCCACCCCCTCGAACGTGAATCTCAAGAACGGTCTGTGATGGGGGGTTATCTGGATGTGAAAGTAAGCATCTTTCAGATCCACTGACAAAAAACAATCCCCTGGGCGAATTTGCGAGAAGATTTGTTCGGTTGTTAGCATCCTGAATTCCCGTCTCATGAGGGCCTTCTTCAGGTGTCTGAGATCAAAAATAGGCCTGAGGCCGCCATCCTTTTTTCGGGACGAGGAAGTAACGGCTGTAGAAGCCTGACTCGCTCTGTGAAGGGGAACTGTCTCGACAGCCCCTTTTGCTAGCAGATTTAACTAGGGTGACCATATTCCAGGACATGTCCAGCCGGGATTTCGAGATCGCCCAAAATATCCGGGATACGGCTTTTGCTTTCTCGTCGCCATTCTTTTTGTTTACATGCACACCTTTTGATTCAGTAGGACTGAATTAATTCCGATTGGTGAATCTAAATGTAGTGTTTACATGAACGCTAAACAAGTGATCGGTTGATGTGCGTTCTAGCATTGCTAAGAAAATTCCTGTGTTTTCGTCTCGATCGGGATCCGTGTGAAGCAGAATGCATGACCTGCAAAGCTGGCACGTACGTGTCAGTGTCAAATAATGTAATAATGTAAACATAATGAATGGTGACTGTAGAAAGCAAAAGCCGAATCCCGGGCATTTTGGGCGATCTCGAAATCCTGGCCAGATATGTCCTGGTTAAACAGGATGTATGGTCACCCTAGATTTAACACTTCGGTGCGGAGGACGTGAGCCACGTTGCTCCCTACCGATGTGTTGACCACGGTATGAATGCTTCTTCCAATGGCCTGGGCGGTGGTCTTTGTGGCACGCAGGTCCAGATCAGTGGCGGAAGGTCAGATCACGGAAGGTCGTGGGGTCCGGTCCAGACTCGTCCATGGCATGGAGGAGTTTCGCCTGGAACACTTGGAGGACCACCATAGTGTGCAGGGCTGAAGCAGCTTGACCAGCGGAAGCATAGGCTCGGCCGGCGAGAGCTGAAGTAGATCTGCAAGGTTCGGACTGATGAGCCACTTTAGGCCTCCATCCTCCAGGAGGGGCAGCTTTATATACCTTTTCCTCTGCGCCGTCAAGAGTTGAGAGCGTTGCAGAGGCGGAAGGGGGGCAGAGTAGGGGGCACACCATGACTTTGTTAGTTCGTCATGAACTTCAGGGAAGAACGACGCCGATCGCTGGCGAGGGGCCTGTTGGCGCCCCGGCAGGAACCACTCGTCGAGGCGGCTTCTGGTGGGCTCTTCTGGTGAAGACCAGTCGAGTCCGAGCTCTCCAATGGTCCTGGTGAGAACATGGAGAAGTTCTGCGTCTGTGCTTGCCCTGGCGTCACCTTTGCTGGACTGAGATGGGGGGGTAGGGTTAATGACTGAGCCCGACCAATCCTCGCCTTCAGAGGCCACCAACGACAGGCTGTCATCGTGGAAGTCTTCCTCCGATCCACCAAAATAGACGAGGCCGGCCGCTTCAAAGGAGGGGCGCTGGTCTGCTTTGGTGAAGAGGCACGCGGGGTCTGAGCCGGCGTGAGCTCACTCGTCTCCGTGCGCTCGTGTGTTCTCTGACCCTGACATTTCTTCCTCCAAGGCTCTTGGGAGGTGGGAAACGGGAGGGGGCGGGGGTCGCTCTCTAAAAAGAAAGCTAGCCGTGAGCGCAGAGAGGAGAGCGCCTTGTTCTCGCAATGAGAACAGCCGCCCTGTATAATTGCAGTTTCTGCATGGTTTCTGCCCAGGCAGGAAACGCACTCATGGTGCTCATCTGTGAGATGCAGAGGGGCTCTGCATGTGACACAGTCAGGACAAGGCATTTGAAACAACGTTGCGCTGCTCTTTTAGAAGGAAATTTGCTTTTTAGACGAATCGTTCGTCAAAAAGGAAACTTAGCCGGATGGCCGCAGGGAAATAGCGATTCAGCAGATGACGGCGTCAAGTCAGAAGCGCTGAACAGAATAACTTGTGCTTTGCACGTTATTTACGTATTCAGACATTGTAAAATGTTATCAGAAAAGGTAGCTAAAATGTGTTTTCTGAAAGCATGTAAAACTTTTTTTAAAAATTAAAATGTGAAACAAGGTTTTGAGGTCAAACACTGCAATCAGGGGTTGTTTTTATTAAAATATTTTCAGTGTTTTTTTGTTTTTTTTCACATCCAAGCTACATTAAAATGTTAAATACAAAACAGATGTAAGCCTGTTTATCGGTCCAATGGGCGGTCTCCAATAATACAGGTGAAGGTTTTTGTGCGTTACTGTCTTTCCTTTTACGCAACACAACAAGACTAAAAGGAATACATTTTCTCATATGTATTACCTCGTTATTTCATCTGACTCCATAAATGAAAAAGGTTTTAATCATATCAGAGCATCATTAAAAGTGAGCGAATGTTTGATTATTCTTTTTAACTCTTTAAGTATAGGCTATTTTACCCGTTCCAGATTAGGAAACTATGTCGCTCAGAGGTCCTCACATCTTCTGTTTAACGCGGGTCTCACGTTCACAAGCTTATCAGTTTTGGTCACCAGACAGAGGTAATTGCTATATACCGGAGATCGGTCACATTCACGCTTACACAATCAAAGATACTTTGGTTTAGCCCCCATGGAATTGCATACACTTGAATTTAACTTAAACGTTTACTTCAGTAGAGGTATGGCCACTATTAAAGATAAGCTGACCAA
This sequence comes from Leuciscus leuciscus, assembly GCF_965113295.1. Classification (NCBI taxonomy): domain Eukaryota; kingdom Metazoa; phylum Chordata; class Actinopteri; order Cypriniformes; family Leuciscidae; genus Leuciscus; species Leuciscus leuciscus. The sequence goes on from NC_138743.1 coordinate 2,946,610, forward strand.
CATTACTTCTCTTAAAATAGCTTTGGATTGGCCATGCCGTGGTTTCCCACGCACACTTATCTAAAGTAACATGAAATTAAAACAGAGGTAAGACAGAACCAAATTTAGATTGGTCAAGCAGCATTTGCTGTTCTAAATGGAAATTCACTTGTCTTTGCAAACCAAGTACACTTGAATTGATGCCAAATATTAGTCGTCACAAATCTGACGCAAAACTCGCGGGAACATACGAATTCTACTTGGGAAAACAATTTTAGAGTCAGTCAGAATAAAATCAAATGTAATAATTTATTATTATGTCAGGTATGTATCATGCCAATTTCATAATCAGTTCAAAGATAATAATTACAAAACATCAAATGCTCTGGAATAAAGAGAAAAGATGCGCAGCTGACATTAGAAAATACATGATGCTGAGAGTCTCGGCCACTTTCAGCATCACGGGCTAATTTGAGCTACAAATCGCGCCGAGCCATCTTCAGCATCTCCCTAAATACTCAGACCAATTCGGTTGTTAAGTCGTGACGTAACCACTCTCCGATAATACTCTTTCCGGGTCCAAAGTCCAGGTCCTCTCTACCTACCTACCGCTTTCGCTGGTGTTTTGGTTATTATTGAGTGTTTTTACAATGCCGCACTGCTGTGTCCCGTGTCCCGAGCTAACTCACTTCAACCTCGTAAATCTTCTTTTTCATTGATGCCTGGACTCTACCCTTAATTATGCCATCTGAGTGATGAGCTACACTAACCACTCTGTTGGTGTTAAAGGAATTTAAACCCTTTTTGACCGCCAAGGGTGCCTCACTAAGAAGGACGTGATCGTAAATAAATTTACAGGTTCCACCATTGTTATTTCTGGACGAGAGGAGCGCTTGGACCCGGAAAAGGCTAAACGTCACGCGTGACGTCAGACTTAACAATCGGATTGGCAGAAACCTCTTTTCAAATGTGAACATGAGTTCACAGTGGGAATTTGCATTAATCACAGGACAGAAGTTGATTTACATGAAAACATTTGCTAATAGTGGGAATTTGCATTGAGTTTAGACCTTTGAGAGCAGGATGCCATTTGCCTGGAAGACACACCCTCCTCTGTGTGTGAGTTAGCCCATCTCTAAACTCTTAAATACCTTATTACATTTTGGTTTACTTCTTTGGGTATGAGACCTTTGTACCAGTCGCACTGAGACATTTCAAATGATACCAAACATGTGTAATACTATATAATATTGCATGATAATTATTAATATTAAACCATATAGATTCTTAGGTGAATTTTGGTGATCTCAGCATTGCGTCTCGAATGGTGCACAAGAGTGAGTTCAAATGTTATTTTCCTTTGTTCTCTCAGAGAGTTGCCCTCTCTTCCAGTTTTTCCAGTCAACACAAACAAACAAAAAAAGCAGAGACGGTTATAAAGTTTTCACATGATGTTAAACCATTTCAGAACAGGTAAAATGTTTTTCTAAAACAATGTTTCATATTAAAAGTTAAAAAGTTCCATAGCCTAGACTCAGAGAGAAAAACAGCATGGTTTCGGATGAAAAGATGCACGAGAGACGAGAGCTGGCGTATTTTCCCCAGGGTTTAATAGCTAAAATGAAGTAAGCGTCACACTCGTCATGGGGATTGAGTGAGAAAAAGTATACAAATAAACATTCAAAACTCGATTCACAAATAGAAATAGGCAAATAAAAGGAAGAGAACAGAAGTCGGTAGAGAGGTTATCTCTTCTCCTGCTCAACTTTCGCATGTCATACGAATACCCCCTCTACTGCGCATGTGCGTACTGCACACCCTGACAAGTGCACTGAGATCTGCACATTCATCAAAGCTTGAGTTTGTTAAACAAGGTTCCACACTCTTGTAAAACCCCCAGATAAAATTCAAAGACTATGTTTGCACAAAAGTAAATTTCTAGAGGTCAACTTACTAGAAAATACAGCATGAGCCATTTAAAATGAATACAGAAAAGCCACTTGTGATCAGTTTTGAATGTTTGTAATTGACATTTATATACTAGTCAATGATGCTTTACATCTCGTTTCTTTTTGTTTTTGTACAGTTTGAAAGGACTATAATCCCAGAGCGTGGTCAAACACATTCATAGGAATTCATGAAAAACATGAACATATAACATAAAAGAGAATTAAATGACAGTCCTTCTACATGAGAGTGTTTAAGACTAAACAAATCATATTTCTTTTAGAACATCTTTCTGCTATGTCTTTGAAACATCGACATGAAAGATGAGTATTGCTGTTTTTCTTTTACCTATAAAACTATTACACTTCAAACTCGTCTAACTATTACTCTTAAAGATGTGCATTTCACAGCACAGTCATAGATAGTTATTTTGTGTATGTCACTTGTTTTTTGTTTTGTTATTGTTATTTAGTTTTTTATGTCACAACTGTTAAGCTAATGAATTACAGTTAATAAGTGGTATTTTTAAGTGAAAGGTGGGATGATTAATTTTTTATTCTGTCCACACCATGACACCAGAGTTTTAGACATTAGTCCTTTAGGTCTGATCCAGAAAACAGACGTTGTGTTTTTATGTCTTAATCATTTGTTCTTCTTTTTGGCCTCATCAGCAGAATACCTAAATGTTTTAACATCGTAAATTTCAATTGTTAGATAAATTATCTAACTATTATATCTAACTATCAACAGTTATATGTGAAACAAGCTCAGTAGCATTAGAGTTGGTTTCTTGTTTATATTGAACATTGTTATTGAACCGCATGTTTAACAGTGCTAGTGTTCTCGGCCTCATCAAAGTTCACACAAGTCAAAGTTTTCACTGGAGCATACCGACTCTGAAACAAGACTTAGCTTGTAACATTTTGGACACCTTTGTTTTTTATGCATCATTGCTTTTGTTTGCATTTCTTCTAAAACACACTGTTTTGAAATTGTTTGCCAATTTTTAACATCACCATTCTCAATCTATTGTCTATTTTCTATTTTCAAACTTTGAAAAACAACTATGGTTTCCTAGAATGTCGTCAGCTGGTAGAAATGTCTTGCGTGTGTCTATCTCACACCTATCGCAGGTGTTGCCTGGCTGCACCACCTAATCTACAGCAGAAGAAAACATTTACAAGAGTTTGGAATTTTAATTTTAACATCTTAATATTTGGTAAAAGTTAACTTAAAGCCTGCGCAAAATGAAATGCATCCTATATGCTTGTTACGGATCTTATTGTGAACAGATCGGCTCTTTGGCGTTAAGACACACGATCGTAACATCATGCCATGATGCCATGCCATGAATTTGTTAGGCCTCTTACGACCATTTCATTTTTGAGATTTGTTACACGTTTGGTATCCCCCACACAGTCATTATTCAAATCACACACAGCATTGATGATCTTATGCATCAAGTCAACCATCTGGTTAAACCGGTTAGGTCAGCTCGGTCAGGAAGTCAACCGAGCTCAGCCCTCCCCGCTGGAGCACTCTAAAAAATAATTCTCTGGCTTAGTAAATATTACAGTAATATTTAATTTTATTAACTTAATAAAATCTCTGAATATCATTTACTTGATTGTTTGAGTTTAACATACCAAAATAATTTACTTAAAATTCAACAGTTAATTTGATCTAAAATGTAAAGTCATATTTAAGTTTTTTTTCACTAAAAGAATTTAGTATTTGTCTTATTTATAATAACACTTAATTATATTATTATTATTATTATTATTAAATATATATATTATTATTTATAACACTTAATATATTTGTGAAATTTCTATAAAAATATTTGAGAATGGAGAATTAAACTGATCTGTTTCAAGAAGCAAAAATATTACTTAATTCAAATCAATATTATTAATATATTTAACACACTCTTAAGAAATTGAGTAAGTTTACTCAATTAAAACAATGCACCCCTCCCCCGCCCTCTGACGTGACGACAACTCAACGGTTGAGTGAGCGCGGGCTGTTGAATTCTCTCCAGTCCAGAACAGTTCTCTCTTCTCAGTCGCAGAATTGCTGCATTTCCTTTTGTGAAATTCAGGTTTGTGTATGTTTTATTTTATCTATAAAATCATTACTTTGCTTTAAATCATTTTAATTTAAAGCAAAACAACATACAAAGGCGTAATGTGACACCTAAACGAGAGTTGCGCTGTCTTTCCCCGTGATTGAAACGTCTTGCATAAAACACTCGACTTTATTCCAAATGATAATGAATATAATTCATTTGGATGATAAAATGTCCTCAGAACTGTGTGCGCTGTTTGTTTATTGGCAGGTTATGGAGTCAATCGCTCGCAGTATCTTTCGGCTATGAGTGAAACGCTGGATGGCGGTCTGAAGGTCGAAGTTCACCCGCAGAGTGCGAGTCCGTCTCCGGCACGAGAACCAGCGCTGATCCGGTGGAAATTGGATAACAAACTGGTTGATTACACTTGAATTAGGCTACCTGAATGTTTAAATGTTTAATTTTTACTTATGAAATGTTTGTTAAATTAGGCAATATTGTATACATGTTAAAACAGTGTAAAATATGCTGTATTGCTGTGCTCATCGACAATAAAGGCCAATGTCATGTATAGCCTACTGGTGGTTGTATGGAATACTATTTTACAAAGGTTTAGAGGAAATTAAAAAAGTTAATATTACTCAAATAAAAACAGTTCATATTACTCAAAAATAAAAAGTTAATATTACTCATAAATATTGGTTTTTAAATGTTAAATTATTTCTACTCAATTTTATTTGTTAATGTACCAGATGCAGTTAACCAAATTTATTTTTTTTTTTTACTTACATTTACTCAATTCATACAGTATATTTAATTGATTTCACAGATTTAAAATATACAAAAAATTTTGGAGTGTAAAAATGTTTCACCCAAAAAATGTTGTAAATCATAGTTAAACTTTTTAGAGTGTCGTCGTCATGACGTCGTAAACAGCAATAGAGGATTAAAGCCACATTGAATCAGAAGTAGCTTCACGGAGAAGTTCAGCATATGCCACCAGAGAGATTTCTATTGATTACACCAAAAGATTTTTTTTAAAGGTAAAAACAAACAAAAAAACAAACAAACATATGTATGGGTGAATTGTTCGCAATAACAAGCATGTGTTGTTGTAGATAGGATGTAATTCATTGCAGGCTTTAAGTTAACTTTTACCAAATATTAAGATGTTAAAGTTCAGTTATAGACCTTTAGCGCATTCAAATGTATTGAGTTAAAATTTAAACGTGATATAAATACCGCATAAAACACGTCATTACCGAATTCAGGGGTGTTTAATAACTTCAATAGTAATTAAGCACCTGATTTAGTGACAAAAGTAATTTTCTGATAAATCATTGTACACGGATGCACTGTGTTTTGTATGCACAGATTTTGAGAGTCACCGGATAGAAAGATGTTTTCTTGTCTTTGTTTCGTCGCATTTTTAATTTAATGACATACATTTCAACATACAAACGCACATTCGCAACTCTTGTAAATGTTATCTTTAGCTGTAGATTAGGTGGTGCAGGCAACACGTGCGAGAGGTGTGAGATAGACATACGCAAGAAATTTCTACCAGCTGACGACATTCTAGGAAACCATAGTTGTTTTGAAGCTTTAGTTTTTCCCATCATCATATTCAGATTGCTACTTTTGTTTTTCCTCCAATAAACCTCTCCTCCATCTTGTCTTTAAAGCGAAGTTTGGCCAGCCTAGTTTTTATCTGATTACCCCAAACACTGCACACAATAAAATTATGCTTATTAACAAGCCCATTTTACTGCAATTAGGCCTCACCTGTTGAGAGATGTCTGTTGAGCAACAAGAGTTTTTGCTTGAAGGCTCTGACGTGATCATACATCTGGCTGATTACCTGGTCCTTCCCTTGGAGCTGAAGATTCAGAGTATTCAGTAGCTCTGTAATGTCCACCAGAAAAGCCAGGTCGGCGAGCCATTGCTCGTCTGAGGGCACTTGAATGTTGCTTTTCTTTCTAGCTTGAAACTTCCTGATCACATCACGCAACTCAAAAAAGCCCTGTTAAACTTTCCCTCAGCTCAGCCACCTCACCTCCTGGTGGTACAGCACATCACCATACTGTGCCTCCATCTCATCCAGTATAGCTTAGAACTGACGATGTGAGAGTGCCTTGGAGCGAATATTGTTGATGATGAAAACAACATCTTGCATCACATTCTTCAGGCCGACTGATTTGGCACACAAGTGCTCTTGGTGTAAAATGCAATGCTATTTTAAAATCTGCCCCCCACACTGACAGACTTTCTCTGACACCAGTGTAATGAGACCAGAATGATTACCAACCATCGACCAGAGCTCCATCGGTCGTGATTCCCTTCATATTTTCCCACTTCAAGTTGTTCTTCTCCACAACTCTTTCCACTGCCAAAAATATCCGTTCCTTTGGTGGTGCCTGAAAGTGTTTAAAGGCCGGCGAGCTCCTAACACACCTCAAAGTCCTTGCTGACCCCTCGCAAAAACACCAACAACTGCGCAGAGTCAGAGATATCTGTACTCTCGTTGCAGGCGATGGAGAAGGCAGAAAATCTACCTGCTGTCACAATGATTTGCTCACGGATGTTTTGAGCCATATCCTCTATGCGACGGGTAACGGTGTTACGAGACAGGCTAATTTGAGAGAAAACCTGTGTCTGATTCGGGCACACAGTCTCAGCAGCCACAGTTAGACACTGTTTCACAAAGTCACCACATAAAAGACAGGGCTCTGCAGTGCGCCCATTTCACTCGCACATGCGAGTAAATATTTCGGCGTGCGAACGTGAAAAAATATTTGGGCGCACTCGTGCGAGTGACACAGCATTTTTCTATAGAAACAGCTGCAAATACATCATCATGAGGAGGGGCAGAGTAGGACACTATATTACCGGGAGATCAGTTATTTAGGCCTAAATCTTCAGTAGCTAGCAGAGCATATGAGCGGAGTGGAGCGGTGAGAATCTCCGCTCATCGCTCACGGAACTGTTCACCCCTCCGCTCCCCCGCTCAAAGCTACATCAGGCCGCTCCGCTCATTATCGCTCAGCGCTCAACGCAGTTTGCTTCGCGCTCCACTCAAATCGCCCCCCGCTCGCTCCAAAAAAGGAAAAAAATCTACATGTATATCACTTGTAACGGTCCCCAACCTTTTTTGCGTCACGGACCGGTTTAATATCAGACAATATTTTCACGGACCGGCCAAGGTGTGGCGGATAAATACAACAAAATAAAATGATACGAACGGCATAAAAAATGGGGTATTTAAAAAAAAAAAAAGCCTATAATAATAAACGTGAATCCAATGTGTAGGCCATACTAGCAACTTTATTAGCAGCGTCCTCTAACATCGCGCCTAAAGACAACTGAGAAAGTCTGAACACAAACAAAATGCCCCCAAAAGAAAAAAATCTCTATGTTTTCGGTGCTGATGCGTTCATGTAACATGTAGGCCTAAGGGTGGCACTGCCAATAACGCACCTAAAAGCTGTCACAACGAACCGGAAAAATTAATGATTATGAATATGTAAAATATAGCAGGAGACATTTTAATTGTTTACTAATAAACCATTTTTTTTATGTCTGTGTCGGCTGGAAAGCAGTATTGAACGCCCCAGAGAGAAATGCACATTTCATACGGATTACATAAGAGAGCAGTCTGTTTTCTTTCGTTTTGAATTGTTCTGTTTAAAAGTAGACATTTCAAGCTTTATATATATGTCTCAGGTCTGTCAGGCAAGTAGGCTATACGCTGAGTTTCGGTTCATTTATGAGACAAACTCCAGGTTCACCCGCCGGCGCCTTCCTGTCGTGATTATCTATTTTCTAATATATTTACTTATTTATTAAATCCAGACAATTGGTTGATGAAACACTGATCAAAATTAAGATACAATTAATACAAAACGAAATAAAATTTAAAGACAGGCTTTGTGCTTTCTGTTTGAGGTCTCAGTGAAAGTTTTAAAGCAGTCTTTTAGTGCCGCTTTCAGAGCGCTCACGTCCGTAACGGAGAACTGTCCCATCTGTAACATTGTTTTTTTTTTGTTTTTTTTTGTGAAATAAATTTCTAAATAAATGCGACTTATAGTCCAGTGCGGCTTAGGCTATGCCTATATATGTTTTTTCTTCTTCATGGCACATTTTTTGACTGATGCGTGGCGTGAGCGGAGCGGAGTGGAATTGGAGCGGGAAATAGGGCGACGCTCCGTCCTTTTGAAATTGCCGCTCTGCGCTCTGTCTAAGATCCGCCCGCTCGCGCTCCCCGCTCGCTCCCGCTCGCGCTCCCCGCTCGCTCCCGCTCCACTCCGCTCACATGCTCTATAATGATAAACTTGTACAACAAAAATGACTGTGCCCCCAAATATTTGTCTGTGCTCCTAATTTTTTTTTATTTAGGCGCACCAGTGCTCCTTGTTCAAAAAGTAAGTGTAGAGCCCTGAAAGAGCTTGTCCACTTTTCACAATTAATGTGCAAATCCGGTAACTTGCACGGGTAGTATTTTCTTGTGCTGTTGACGGCTGAAGCAAAGTACGTTGTTGAGAATGTAACTTTGCTAGCAGGTCTCCTGCCTTGACTTTTCGTTCCTCTTCACTGTATCTTGAGAACTGATGCAAATGTTTAGTTTCATAATGATGATGGAGGTTATACTCTTTAAGAACAGCCACTCGTTGTTTACAGATAAGACATACTGCCGTACACTCGATTTCAGTAAAAAAATACTTGTGTTGCCAACTATTTTTAAACTTTCTCTTGTCAGTGTGCCAATACCTCATACGATCCATGTTAGCTACTAGCTTCTTTTCAGCCCTCTTCACTCTTGTCATCATAAATGACATCTTGACATCTTGTTTCAGCTCAGGAGATCAGGGCGGAGCCGGCAGTAGGTGAATAGGATAATTTACCTATCGCTGTGGTGAGTCTATTGCTCCGTCTCAGCTGAAAACTATCTAGTGTGGTCTTCTTTTGGCAAAGGGGGAGGAGAGCTCTCTGCATCAGTTGTATGCTTCGCCATCAAGTGATGTTTTAAACTTGACGTGCTGCAGTGATAACTTAATTCACATGGTCGTTCCTTGCTATATTGTACGCTTCAGTGTCACCAGATCCGAATGCAGCATCACAAAGCCTCAACAAAAATCAAACCTTTGATGTAAGCCAAGACTTATCAGTGGGTTAAGTCAGCTTGACAGTTTTTGTAAATGCACAGTCTCTGTATATTCCTCTAGGTCTATACAGTCCCCAGGTGTTGCTGCCTCCTTGAAGATGCTCCAATGTGTACTCTCAAAGCAGCCCTGTAAGAATAGAAACGCCTCCTGTGGCCACACTCTAATATCCTTGACTACTGGTGGCTCTTGTCTCACTCTAGGCCTGTATGCAAGCTTCAGCAGGATAGTCAGGTGATCAGAGCTGCCAATGTGAGGTAACGGGGCTGCAACATATGCATTCTCGATATTTGTGTTTAAATGATCAAGTGTATTATTCCCTCTTGTTGCACATGTAACATTCTGGTAGAAATAAGGTAAAAACAGACTTAAGGTTAGCCTTGTTAAAGTCACCAGCAATGATATGATATGCATCAGGATGGGTAGTCTGTAGCTGACTCAGAGAGTTGTAAAGTTCTCCCATAGCCTGCTTTACATTTGCATTTGGAGGAACTTATGCTGCAGTAATAAAAATTGCAGCCAGTTCACATGGTAAAAAAAAGGTCTGCATTTCACAGTCATAGTGCCCTATCATACAATGCAGCGCCAAGCACGACACAAGTGTTTTTCAGGCCGATTGATTTGGCACACAACTGCTCTGGTATAATATGCAAATGATATTGGACCAACTCACTTTTACCATCTCTAATTCAGTGCACATGTCTGTTTGCTTTTCAAAGCGCTGTCAGTCAAATCCATTCCACTTGAGGAATGCCCTAATAAATTAAACTCCATTATATTTCTCAACGAGCCGCAACGGACAGCAGCTCAGGAGGCCAGGGCGAAGCCGGCAGCTCAGGAGACTAGGGCGGAGCCGACAGCTCAGGGCAGAGCCAGCATCTCAGAAGACCAGGGCGGAGCCGGCAGCTCAGTGCGGAGCCAACAGCTGAGGAGACCAGGGCGGAGCCAGCAGCTCAGGAGGCCAGGGAAGAGCCGGCAGCTCAGGGTGGAATATGGCCCCCCCAAAAAAAATTCTTGGGGAGCTCCAGGCATTGCTATAATGGACTCTGGAAGGGAACACAGACTGGAGCTCCCACAGGACTCTGGACGAGGGCGGAGACTGGAGTCACTTCTGGACTCGGGACGAGGATGGAGACTGGTGATTCAGATGCAGCGGAAGCCATCTTGGACTAGGGCTCTGGCGCTGCGGGCATCTTAGCAGAGAGCTCTGGCATGGCGGTGGCCATCTTGGCAAAGGGCTCTGGCGTGGCAGCGGCCATCTTGGCAGAGGGCTCTGGAACGGCAGGCATGACGGGATGAGACTTAAGAGACAGCTTTCAAAATCATAATAACTTTCTAAAGACTCAATCATAAATTGTACCATATCTTTTTGTGCTGTTTGTTTTGCAATACTGTTTGAATGTTGTTTCTTTGTAGTGCTGGGCGGTATGACCAAAAATCCACACCACGGTATTTCTCTAAATTACACCGGTTTCACGGTATATGATGTAAAACCCATTTTTCACTGAGTGAGAGAGGAAATACTGCAGTAGATTGACTTAGAATGCCCTATTTTACTGTCATGAGTGAATATTGTAGAAACAAATCCACACTAGTATTTATACAGGTTTGTAAGGCTGTTTACAAAGAGGTGCCAGCAGGAGGCGCTTTAGGAGCGGCAGAAATAGCGGTTTCCCCGGTAACGGCTGTACACAAAGCAGCAACGCTCATAAACGCTGCTTTATCAGGAAAGATAAAGAAAGATTCAATCGTAATAACAAAGAAACTTTTCTAAAGACCGTCAGTTCACTTAAGATAGATTTTCCAAAAGGCTGTGTTGATATTGTGAACCAATGTATGGGAAACACTGTAATATAATTTGACAGCTATCAATTATATTAACAAGGCTAACCTTAAGTCTGTTTTACCTCATTGCTCCCAGCATGTTACATGTGCAACAAGAGGGAATAATACACTTGATCATTTATATATAAATATCGAAAATGCATATGTTGCAGCCCCATTACCTCACATTGGCAGCTCTGATCACCTGACTATCCTGCTGCAGCTTGCATACAGGCCTAGAGTGAGACAAGAGCCACCAGTAGTCAAGGATATTAGAGTGTGGCCACAGGAGGCGTTTCTATTCTTACAGGGCTGCTTTGAGAGTACACATTGGAGCATCTTCAAGGAGGCAGAAACACCTGGGGACTGTATAGACCTAGAGGAATATACAGAGACTGTGCATTTACAAAAACTGTCAAGCTGACTTATCAATGGGTTAAGTCTTGGCTTACATCAAAGGTTTGATTTTTGCTGAGGCTTTGTAATGCTGCATTCAGATCGGGTGACACTGAAGCGTAAAATATAGCAAGCAACGACCTAAAAAGAAAAAAGTGAGACGAGAGTAGAAAGATGGCTTGAAAGAAATTGTTTAACCCATGTTCTTCTGATCTTGACTTGCAGTCTTTTGTCTGCTCGTCTACATGGGTACTCTGAGTCTGTATGTCTACTCATGCAAATTCATTTTAACGGCACTAATTCTGTTTGACCCGTGGCCTAGCCCGTAATTGGAGAAAAGGAGATGCAGCCATAGACAGTAAAGGATGCAGCAGAATACAGAAATGGAGAAAGAAGAAGGTCTTCTGAACGGTATATTTATTTACAAAACGATGTCTGATGGTTCTGTCGACAAGACAAAAGTTGTCGGCATTTATTGTCTATGTGAATTAAGTTATCACCGCAGCACGTCGAGTTTAAAATATCACTTGATGGCGAAGCATACAACTGATGCAGAGAGCTCTCCTCCTCCTTTGCCAAAAGCAGACCACACTGAGACGGATGGACAACTCCACAAGCAATAGACTCACCACAGCGATAGGTGGTAAATGGGTGGCTACAGCATGTAGGCCAATTAATATAGTGGAGGACGAGGGTCTACTTGAAATTTTTCGCATCGCATCTAACGATAATACTATAACCAACACATGCTTCTAATTATAAATCACTTTTTAGGGAGGATCATAGGCATCAACATGTGTTTAAACCGATGAGTAGTGGAAACAGCAATATAAGCACCTTTTGTGAGTTTATATAAACACCAAAACAAAAACAAAAACAAAAAAAACTCAAAGCAAAGAAACAACATTCAAACAGTATTGCAAAACAAACAGCACAAAAAGATATGGTACAATTTGTGATTGAGTCTTTATAAAGTTTACTGTTGTAGAAAGTTATTGTGATTTTGAAAGTCAGATGAAGGTCTTAGCTGGCTCTAAGTCTCGTCCTGTCATGGCCGCAGTTCCAGAGCCCTCTGCCAAGATGGCCGCCGCCACACCAGAGCCCTTTCTGAGATGGCCACCACCATGCCAGAGCCCTCTGCCAAGATGGCCTCCGCGCCAGAGCCATTACATTACAATGTTTTAACATTTACATTACAGCGATGCCTGGAGCTCCCCAAGGGCACCATATTCCTCTACTGCCGGCTCCGCCCTGGTCTCCTGAGCTGCCGGCTACACTCAAAAGACGAACAGAACATCTGTGTGACTGAGGTAGTGAATAGAAGTACTAAAGATTCTACGCTCAAAAGACAACAAAAGAAACAGCTCTACTGTGATTGAGGTTGTGATAGTAGCTTCTTGACGGGACGACGTAACCATACTTCAGGGAAGTATTTTATTAAGAAGTCAGATTTAGTTGGTTATATTCGTATTGAGAATTTCCACGACACTGCGTCAGGCTTAAACTAGCAAAAAAACACTTGCGTCGTGCTTGCCGCTGCATTGCGCCGGATGTATGATAGGGCCCTATGACTGTGAAATGCAGACCTTATTTTTACCATGTGAACTGGCTGCAATTTTTATTACTGCAGCATAAGTTCCTCCAAATACATTATAATGCAAATGTAAAGCAGGCTATGGGAGAACTTTACAACTCTCTGAGTCAGCTACAGACTACCCATCCTGATGCATATCCTATCATGCTGGGGACTTTAACAAGGCTAACCTTAAGTCTGTTTTACCTCATTGCTACCAGCATGTTACATGTGCAACAAGAGGGAATAATACACTTGATCATTTATACACAAATATCGAGAATGCATATGTTGCAGTCCCGTTACCTCACATTGGCAGCTCTGATCACCTGACTATCCTGCTGAAGCTTGCATACAGGCCTAGAGTGAGACAAGAGCCACCAGTAGTCAAGGATATTAGAGTGTGGCCACAGGAGGCGTTTCTATTCTTACAGGGCTGCTTTGAGCAGAGGTGGGAGTAAGTCACACATGTGCAAGTCACAAGCAAGTCTCAAGTCTTAACCTTCAAGTCTCAAGCAAGTCCGAGTCAATTTTGTGAAAAGCAAGTCAAGTCAAGTCAAGTCAAGTCAAGTCAAGTCACTGCTTTATGTCAAGCAAGTCAAGTCAAGTCGTAGCTTGGGTCACAATTCACTGGCAAGTCATACAAACGTTTGATGATTTCACTGAATTTATATATTAAAATAAGTTAAAACTACATAAGCTGTGGACTATGGTTTTATTTGCAACATTTTTTTTTTAAATATGCATTTCCACATACAGCTGAGTGGTTACTACAATAAAAAAATTCAAAATAATAAAAATTTCACAATTTCAAACTACATAGCCTAAAATGTAAATGTAACTGAAATTAGGCCAACATTAAAGCATGAAAAATAAATATGCCTCAAACATTGCAGAAGACCATTAAAAGGTATTAAACAATTCACAATTCAAGTTTAATGGTTCCTATGCCACCAAATGGCATTCTTCAAACTGGCATCCCCTTTATGGAACATGAACACATCCCAACAAGTTAGATCTTTCCTTTTTAACAAAAGAATAACAAGAAAAAAACAGTAATAATTGAATTGACACAAAACTTACACCTGTCAATCAGGTGGATTGACTATTGTACATTATTAATCTGTGTGAGTGAGTGATTTATTAATATTTGTGAATGAATGTGTGTGCATGTGTATGTGTGAAAAGTGTATTGTTTGCATGTCCATGGTTGTGTTTGACTGTGTGTGTGTGTGTGTGTGTGTGTGTGTGTGTGTGTGTGTGTGTGTGTGTGTGTGTGTGTGTGTGAGAGAGAGAGAGAGAGAGAGAGAGAGAGAGAGAGAGAGGTGATTTGATTGAGTGTGATTGATTCATTAATATTTGTGAGTGAATGTGTGTGCGTGTGTATGAGTGAAGAGTGTATTGTTTGTTTGCATGTGTGCATGGTTGTGCTTGCAAGTTTGAATTTTTGTTTTGTGTATTTGTGTATGCATGGTTCGGTTCGAAAGTCAGTATGTTTTTTTTCTTTGTGTGTCGGTGTCTTTTTACAATCTTTTAGTGGTATTAACTAGCGATTTCTTTTTACTTACTCTATGCCCTATATACTAGCATTATAAGCTAAACAGTTTTTAGAGATAAAACTCTTTACATTCGATTATCATGAAAACAAATCCCAGAGAACGGTAGACTGTACCAATGCATTATTAATTATTATTAAATTACAGTTACATTTTTTTTTATATTTCTTTTAACATTCAAGTCAACCCTGGGATCATAGCAGACTATATTGGTAGCATATAACTAGACAGTACAAAGGGATGCATGCAGGTAAGAAAAACTGGAATATGGCATATTTTAACATATTTTAACCCGATTTTCATTTTCATTTTCAAGAAAATATTTTTTCTCTGTGCTTTTGTATGTAAGGGATTATTCAGATCATTAAAAAAATCATTAACCCAAGGCACTCGAATATTATTAAAAATATATAGAAAGCCTTTATTTCATCATGGCTTTAATATTTTAAAATCAGGTGAAAGTACTTGCACAACTATGCGTTGTGGCTGATGAGCCTTTGTCAGGGTGTGTGACCAAAGCCCCTTTCACACAGAGATTCCGGAAAATACACGGATAAAGTGACCCAAGATTTGACCCGGGTTCGTTTGATTTAGGTTCATTCACACTGCCAGTGCCAGTGATTTCCCGGAATCAGAGATTGCGTTCACACACAACCCCTAAAGACATGTAATGTCTTAGCAGCGTCTTAAGTTTGCTTATGAGCTGCGCTCTCTCTCTCTCGCTCTCTCTCGCTCTCGCTCTCTCTCTCGAGAAACCACGCTTGTGCATTTTTTTCTTCTTCTCTGATTCGATCATAAACTTGCGCATTACGTAGCGTTTCAAAGCTGGCGAACGATCCCGCGCTTCAGCGTCATCACTACGACACTGCATTATCACGGCTTTTGTTCACACAGCGCGCGTTCCTGCTGCGTCACGTGATTGTTGCGGTGCGTTCAAATACAGATATTTATTTTTAAAAAGACAAGTTATTTCGAGTCATTTACCTCAAGTCCGAGTCAAGTCTCAAGTCATGAATATCAAGTCAAGTCAAGTCTTTTATTAATATTTGTCAAGCAAGTCTAAAGTCCTAAAATTTGCGACTTAAGTCTGACTCGAGTCAAGTCATATGACTCGAGTCCCCCATCTCTGGCTTTGAGAGTACACATTGGAGCATCTTCAAGGAGGCAGCAACACCTGGGGACTGTATAGACCTAGAGGAATATACAGAGACTGTGCATTTACAAAAACTGTCAAGCTGACTAAACCCACTGATAAGTCTTCTTGGCTTACATCAAAGGTTTGATTTTTGTTGAGGCTTTGTGATGCTGCATTCAGATCTGGTGACACTGAAGCGTACAATATAGCAAGGAACGACCTAAAAAAGAAAAGTGAGACGAGAGTAGAAAGATGGCTTGAAAGAAATGTTTAACCCATGTTCTTCTGATCACACTCAAGAGCAGTCTTTTGTCTGCTCGTCATGGTTCATGGTTACTCTGAACCTGTATGTCTACTTTGTCTGTATGTCTACTCACGCAAATAAATTTTAACGACACTATTTCTGTTTGACCCGTGGCCTAGCCCGTCGTTGGAGAAAAGGAGATGCAGCCATAGACAGTAAAGAATGCAGCAGCAAACAGAAATAGAGAAAGAAGAAGGTCTTCTGAACGGAAACGATACGATAATACTATAACCAACACATTCTTTGTGTAAATGCTAATTATAAATATCTTTTTAGGGAGAGTCATAGGCATCAACATTTGTTTAAACCAATGAGTAATGGAAACCACAACGTAAGCACCTTTTGTGACTTAATATAAAAAAATAAAAAAAATAAAATAAAAAAAAAAGAAATAGTGCTGGGCGGTATACCGGTTCATACCGAATACCGGTGTTTATTTTTGTTATGATATGAATTTTTAAAATACCGCAATACTGGTGTATGTCGCTTTAATAACGATCGGAACGCGGCGCGGTCCTTTTTCACTGTTGCACTGTGGTGATGCACGTGTTACTAAGCGTGACTTTGAAGATGGATAGGTTAAACTATATTTTACACAAATAAGCATGTGTTGGTTATAGTATTATCGTTAGATGCGATGCGAAAAATTTCAAGTAAACCCTCGTCCTCCACTATATTAATTGGCCTACATGCTGTAGCCACCCATTTACCACCTATCGCTGTGGTGAGTCTATTGCTTGTGGAGTTGTCCATCCGTCTCAGTGTGGTCTGCTTTTGGCAAAGGAGGAGGAGAGCTCTCTGCATCAGTTGTATGCTTCGCAATCAAGTGATATTTTAAACTCGACGTGCTGCGGTGATATGGGGCGCCGTTTGTAAAGTGTCTCATGCTGAAAATAACAGCAACATTTTGTCACATTTAGCTTCAAACAATGTTTAAAAAACTGGTATGAATTTTTGACGGTCACTTTTTACCACATTCACAACAATATTTGTCAACTTAGAGATATTTTAAATAGTTAAATCTAAATATTAAATGTTACACCTAAATGTTAAATCTAAATGTTAAATCTAAATCTAAATGTTAAATCTAAACGTTAAATCTAAATCTAAATATTAAATCTAAATCTAAATGTTAAATCTAAATCTAAATGTTAAATCTAAATGTTAAATCTAAATCTAAATGTTAAATCTAAATCTAAATGTTGAATCTAAATGTTTCGGGTGAAACTAAATATTTAACTAATATGCAAATTCAAAATGCCGGTAACCGGAAGTGCCAAAATAAAAGCTCGAGTGTGTGTTTATAGCATGGTTTATAGTGTCAAATAACGAATAAAAACCATCTCATAATAATAACGATAATATAACGATAATAACTACCTAAAATAATAAACACGTTTGGAGAAACTGGAGAGTGATGACATGACAATCAGTCAAAGTGAGCCCCCTCGCTGCAGGTCATAAGTCCCGCACTTTTCATAAAAGTGACACTAGCCTACTCTTCAAATACAGTTTCTCCAAATGTGTTTATTATTTTAGGTAGTTATTATCACGATAATCCATGTCCAAGAGTCCATTTCCTCGGATGAGATGGTTTTTATTCGTTATTTGACACTAAACCATGCTATAAACACACACTGACCTCCTCGAGCTTTTATTTTGGCACTTCCGGTTACCGGCATTTTGATTTTGCATATTAGTTAAATATTTAGTTTCACCCGAAACATTTAGATTCAACATTTAGATTTAGATTTAACATTTAGATTTAGATTCAACATTTAGATTTAGATTTAACATTTAGATTTAACATTTAGATTTAGATTTAACATTTAGATTTAACATTTAGATTTAGATTTAACATTTAGATTTAGATTTAACATTTAGATTTAGATTTAACATTTAGATTTAGATTTAACATTTAACATTTAACATTTAGATTTAACATTTAACACTTAGGTGGATTAGATATGTGCAGCAGTTACAGGGCTGGTCCTCTTCTAATCACCATCTAAGGACAATGGACCAGTGGCGCATGTCTAGTCTGACAGGAGACTGAAGTGAGTCAGCCAGCCTCCTATGCATCACCCATCCTCCTCTCAACTGCTTGTAATGAAAGAGAGAGAGAAAAAGAGACGAGAAACAGATGTACTATCTCAGTAGGATATGGCTGGTCATTTATCAGCTCTCACTCATTAAAGCAACACTAAGGAACATTTTTTACCTTAAAATAATGTTTCCAAAATCGTATCAATGGTTCATCAAGTCGTAACAGGGTGAAAGGCACTTCTGGATTCGCTTTGCAGCCCTATATCCAGGGACGGACTGGCAATCTGTGCGTTCTGGAAATGTCCAGAACGGCCGTCCAACCGAGGGCCGTCAGCAAAAAAAAAAAAAAAGTGTAATAAAGCAATATGAACAGGAACAGCCAACAGCAGGGGCACTAATACGATCACTTATATATGTTTAAAAAAATTTAAATAAAAACTGAGGAAGAAAAGTCGGCCTACTAGCCACTGACAGAAAGTTTTATAAGGGTTACCTATACTGCACTTTTAAATTTGCTTACATTATATTTGAATAGTATATAGCAGTGGTCTCCAACGTGGTGCCTGTGAGTTGCCCGCTAAACACATTCTATAAATAGCCTCAACTTGTTAATAGTGATCCACTGTAAATCGGGGCTCCAGACCACCTTTTTTCGTGCCGGTGCAACTAAACATTTGCACTTCTGCCTCTACAAAATTACCCAACTCTCTTTGATTATACGCTGTCATTTGCGTTGCGTATGAGAATGACAAATGCTCAAAAAGCGGAATAAAACTTGTTTGATCTGAGCAGGGCAGAACATTATCAGCTCGGCCTAAAAAACAGCGATCGTGGCCAAAGCAGCTGTGCGGGCTGATCTCGATCACGCGAACATTATTACACAGAGCTGCACGATCCACTGAGAAGCATTTCAATTCAGCGCAGAATTCTCTATCTCTATTATAAACAATAGGTTACTGTCGTAACCCCGGTTCTCTGAAACATCGAGTGGAGAGATCCACCTATGGGAAGGGCATCCGTACCTGACCTCTGCAGAAGCATCCAATTGCACCAAGTCTGGCTAGACAGACAGAAGCGCGCAGCCAATGCCAAGTAAGGCCACACCCCTTACCCAGGCATATATAACTTCTCTGCGGGCTGCTATTCCTCAGTAAGTATATTCGCTTCTCGTGCGGCAAGCGGGGCAACGCTGGTGGATCTCTCCACTCGATGTTTCAGAGAACCGGGGTTACGACAGTAACCTATTGTTCTCTTTCATCATCTCGTTTCGAGATCCACCTATGGGAGAGACATGGACAGCTCCCCGATTGCCCAATACACTCACAGTGAGGTTCTGAAGCCAGAGAAGGACGGTCACCTCAGAGAGGCGGTGCCTGACACGTCCCATACTCATGAACCTGCAAGGATGACTCCACACCTAACTGCTGTGGATAAGCAGGGCATGAAACATGCATGTGACACATACACGATAACCCCAGTACACCAACGCATATAATTACACCTATGAATGAATAAAAAATGCTTGGTGACAGGAATGAGCATGGCCAACCAGCCCATTCATTCCTTATTGGTTCTACCCAACGAGGTTACAGGAAAGGGTTAAGAAGACCCCACTCCTAAAACTGAATGTGCTACCGAGGTTCTGGTGACATCCAGCCGGTTGTAACGCACAAAGGTATGAGGAGATGCCCAACTAGCAGCGGAGCAGATGTCCTGCAGTGACACTCCCCTAAACAAGGCCCAAGAGGCGGCTAAGCCCCTTGTGGAATGCGCCCTGATGCCCCTAGGGGGCTGCACTCCCTTTGCTTCATAAGCCATAGTTATAGCGCCCACAAGCCAATGTGAGAGGCGTTGCTTCGATATGGGACTCCCTCTGTGCGGTGGGGCCCATGAAACAAAGAGCTGGTCGCTCTTCCGGAAAGCACCGGTCCTAGTCACATATGTCTGTAAAGCACGGACTGGACACAGAGCATTCAGCCTCTGATCCTCCGAGGAGGCAAAGGGTGGAGGGTGAAAAGGATATTGAGACAGCGCTTCCAGCACCATGGAGAGGTCCCATTCCGGAACAGTTTTCCTGGTGACTGGCAGAGAGCGGTGCGCACCCTTCATAAATCTGCGGATTAGAGGGTGCTGCCCGACAGTAGAGCCCTCAAAACCCACATGACAAGCTGAAATAGCAGCTAGGTAGACCTTAATAGTGGAAAAAGACCTCCCTTTTTCCATAAGGCCTTGAAGGAAACACAAAATATCAGGCACAGAGCACTGATAAGATGTGAGACCACGCCCATCACACCACCCTTCGAACACTTGCCACTTACAGCCATAAAGGGACCGTGTAGAAACGGCCCTAGCATTCTGAATAGTGGCAATGACACTCAGCGAGAGCCCCAGTGCATTTAGGTTCGTCCTCTCACGGGCCAGGCCCAGAGAGCGACCCTGTCCGGGTGGGGGTGGAAAATCTCCCCGTTGGCTTGGGACAATAGGTCCGTGCGAAGGGGGAGGCGCCACGGCTCGGCGTGTAACAGAGAAATTATCTCCGCCAGCCATGGAGCTTTGGGCCACCTGGGTGCTATCAGAATGAGAGACAGGCACTGCTCTCTCACCCTGGCCAGTGTAGGCATTATCAGGCACAGGGGAGGAAAAGCATACAGGAGCACTTTGGGCCATGGGTGGGCCAGTGCATCTATCCCGAGGGGCGCGTCCATGTCCCTTAGCGAGAAGAACATAGGACACTGGTAGTTTTCGCGCGAGGCGAATAGATCTACGGTCGCCCGTCCGAATCTCATCCATAGCATCTCCACTATCTGCGGGTGAAGACGCCAATCTCCGTAGATTGGGTTTCCCCTCGATAGAAGATCCGCACCTCTGTTCAGAATACCCGGAACATGAGTTGCGCGTAACGACAGGAAAACTCGCCTGCTCCACACCAAAAGCTTGTAGGCTAGAGCGTGAAGTTTCGACGAGCGCATGCCGCCCTGACGGTTGATATAAGCCACGGCCGTGGTATTGTCGCACCGTACAAGAACGTGATGTCCCTGCAGGCGAGGCAGAAAATGATTCAGAGCTTTCCAGATGGTCAAAAGCTCTAAATAATTTATGTGTGCTGAACGCAGTCTGCTCGGCCACAGACCGTTCACCGTTCTGCCCTCCTGGGTGGCACCCCAGCCTGTTAAGGACGTGTAAACTCGCGCTAAATCGGCCCAAAGTCCGGCGTCCGACCAGCGCGGAAGGTTATCACGTGTTCCTGTCCTTTTCTCATGCGGAGTATTGGTTGGTTAAATTTGTAATACATTAATCATGTATTCTCTCGTAATTTCATCTGACTCCATAAATGAAAGGTTTTAATAATATCTGTGCCTCACTAAAAGTGAGCAAATGTTTGACTATTCCTTTTAACCATTAAATGAACAATGTCACAATCAGTTAGAATAATCACGTAACAATTTATTATGTCAGGTAAATGTATCATGCCAATTTCATAATCAATTCAAAGATAATCGATACAAAACATCAAATTCTTCGGAATAAAGAAAAGATGCAAACCCAACATTAAGAAATACATGAGGCTGAGAGATGGTCTCTCAGCCTCACGGGCCATCTGAAGTACAGAAAAGGCCTCGATCTCCCTACTGCAATTCCTTAAATAGACAAACCTTTTACCTGGAAACATGTAACAATAGAAATTTGCATGCAGTGGTCGCATCTTCATGGGGGTGGGAGACCATTTGCTTGAGAGATCACCTTCCCTTGTAAGTCAGTTATCCATAAACTCTTAAAGACCTTACTACCTTTTATTTTATCTGTCTGGATATGAGATATCTGTACCAGTCGCACTGTGACATTTTAAATGATACCAAACTTGAAAATACTCTGTGATAATCATACACATTAAACTATACATTTTCTTGGGTGATTTCAGGTGATGATCTGAGCATAAGAGAGAGGGGTGAGGGGAAAAGGAAAACGATGTAGATTACATGACTCGGGGGTGAGACTTTGTCTCGATGGTGCATGAGAGCCAGTTCAAATGCTAATCTCCGGAGAGGTCCTTTTGTCCTCTCAGGGTCTGGTCAGCCCCAAAACAGACTGTCTGGAATTTCCTAATTTATCAATTCTTACAGTTTTCCCTCCTTGACTCCGTGGGTCAAATTCAAATGAGCTCCTATGGAGTCACTGATAAACGTCTGTTGTCATTCTTGAGATGTCACCCAAAAATTGTCTTTTCAATGTTAGCATCTGTAGAAGCTTGCAGAGGGCGGTGTTCACCTGCAGAACACCTGTTCTCACCAGGTGTATGTTGCTTGAGTCCAGCAGGTGGATGAATGCATTCAGGTTCTCTTCCTGTAATCCTGTGACGTGAGCAAAGTTCATAGAGTCAATCTGGACCTTTGTGACTTGTTCAGTTGATGTGTCACTCCTCCATGGAGAAACTTCTGCTTCTCTGGCACCTTCTCCACGATGATGATCTGACCCTTCTTGACCGATCCTGTCACCTCCAGCGGTGGGGTTGTCTGGGCAGACCTCAGTGGATGAAGGGCTTCTCCTTAGTTCACACTGCTTTGTGTGAAAAGCTTGAGACACCTGAAAAGCATCTTAAATGTCCACTTCACGATTGAGCACTTATGAACTTGAAGTCATATGGAAATGCATGGGAACACATAATGCAACAAAACAAAATCATGTCATGTCTAATATAAAATATCATGTTCATGTCAGCAAGTGCGAATGGTACATCTGGTCTCAAATGTTTCTCAGGGTCATGCAGAATGGTCTCATTTTAAATATCCAATTCTTCACTACCACTGTGATGTTAAATGGTAGTGGAATTTAAATATTCTTGGTCTGAATTATTCAAAGGAAATGCAGCAAGAGGTCGGTGTAACCTAAATAAATAACAGCAATAATAATATTCCATCACAATTAGGATCAAAATGAGTTTCAGAAATGTTTTTCTGAACTACTCAAAGGTAATGCAGAAATCAAAATAAGTTTCAGAAATTAAAATCAAAATGGGAAAGAGTAAAATGCAGAAATAAAAGTAAGTTTCAGAAATAAAAATAAAAAAATGGGAAAGAGGAAAAATGCAGAAATCAAAATGGGCAAGAGGTCAGTGTAAACCAAATAAATGGTAGGATCAATGGTTTTATGTGTTTGTGTCTTTTAGAATGTCAGAGTTGTTTTTGTCTGCGAGAGAGAGAGAGAGTGTGTGTGTGTGTGTGTGTGTGTGTGTGTGTTTATCTTTGTCTGTGACAGAGTGTTTGTGTGTGTGTTTGTGAGAGTGTGTGTGTGTTAATCTGGCTAAATCACAGTCGATGACAGAGTTGAATTGTAAATTTTGTAATTGATTGAAGCGCTCACACTTCAGATCTATCTTTTATTTTATTTTTTTATGATGTTTCTGTTATTAGTGGTGTGTTGACAAATCAGGGGCCCTCTGATCTTCCAACCACCCTAACAACAATCAGAAAATTTGAACATTTTGAAATTTGATAGCAGGTCTGTCTCTGCTTTATAATTCGCATCATTGACTTGTGACTGTAGCCATTCATATGTATATTTCAGTGTTTCCCATGAGTTGGCAGTGTGTGTTGTGAATAGCGCATGCCATGTGTGTCTCTTTTAGACTGTCATCATGGGATCAGTTTTACCATCCTATGTGTGTGAAGCTATCTGGATCTGTTAGTGTGAAGATGGACAGTAGATCTTTAGTGAAGTGACACTTTTGGACTCTATGTCATCTTTATCTTCTTATGATGTGTAGTGTGGGAGGTGTGTGTTCAGTGTTCATGTCTCGGAGATGGGTGGAATATAATCTATAACAATTGTGTTGCAAATTTAGTTCCAGTTCTAAACTGGGAGGCCATATTTATGCAGTAATGTGATAGTGTGAAGTGTGAAAGGCCTTTTGTAATATCTTTTCACCCATCTCCCGAGTCTCAGGTTATGTTCTAACAATTCCGCTGTCCTGGATTTGCTCCAGGTGGGCTCCTGTCCCCTCCTTTCACCCGTCTTCTGAGGAATTTGCAAAGTAAGCCTGAGACAGAAAACAGAGGAGAGCGAACCACAGACAGACAATTCCAATATTTCACAAACATTAAATTCAGACGTGTGGAATTCTTTCACTTGTTCCATTATCATGTCAGTTGCAATTTTTAATTCCAGATGTCACATGAAACCCAGTTTCATTGACCAAGTCTGAATTGTTGCTGTTGTTTCAGTGTGTTGTGACACCTGAAGGCCGCTGCATGATCAGTGCAATGCTCATTGCTTTCTCTCATTACAGCCAGATTTGTTAGTGTCGTTCACACATTTTAGTTAGTGCAGATATTTTTTGACCTGCAAAAAAACTGTGGTACCTCTGTCCGCTATTTAGCATTTTACACCCTCCTTGTAAATTTACTTCTCAGATTAGATAACATTTTAGTTGTTGCACAATTTGGTTTGCTATTACCTGTGCCACAATTTAAAGGCTTACCCCTCCGCTTTTGGCACTGGGTAGCACACAAATGAAATTCTGTTTTAGAAATTCAGTTTTAATGACGAAAGTCACACTTCTCCAATTGTTGTCCTGCTCAGCGAGTGTAATATGTTTATTATAATTCAAGTTATAATATAATTATATTCTCTAACAATACAAGTCAATTATATTGTTTTCGGTCTCTTAAGAGTCTCCGGAACAACTTAACGCATGGTCAAATCTCTGCTTGTTCTCATGTCAATACATTTGAATATGAAAAGGCTTTTGGCTCAGGACTGATAAGATGTACATTCGCTGTTTCTCTTTTTTCTTTTCTAGGTTTCAAATACCTTTTCTTCTCATTTAGTCTTTTTAAATGGTCATTTTAACGTTTGATTATTCTATTTACTCTTACTTTATATTTTCCGTTTATAGATAAGGAAACTATATCGCTTTGCAGTCCTTCTCCTAAGGATGCACGACACAAGTGGTCAGTCCCGAAGATCAGAAGCTGAGGCAATGGCTAAATATCTAGGACGTTGCCGTAATCCCAACGCGCAACAATCAAAGATATATTCAGTAGCCCTCTTGGATGCCCTTCAGGAACTCAATTCAACCGTTTTCCAAAACTATTAAATTAGAACAGAAGTCATCGGAAGCGTCCAAGCTAGGTTAATCAACCAGCGTAAAGCTGATCCTAGTCGGACTAACCCATCCTCTCATCCAAGCAGCCCGCACACTTCCTGATATCAGCTATTAACCGTCGTTAATCTCTGACGCAATCTTGTGGAATATACGAATCCGTTAATCTATTTTGGAAAAAACAAATCTCAGAGTAATTCAGAATACATTCAAACATAACAATATTTCGTTCTCTGAAGCCTTAAATATGAAAAGGTTTTTTGTTTCAGGATTAAATTAGATGCGTTCGCTGTTTCTGATTTTCAAATTCATTGTGAATCACATTATAGCCATCAAATTCAGCACAGACACACGCGTTCACTTCAGTTAACACAGGACACATGGCCTAGAATACAACATCTACAACCCTTTTACCTAAGTGTTCCAAATACACCCACAGCAAAACAATAGAATACAACATCTATATCACCTTTGCCTAAGTGTTTCAACTACACTTACAGTAAAGCAATCCTGTGTTTAAAGAATAAACTTTAAATTAGCCTATGTGCATGTTGTAGCACAAACAACCAAATTGTGTTCTATGTGCACAATGTGTTAAGCACAACTTCAAATTTGAAAATCCAAACAGAATCATTGCAAACATGAATATGTATCACATCATCCTGTTTTTCTCAAACTTGCTTTTAAACAAATGCATCGACTTGTCTTTTTGTTTAAAATAGAGTCTGTCAAGATTAGTTTAGGTTTAGTATAGGATATTAATGTTTTCAATGTGGCTTTTGGGCCTACCAGTCAGCCAGCATTTAGCATTTAGCATTAGTCTTGGACGCAGCATGGCTTTAGCATTTAGCATTAGTCTTGGACGCAGCATGGCTTTAGCATTTAGCATAGCCTTGAGCGTTTTGATTGAAAACAGCATGCCAATAGCATTTAGCAATAGCCTTAATATTTGAGTCTTAGCCTGTACATAATATCATCCTGTTTTCCCAAAATGTTCTTTTCATAAACAATGCATCGATCTGCCTTTTTATTTATAAGATCACGTGTTTTCCGATCGTTTACAAACTTAGATTTTTCTTTCTCTGTTTTCTGTTAGTTTGCTCATTCTTTTCACGTGTTGCTGGTTTCAATAATGGCCGGAAAACATGCGCCTGATTTTAAAACTTTTAGTCTTTACTTTTTTAGCTCTTCATCGAGTTATTAATTATTTGGAAGATGTTATTCTCACTTGTTTCGTTTCCTGTTGCTTAGGCAAAATAAGGAGATCTTTAAAATCTAATGCACAAGGGTTTTCATTCTTCATCTGGCTACCGCATCACGTTCTAAACAAAGGGCTTTAATTCCGACCCGTAAACAATGCAAACATTTCTTCAACACTTCTATAAAGGGCAGAAAAAGTTTACTTACCATCGCGGCGGAAGAAAGAGAAGATGTTCAAACCTCTTGTTGATTTTAGAATCCCAAATACTTGCTGAAAAGGACATTTCTCGTGAAACTGTTTTGATCTGTTTTGAGATCACGTCCGAGGTCACCATTTTGTAAACTCGCGCTAAATCGGCCCAAAGTCCGGCGTCCGACCAGCGCGGAAGGTTATCACGTGTTCCTGTCCTTTTCTCATGCGGAGTATTGGTTGGTTAAATTTGTAATACATTAATCATGTATTCTCTCGTAATTTCATCTGACTCCATAAATGAAAGGTTTTAATAATATCTGTGCCTCACTAAAAGTGAGCAAATGTTTGACTATTCCTTTTAACCATTAAATGAACAATGTCACAATCAGTTAGAATAATCACGTAACAATTTATTATGTCAGGTAAATGTATCATGCCAATTTCATAATCAATTCAAAGATAATCGATACAAAACATCAAATTCTTCGGAATAAAGAAAAGATGCAAACCCAACATTAAGAAATACATGAGGCTGAGAGATGGTCTCTCAGCCTCACGGGCCATCTGAAGTACAGAAAAGGCCTCGATCTCCCTACTGCAATTCCTTAAATAGACAAACCTTTTACCTGGAAACATGTAACAATAGAAATTTGCATGCAGTGGTCGCATCTTCATGGGGGTGGGAGACCATTTGCTTGAGAGATCACCTTCCCTTGTAAGTCAGTTATCCATAAACTCTTAAAGACCTTACTACCTTTTATTTTATCTGTCTGGATATGAGATATCTGTACCAGTCGCACTGTGACATTTTAAATGATACCAAACTTGAAAATACTCTGTGATAATCATACACATTAAACTATACATTTTCTTGGGTGATTTCAGGTGATGATCTGAGCATAAGAGAGAGGGGTGAGGGGAAAAGGAAAACGATGTAGATTACATGACTCGGGGGTGAGACTTTGTCTCGATGGTGCATGAGAGCCAGTTCAAATGCTAATCTCCGGAGAGGTCCTTTTGTCCTCTCAGGGTCTGGTCAGCCCCAAAACAGACTGTCTGGAATTTCCTAATTTATCAATTCTTACAGACGCATCCGTCGTCACAACTTTCCGCATCGTAACCGCCCCCAGAGGGGTTCCCCGTGCGTAAAAGTCTTCGCTCTCCCAGTGACGCACTGCTGCCATGCAAGCGTGTGTCACTGTTACAAAGCGGCAAAGATCGCGAAGCGGGCTGAAATGTAGTGACAAAACCCATTTCATGAACGCTCGCATTCTCAGAAGTCCCAATGGCACAACTTGGATGGATGAAGCCATGAGACCCTGCAGCCTGAGGCATGTGCGAAACTGTACTCTCGCCCCTTCTCTGAACTGAGACAGACAGTCCATCAGAGAGCGAACGCGTTCTTGGGAGAGACGCGCTCGCATGGAGACTGAGTTCAGCTCCAAGCCCAGGAAAATGACATTTTGACTGGGCGTAAGATTGCTCTTGCTCACATTCACTCTGAACCCGAGGGATGTGATGTGCGCGAGCACACGACCGGTGTCCTGCAACACCTTCTCCTTTGATTCGGCTATGATAAGCCAATCGTCTATGTACGTCAGAATTCTCAGCCCTGATATTCTCAGCGGTGCCAAGCCCGCCTCCACACACAGACAGAATGACCGGGGGCTTAGACTGAGCCCAAACGGAAGAACTGTAAATTCGTAACATATGCCTTGGAAGGCGAAACGAAGATATTTCCTGTGTGGGGGGTAGATGCTTATGTGAAAGAACGCATCTTTCAGATCGACTGATGTGAACCAGTCGTTCTGCTTTATAGCACGGGCGAGTGAGCCCTGTGTCAGCATTCTGAAATTGTATTTCCTCAAATGTTTGTTTAACACTCGCAGGTCCATGATAGGGCGGAGTGAGCCGCACTTCTTTGGGACTAGGAAATAACGGGAATAAAAACTCTGATTCATCAGATTGGGGGGCACCACCTGAATCGCTCCCTTGTTTAGGAGAGAGGATATCTCCTCTTTCAAAATGTGTGAGGCGTTTTCTTCTGTGTGAGAAAAGAGAACGCCGTTGAAAAGCGGGGGTTTCATTGTAAACTGCAGCCTGTAACCCTTGGTTACGGTACGCATCACCCACTCGGGAGCTGAAACGGTTTGCCAAGCCGCTTCGTGACTCGCGAGCGCCCCCGCCCGGGCCGGAGCGGAGCTGTGTGGACCTAGCTGGTTTATTAGTGATGCCATGGCGCCATCTAGTGGACACACTAGGGGCGGCATGCGTGGGTTCGGAGAAATTTTCGCTCTCTGCAATGAGATGAGATCTCTTTGCGGAGAGAGGGCTTCTCCCCGAAACGAATTCATTTGATTCGTATTTTTTTGTGTCTTGTGTGTTTTTTGATTTTGTGCGAACACTGGGGCCGAAGCTTTTATAGACAGAGTGAGGGGAACAGAATGAGAGCGGTGTGGTGCCACTGTACTTAAACATTCCCTCACAACGCGTCCCCTGAACATGGGGGGAAAAAACACATTTCTTGAACACATAACCTGGGCAGTCTCGAGAGGCGGTGAGCTGACCCAGCCTCGGGAACCCCTGAGTCTTTTGGACGGAGGTCCTGAGCAAAGAGGGGAGTCCAAGGGGCTCGCGGCCCGTGAACATGGACTCAATGCCCCCATCCGGTGAACATCAGGCAGGCCGCTTTCGTTTCACGACGGTGGGGGTGGGATTAGTTGGTCTCCCGGTCGCGGCCGCGGCGGGAGAGGATTTCCCCCAGTGCTTGTTAGTAGGCGCTGGGCTGTTGTGCCGTGGGGGGGGTTTGTTGCGGGGCCTTTCTTTGCCCTGACGAAACTGTCGTCCCGTGGCAGGTGGGTTAGGCAAACGCGCAGGGGGTGCCTGGCGTGGGGCCGCCTTCCGAGGAAGGCACAGCTTGAAAGCTTCATCCTCCTTTTTCTTATCGTCACATCTTTGTTGCATCAGTGCGACGGCGGGACCAAAGAGAGCCCGGCCGGGCTCTACCGGTGCACCCGCGATGCGCCGCTTCTCACTGTCAGGGAGTCCCGACAGGTTAAGCCAAAGCGCGCGCTCTCCCACCACGGAGAGCGCCATTGAGCGCCCGCAAGCTTGGACGGCCTGCCGGGCGTTACGGAGGACGAGATCGTTCACAGTAAGGATCTCCTTCCACAGCACTTCGGAAGGATTTCCCTTCTCTAGCTGTTGCCCTAATTCGTCCAGGATCTCCGCCTGGTAGGCGGAGAGGAGAGAGGAGACATTTAGGGCTCTGACGGCCAAAGCCGAGGACTTGTAAGCTGCCTGGTGAACGGAAGCAGCAAAACGGTCCATTTTGTTTGGCAAGACCGGCTTAGGGGGAGCGAGCAGCCCACCCTGAGCGGGGTTAAGGTGCCTGGCGATGGAAGGTTCAACAACGGGGGGGTCACCCATACCGTTAACTGCCATATCCTTGACTTCGAGTCCCGTGAGGCCGTGTTTAAAGTCGAGCGGGTCGCTCCAGTAGTGCCTCATGTGCTTCGCACACGCCGGGAGAATGGGGAAGAGTTGTCTCCTCGGGCCGGGAGGGGGTCCCAGCACTTTCCCATCATAAATATCCCTCTCCTGGTCGGTGGCACTCTGCGGTGCCGGCCAATCGATGTTGAGACGAGCGGCCGCTCGCTCACACACTTCCAGGAGGATGGTTTGAGGCAGCGCCGCGCGGGCGCTAGCCTGGGGAACACCAGAGGGCGGGATGGCCTCCTCGTCCTCTGAGACCCCGAGAATAGCCGCATCCTCCTCTTCCACCGAACCGGGCGGTTCGAGGGCGAGAGCGAGGTTACCCGCTAAGATGTCCTCTTCGGGGAAAGCGGGATTGGGCTGGTCAGCCCAAACAAGAGAGGTGGCGCCCCGGGAGGCCCCCGGTAGCGCGTCGTCGTCATCACCGTGTCCACCGTCCGAGTCAGACGGGCTGAGCTCGGAGCACTGAGTGACTGCCACCTTAAGACGGCGTTTTAGCAACTTCCTAGGCAGCATGAGACAAAAGGTGCAGTTCTCCGGGTTCTCCAGGGCTTCCTTAGCATGCTTGAGACCCAAGCAGACCACGCAGAACTCGTGGAGGTCCTTAGCGGCAATAAGTGCACCACACGCGGCCGGGCAGGCCCGTGATAGGTTGTCACCTAGAGAGGCGGTAGGCTTAGATAGCGACATACCGGAGAAGAAGTCGGAGAAATCCGTAGCTGGCAGTTTCAGTGGGCGGAGGAACGGTGAATAGCGAGAGCGTGGGCGGCTCCGATGCAAAAACAGCAGGATTGAAAAGACAACTGTCACGTCTGGCGGAGGCTGATCTAGCTGATATTTCCTCCTGAAGACACGAGGTGAGCAGTGAAAGGAACAACCGAGCTGTGAGACGCAGAGATCGCGAGAAGCGAATGTCAACTGAGGAATAGCAGCCCGCAGAGAAGTTATATATGCCTGGGTAAGGGGTGTGGCCTTACTTGGCATTGGCTGCGCGCTTCTGTCTGTCTAGCCAGACTTGGTGCAATTGGATGCTTCTGCAGAGGTCAGGTACGGATGCCCTTCCCATAGGTGGATCTCGAAACGAGATGATGAAAGAGAACCCAGAGATGACTGTGTGATTTAAGCTTGTTAAAAGCCAGATGAAACAGCGCTGATAATATTCTTAACATATTGACGCAAAAAAACAGGCGAAACATTGTTCCAAGAACAAACCAGAAGACATTTCACTCCACAACTTATGACTTAACTGCAGTAAAACAAACTTTTTTGGCAGAAATGTGCCTGATATAATCATATTAAAAATGCTGTTATATTAATATAGTCATGTATAAATGTATTAAATGTAATGCAGTAATGTTTTTGTTTAGAAGTTATGGCAGTTTATTTATTTATTGTTGCATTTATATTTATTCTAAATGTTTGGGCTACTGTTTTTGATAACACATACAATAGGTTTATAGAAAAAAAAAAGAAAAAAAAATCAATACTTTCATAATTTTTCAGGAATTGTTGATTTTTTTAAAATGCTTGTAAGTCTGAAGCAGAATATCAAGATATTTTATTATTTCGCATATGATGGTGAAAAGTAAAAAAGCACCACCATATTATATGTATAATAAATATTTTTGAGTATAACAAACAAAAACCCCATTATTTTATCCCTTGAGGTAGCCCTCGCACACAAAAAAGGTTGGAGACGCCTGGTTTATAGTAACTATATGTTTTATAATTACAGGTTTGTGTAATTTGGGGTTTCTGTAGCCAGCGGCATTTCATTATTTGTATTTTATGGCATTGTAAATTTTTTGTTTTTATTTGAAGGCTGAGGCCAATTATCATCATTGGTTTTGAGATGTTACTTGCTGTGAATACCTTGTCTGATGCTACAGTATTGTGGCATAGTATCAGGACATCCTGGCTGGTGTCTGCCGCACACGGCTGGAGACGAATGGCCGGATGATGGGCCTATTTGGGAGAAAGTCCAGGGCTGTTTTTTAGCTCCAGTCCATCCCTGCCTATATCTGCTATAACCACACCATGCAAGTTTGCCAAACCGGGTCGCGTTTCTGTAGTTCGAATGAGACATAAGAAAACCAAAGGTTATCTTATTTACATTCTTAAATGGGTCATAAATTGAGCAATAACATTTCCCTTGATCTTTTGAAGAAGTCACTGTACTATAAAAATATCCTGCAACTTTCAGAACTCAAAACTTCCTTGTAAGTCCTAAACAGCTTTTATTAAAACCAAGGATTTTGTCACATTATTATGTCATAGTGCGACGAAAGAAGATCAATGCCTATCTCTATATCACTGCCTCTTTAGCCCCGCCCACTGATTCATGCATGTCATGTAGAAGTAAATATGAGACAGATGCAAATACAGGATTATTCCAGCAACAAAATGATAGAGATGCCTTTGAGGATTACAGGACATTTTGAAGTGCCATGTTGTGGGAAAACAGTATTTGCATTGCCAGCAAGTTCCAGTCAGATCGCATCAGTAAGACACCGTTCGTTTGTTCGCTTCGTTTAACAGCAGATTCATTTTTAAACTAGACACATTTCGAGGTTAAACTAAACTAGCAGGTTTTTCAGAGAGACTGAAAATAAAAATGATGCAGTGCACACTATTGGAGCCGACAGTAATGTCGCAACACACGAGTTTAAAAACACCAATATTTATTGTATTTATAAAATAAGTATTAATGATAGAAATGTTACCAAATTTGTGCTTAATAACTGAAATCAATTGCAGTCTTGCTTTTTATTGTTTCCCACCCTAAGGTTAATGTTTTTTAATGGAAACAATTGCATAAATAAGACAAAACCCACAAATAATGCGGCCACTGGTTTATATTGATCGCAAGATCAGAAAATCCTGGAGGGAGTGAATAACAGTGCGAATGAGAAATCATTGAGAATTCTCCATATGAGAAATAACAACATAAATTTTTTTTGGATTAACTGTCCCTTTAATAAACATAGTCTTATTGTGTAGTTTCATACACAATAAGATAAAATAAAAAGGGTATTATAATAACAACTTTTCTGCTACCCACGGCTGTGTCAAAATCAGCTATATTCATTTGCTACCTGCTTTTGCAAAGTTGTGCCATTTTCACGTTTTTATTAGTGCTTTCAAACTGAGTAATAGTGATTAATTACATCTAACATAAAAGTTTATAAATATATAATATGTGTATATACATACACATAAGCCATGTCATGTAGTATTTAAGAAATCTGAACTGTTGATGTTTGTGGAAATGCAAATATGTATCTCTTTATGTGTGAGTGTGTGTAGTGAGTGCTATACATTGATCTCAAGGTCAAAGTTTAAAAAGCATGTGTGCAAGAGAATTATTCAACAGGAAAGCACTTTGCATGCACCACTGGGATTTCTACATACAATTAATGACTTAAATGTCACCCTCTGGCCCTACATAGCAACCATTGCCTGGCTACATGCAAAATCTGCCTAGCAACAGGTGTAGGATAGGACTGTCAATGGAAGCAGACACATTAATTACACCATCAATCATATTAATGTTTAACAGCGAACTCTGCCTCTCTCATTCATTTAAGTCAAGTCAAATTTATATGTAAAGCACTTTTCACAATGCACATTGTTTCGAAGGAGCTTTATGGAAAATCATGATATTAATAATGTTTATAATACCTTAATATCTTCATGCTTTATAGTTATTTTACAGATAATATATATCTTTAACACGTTTAATAACTTTATAAAGAGAACTGTGTCATAACATTTTGTGACAATATAAATCACTCAGCAGAGAATATATTGTTTTATGTGAATGTACTGTATGTATGCAGGTCAAATAGAATGTACAATAAATATATAATCAACTGATAAGATCATTTACATTTTTCAACAATAATATAATTCACACTTTTTATTAATTAATTAATTAAATAATTAATTAATTTGACAGGGACAGTGTACATTAATTAGCATTGCTGCAAATGCACCAGAATTAGCCAAAAGGCTATTTTTCATCTGTTGTCCCTGGACAGATCTTAAAATTGTCTACCTAAAAAAAACACAATAAGAAGATTACAGTGAACAATACAAATATAAAAAGCAGTAAAACAGATATAACTCTTCAAATCCTGTTGATAAATACAGTGTACAAGTTTACTATAATACAGACATTATGTTAAAAAAAAAAAAAAAAAAAAAATTACTATTATACACATTGACAGCAGAGACACAAGTGGCAGCAGGTTGGGTTGTGGAAAGATACATATTCTTATTAACTATGGTACGGTGTTGCCTCCAGGCAACATAGTCTATTTTAGCTTTTTTATAATAAAAACGTAATTAAATTTAATTGGTCAATGCTCTCTAAGGGGAGTGGAACTCAAATACTAATCAATGAAAATGCAAAAGAGTGGCCACATGACCCACAGGGGTCCATTTTGGTCCCTCTTTCAGCACATGTGCACATGTCACATGGCTCCATATTTTCTCCACTGAAAAGGGCATTTTTCAAAAATTTCTGTCCAGATAATCAGTTACAAAAAATCAGAGTCACCTTCATTGGTAAGTAAAGAAGTATTTTCAAAAACTCAGCATGGTTCGATGGGACATTTGGCCACTATAGTGGGTAATCGGACAAATAGTGGGTTAGTGGGACAGGGGCGAGTGGCGCCAAACTGAGGATGAAGGCGGCCCTACTTCTGGGGGTCTCGGATAATCGGGGGGCTCCCGTCAGGCCCCCCCTGACCCCACACGGGTCATTAGGTCGGCCGGGGAGGTCTTCCACATGTTTGATCTTGCTGTTGTTGAGGCCTGGCTCCTCTACCAGAGAGACAGCAGAGTTAGGATGAGGTTCATATTAGGATAAGGTTATGGTGATTGTTAATGTTTTACCTTGAAACAACACCGATTGGTTTGTAGTACTTGCGTTCCACGATGGTACAATGTTGCCTGAGGGCAACAGCTGGATAATAAATGTTACTTTTTATTAAATATGAAATGTGTAATTCATTAAAAACTTGATAAATATCAAGTTTTTAGTTAAAGAAATTGATGTTTTCAATAAATATATAAATTTTTTCTTCATGAAAATGTC
This sequence comes from Leuciscus leuciscus, assembly GCF_965113295.1. NCBI lineage: Eukaryota > Metazoa > Chordata > Actinopteri > Cypriniformes > Leuciscidae > Leuciscus > Leuciscus leuciscus. The sequence continues at coordinate 2,981,685 of NC_138743.1, forward strand.
AAATGTTTAAATTTGTCCATTGTGGTACAATGTTAAAATAATGATAATATTTATTGATATTGTTACAGTGTCCATTTTTAAGCAGGAAAAACATAACAAACAATTATTTCCTCACTGATATCATATTGCGTACCATAGAGGGTTAATGCTGACATGTCTGATGTGTTATGAGCCAGTTTTTTAGATGCTTTTTAAACGGAGTGTATGTGGTGAGTTCTCTGATGTTCTGAGGGACAGAGTTCCACTGCTGCTGTGACTGAAAAGGCACTCTGACTAAATGCACTTTTCCGCAGAGGAACAACACAGTCTCCTCGGGCCGACCCTCGTGTTACTCTCTGTGTGGTGTTTCTGATGTTTACAAACTGACTGAGTGGAGGAGATGACAGACCATGGATGATTTTGTATAACAGACAGAGGTTTGAATACTTAAAGGGATAGTTCACTTTGAAATTCATTTTTGGTATGTTTTAGCTTACCTCAAGGGCATCCAAGATATAGGTGTCTTTTTTTCCGCGGTAGTTTCAATTTTGATATTTTTAGGTCAAACCGTTCTTGTCTGTCAGTCATATAATGCAGGTCTATGGTCACGGTCTCAAAACACAAGCACAGAGTCCAAATTAAAACAATTCCCCGTCGTCCAAATTAAACAATTCCCCATCGTAAGTACACATTGATGGCCTGAGACACGAAACGAGCGGTTTGTGTGAGAAAACGAACAGTATTTATATCGTTTTTACCTCTTATACGCAGACATGTCCGAGTGATCTGATCTGACGTGTACGCAGACTGGTGCATAGATATATACACTAGATGTCGCCTTAAAGACATTCGTTCCAATGAACTGCCGTAGACAAAGCGACATCTAGTGTATATATATCTATGCACCAGTCTGCGTACACGTCACACACCAGGATGCGCGAGAGCCCTCAGATCACTTGGACGTGGCTGCGTATAAGAGCTAAAAACTATATAAATACTGTTCGTTTTCTCACACAAACCGCTCGTTTCGTGTCTTAGGCCATCAATGTGTACTTACGATGGGGAATTGTTTAATTTGGACGACGGGGAATTGTTTTAATTTGGACTCTGTGCTTGTGTTTTGAGACCGTGACCATCGACCTGCATTATATGACTGACAGACAAGAACGGTTTGACCTAAAAATATCAAAATTGAAACTACCGCGGAAAAAAAGACACCTATATCTTGGATGCCCTTGAGGTAAGCTAAAACATACCAAAAATGAATTTCAAAGTGAACTATCCCTTTAATGACATTTTCCCAACTTAAAAGCTTATGCTTTTGTAAAATGGCACAATGATGATATCTTAATGGTTTTTTTATCCACAATTTTGATTGTCTGTTTATAAAGTGACTCTAAAGATTTTAGTGTTGTTTTATTTGCCTGTGACCAGGTTGTAAGACAGTAAGTGATGTGAGACAGAACCATACTGTACATGAACATTTTATCTGCCTGAATTGACAAGTTTGATTTTATGAACCAGAAATTTGCGATATTAAATTTGACTCAATTGCAGACCTTTTTTATCTGTGATTTAAAAGTTAGTTTAGAGTCTATTATGATGCCTAAGTATTTGAATTCTGACACAACTTTTATTTTTTCCCCTGTCACATAAATATCTGCCTGATTATTTGCAATGTTTGATTTAGAAAAGAACATAGAAACTGTTTTATTTACATAAAGTTTTAAGCAGGATTGATTTAGCCATTCAGAGATATGGGCCATGGACTGTGTAAGTTTTTCAGCAACTCCATTTTATTGCATCTGAGGAGAAATTAAAATTTGCTTAGTTTGATTAATAATATTTTATGGTTTACAGTGTCAAAAGCTTTTTTTAGATCGAGAAACACAGCTCCAACCACGCCACCTTTATCCAGTAAATGTTTGATATTTTCTATGAAAAAACAATTAGCAGTTTCCGTGGAGTGTTGAGTTCTGAAACCAAATTGCATTGAATGAAGAGAAAATGTAGTGGTATTCAAATGTCTTATTTGTTGGGAAATTAGTTTCTCTGCGACTTTTGACACTGTAGGTATGATGCTGATAGGTCTGTAATTGTCCACTGACAATGGATCTCCATTTTTGAGAATTGGAACAACAGCAGCTGACTTCCACACACTTGGAAATACTGCCTCAATAAAGGAGAGATTGACAATTTTGGTTACTGGTGTTAATAATGTGGAACTGAGTTATTTCAGCATGCACATATCTATGCCAAATAAGTCTCTAGTTCTGGAAGCTCTTAGTGTTTTTATTGGCTGTAAGACTTCAGATTCTGTGACTGTGCCTAGGTTGAAAATTGGCTCTGAGTTATTTATCGCACAAATATTTAGATTGTTAGATGGTAAGCTTTGGGCAATAGTGGATACAGATTCAATAAAAAAATTATTGAAGGCATCTGCAACTTTGTTTGTGTTATTTGTAATTTGTCCATTTATCTTCATTTCTAAAAGTCAAAAAGTTTCCTTTTTGTGTCCTGTCCTACAAGTTTTTTTAAGTTGGTTCCAAATTGGTTTAGAATCCCCTTTTGCATTTTCTATTATAGTCACACAAAAAAAATCTGCTTTGGCCTTGCGTATAGCTTTAACAGTCTTATTCCTCAATGTTGTACCGGTAAATAGATTTTTAGCACTAGCTGACTTAGTTTTAATTGCATTTTTTAACGCACGATCCCTCTCTTTCATTAGTTTGAGTATGTCCGAGTTCATCCAGGGAAGTATGTTTTTATTGTGTTTGTGTTTAACTTTACAGCTAAAATCTTTAATTGTTCTCTCAATTGTCGCCACAAAAGATTCACAATCCATTTCACAATTTGTTCCCAACAATATGTGATCCCAGTCAATCTGCTGGACAGCACTATTAAATCCTTCCTGGCGTTTTTTTGGGATTCCAACAAACTCACACCCTCTTTTTTGAGAGCTTTCTGGCCACAAGAATCAAATTGTGATCAGAAAGACCAGCTAATATATTGTATGATTTAAATATTCTCTCAGGTCGGTTGGTAAATGCCAAATCAATCTGGGTGCTGCTTGATGTGGTGATTCTTGTGGGCCCTTTGATCATTTGGACTAGATCAAATTTGTCAGTAATTTTTTTAAGCTTTTTTCTACATGATGTGTCCTCCCAGTTTATGTTGATATCTCCCAAAATAATGGTCACAATGATTGTGAAAGACATTTGTGGTGATAGTATAATATTTAAGCCCAAGCATTCCAGTTCATGATCATTCAGCCATTGAATTTCCTGACACTGAATATTGTTTTTTATGTATATCATGACACCACCACCCTTTGTTCCTTCTCTGTCTCTCCTTAACATATTATAGCCAGGGATGTTAAGTGCTGCAGAGGGGGCATTGTTATAGAGCCAGGTCTCAGATAGACAGAGATAATCCAAATTTGAGTTAAATAACAGGTGATTAACTTGATCAGTTTTTGACATGATGCTTCTTATATTTAAATGCCCACCCAGCAGACCTTTGGGTTTTGCTTTAGGGTCCTAAACAATTTTTGAGTGATTGACAGTTTGAAAGAATGCCCATTTCCGGTGTTTGGCTACCCCTGGATTGAGACGCTTCCTGTTTACGGTCGTTACCATGGTGACGGAGCGGCCATTCAGGAAAGTTTGTTGTTGTTGTTGTGTGTCTGGATCATGCCTCCCGCTCCCAAGCAAGGCCAAGGCTGTACCACGCTGTTGTCCCACTATTATTTACTTGAGTGAAAACATGCTTAGTGATCAGTCTTTAAAGAACTACAAGTGTCAAACAACTATAAAATCAGCATTTAACAACTTCAGGTAACAGGTTTCAGGATATTGGTTGTAATTAAAAGGGATATATAGTTCACCCAAAACTGAAAATTGTGTCATTAATTACTCAACCTCATGTCGTTCCAAAGCCCTGAGACTCTGGTTCATCTTTGGAACACAAATGGGATAAATACACAGAAACTAAACAATGTAATGAGAAACAGCTGCGTGCAATGATGAGTGATGAGAACAGACAAAGGATCGTGGGAAATGCAGTTCCAGAATGAATGGTGACAGTAAGGGAGAGAGACCTCTAGTGGACACCCGGGGAAACACAAACCAGACACTGTGACAGGATTACCCATTGGATTTATTAAATATTATCTATTTGCCTTCATCTTCATCTATGTGTGTGTTTATACAACCACCCCCGTGACAGAACACCAGACCAACAAAAGTAAATACGTGTAGTTTGTGAGATTTTCTTTTCTCTTTTCCGTGTTCAGTATTTTTGTTCTGTTGTCACCCCTGCTAGCATTATGGACTTTCCAGCAGTTAAACTCTTGTGCCTTGAGCAGGGAGAATGCTCCCTCCGGGAACATTTAAAGGAGTTTTTGGACCTCGCCCATCAAACCACCTTCTCGAACGACTGCCTATCTCAACACCGCCACACGTGCGCGGTTGTCCGGGGAGGTTCCTCGAGGGAGCTTTGCGACATATGTGGAGTGGGTGCTCCCCATCCAGTGCCCAGCCAGAACCACCCAGACGACAAGGATCGGTGGCCTGAGCAGAACGGAGACAGCCGCGGTGTACTAGCCCACACCTCCAAAGAGCGACCAAGGATCACATCAGTCTATCTTCTGCTGGTCTAGCTGGCCCTGCCCAGCCCCCATCTCCCACTACCTCTCCAGACAATTTCAAATACTAAATTTTTTTTGCATTGGTCTTCAGTCTTTTCCCCAGTCTCCAGGCATCAGTGCCACCCAGTTATCACCGTCTCAGTAGCGAGGAACCACCTCGAACCTATTGGGAGCCCCATCTCCTCCTGACCATTAGGGGCCCAAGGCTCTGCCCCCAGCCTCTGCGCGATACAATCTGACTTGACCTGTCACCCTGGCTCCTGCGCCTGTGCTCCTTCCGCCTTCAATCTCAGCGTGGACCATTCGGCCTCGCCGGACTCCCTCGGCACGTCGGCTCCACCAAGGTCAGACATCGTTTCGCCTCCACTGCGGACCTACAGACCGCCCGCTGCTCTCTGGTCCTCCACTCTTTTTGGCTGCAGCTTGCGCCACCCTACCTTAGACTCCGCCCTGCCCTCAGTCGTTCCAACTCGCCCTCAGACCTCTGGATCCCCACCTCGTTCTGAGGAGGTCATCGCTACAGCTCCATCGCGACCACCTAGATTACCATCATCTGTCCACCACCTCGGCTCATCGGCTGCACAGTGGGCTCCATCTCATCGTTATTGTCTCCGCTCATCCCCATGGTGGCCCTCATCAGTATTCCTCCATGGCTCCTCCCTCCATCAACGCCGCCATGGGACACTCCCCTGGCCGAGGCCTGGATGAACAACCATCATCCCCTGCTCAAAGAAGACTTGAAATCTTGTGACTTCAGAAGACTTGGAATATATAGTGTAATTCAAATGGACTGGTCTTATGGTGTTTTTTTATTAGAGTTGGACAGTAGAAATCACCATCTACTGTCATGGGCGTCGGAAGAAAAAAAAAGTGGGTGGGTCCTCCCCCAGAAAAATGTTACTGGAATAAATACCATTTCATGTATTCTGGTGCCTTTTAATTAAAACAAGTAAACTAAACTCCACTTCACGTCAGGCGGTTCTTTGCCTCCACGTCGTGCATTAAATGCACAGCTATCCGTGGATTATCCCGCTAATACCATGGTAATTTGCCAGCAATGACAATTTAAAGCTGTATTGATGTTTGCAAAGCAATATTTGACTGGAAAGGTACAACGGGCGGTTACTTTCGTCAGTTGCGGCTCGTTGAGAAATATAATGTAGCGATTCAGCGGAAATGGAGTTAAATTTTTTAGGGAATTCCCTAATAATTGGATTTGACTGACGGCGGCTCTGAAAAGCGAACATGACAAATGCGCTGAATTAGAGACGGTAAAAGTAAGTGGGTCCAATATCATTGGTCTTAAAAAGTGGGTGGGTCTTGTCCCACCCATATACAATGGTTCCGACGCCCATGTCTACTGTCCTTGAATGAAAAAGAGAAGCTCAGACATTCTACATAACATCTCGTTTTTTTCTTTCTTTTTTTTCAGTGAAGAAAGAACATTTAATTTTCAGTTTTGGAGAGTTAATCTTTAATAATTCACCTTCTGGATGCATGTGAGAGAAGTTAAAAGAGAGATAAAACATATGATTAATGGACTGCAGGTAAACTTCAAAGTTGTCTAAAAGACCCAGTGAGATAATACATCATACCAGGGGACACTACAATGGTGACATAAGAATGAGAGCACAAACAAAGCCTGCAAACACAGCAGGGAGGCACGTGACTCAGGGTGTATTTTAGTGAGCTGTCAGGTGGAGTACAGGTGCACACTCAGCAAACCCTCATACACTAAACCTGCTTTTGAAAAGGATCTGTGTATTGTCCCACAGCAAAAATAGATAAATAATAAATAAAGACAAATCTGCATCCAGAAATTAAACTTTTCAGGTATTCATCACCCTATTATAGATATAAAAGCTGAGCAGCATGAAACCGCAAACCATATCAGTTGACTAAACAAGCTGTTTAGTCTATCCGGGAACACTCCCAGTCCAACACAAAAGAACAAAAACACTAAAGACATTTAGGCTATTTCTGTCAGGACCACTATCGTCAAATACGATTGGCAATTGCATACGGTTGGGATTGGCTGTATGATTCTTTTCTGGGCTAGAACTCCCTGCTCATCCATGCAGCCTAGCAGCAATTGTGTTCACCAAACTTTGATCATAAAAGAATCCTGAAAAAAGTATACCAGTTTCTACAAAAATATTAAGTAGCACTACCGTTTTCAACATAATAATAAATGTTTCTTGAGCAGCAAATCATCATATTTTGAACGATTTCTGAAGGATCATGTGACACTGAAGACTGGAATAATGATGCTGCTTTGACTCACATGAATAAATTATATTTTAAAGTATATTCAAACAGAAAATAGTTATTTAAAATTGTAATAATATTTCACTGGAATAATACTATAGGAGTAACTACAGTACTATTTGTACTGTATTTTTATCAAATAGATGCAGTCTTGGTGAGCATAAGTGACTTTTTTTTATTTATAAAAAAAAAAAAAAAAACGGCCTCAAACTTTTGAACTGTAATGCATATGTGCATTTAAAAAAAAAAAAAAATGTATATGCTTGCCAATTAAAACTTCAACATTTTTAGATGAACTAGTCTGTCATAATAATCAAAGTTGGTTGCTGGTCGATTAGTCACCCGTTGTGATCCAACCCTTTTTTGAAAGCTATAGGTGTAACCGTCTCTCAGTCTAAAACACAAAACGGACAGAAGATCCCCCAATATGAACGTCTTCAGTCACTTGTCACTTCTTTCAAAGGAGACATCTGAGTTTCGTGTACAAAAGATCTCTTTTCAAAATCAAGACCATTGAACGCCAGGCAGTGAAGCAGATTTATCATAAAGAGATTAGATCTTTATTATATCTGGAATGCATGACTAGAAACTTTCAATGAGCTGGCAGAAAGAAAGGACATGTTTGTTTTTCTTACATTCCAGAAACACACAGAGGTTAAAGAGACAGAAAAGCTCCCTGAGAAAGGATTTTCCATCATTTCGAAATTTCAGATTCAGTGAACTGAGAAAATTTACCAGCCAGATCATGTTAACTGGATTTTGTTTTCTGCATTTATATACTGTATATATATATAAAAAAAAATATAAAAAAACATATAGCTGTAACGGTGCAAGTCATTGCGTCTCATTCATATCTGCATGCAAAATGCATAATGTTTTTTTTTTTTTATGCAGAGTTGATTCATTAATAAGATCTTACTAAAAATGTATTGTGACAGGTGATGATTATTCGTAAACATAGAAACAAATGAGGAGATAATCAGTAAGCAAAACTGAATGGAGCAGAGAAACATGAACTAAACAAAACACAGCATAATCAAAATAATAGGGATTTAACGGTGCTTGTATTCATCCCAAATTCATCCCATTCAGTCAGACAACATATACAGTCAGTCACAGGCGATCCACACTCCAATCCAGAAGGGGGCGCGTGCGGTAGTGCAACGCTGTTTGCTAAATGGCACAACAGGAAAAAGAGCAGAAGAAGAACAACGCTTGAAACCAAAGTCCACGATAGTGCGCACACGCCGAATGCATCTTTCTGAGCTCACGGAAAAAGGAGTATACTGTGAAAGGCTCTGCACGAAACAGAGCGAAACGTGGAAAATTAAGTATACACTCAAAAAAATGGTTTTGTGGCACTAATCTTTTTACCCAAATATTTTTTTGTTAAAGTAACACACATATATTTATATTACCACCAAAACACTATTGTATTGCGTTTAATTAACTTAACCTGTATAATTTTCCACTATACTTAATTATCAATCGTTAAACTAATGTAAAGAGTTTAATTTCGCGATTCAAAACCCCCCCGGATGTGACGATTTCCAACGTTTTGGATGAAGACGGTGTGCGAAGGTGCATGGCGTCAGAGCTAGAAGTATCAGCCAGGTAAGAAAATATAAAGTTAATCTAAAGGCAAAGTCTTTCATTTCTGTTAGTGTTTCGGAAAGTCTGTTCTGGGATGCTTTTACAGTTTTTCTCAATTGCTAAAACACAATTTCTGAAACCTTGCTCCATTTTCTGAAAACATTAAACACAAAACCTCATCTTCAAGCACTATTCACAAAACCTCTGACTCCTCTTGCAAAATGAAACTTTCGCCTCAAAACAGTTTTACCTGTGTTCAAAATCAAACACTGCTCTCAAATCATAGCAAAGTGATCAAAATGATATACACTATCAAGCAGTCAGTAAACAATACACCAAAAAACAGAAAACACATTGTTCAAAACATTTAGTTCTCGAAAGATATCTATGGACTGCTATTCTGTTTGTAGACTTACCCGTGACACCTTACTGTACCATCAAAAAGTTCAGGGAGAAGTACATTTTTAATCTCAAAACAAATTTAGTATTTTTCCGTCATTGTCTTTTGATGAACGAAAACATGTTCAATCATAGTAGCTCAAAATTGATCAGAAATTACTACTCTGCTTTAGCCTGGCTAACGTCAGACCTCTTTCTCATTGAGACGTGGTCTGGGAACGACATGTTCATTTTCTCGTATTTGAGGCGTGGTTTACGAATGCCCAGAGCCGTTTATTGGGCGCTACGAATGTCTATCAAATGCGCCTGTACGTAGCTCATAGCCAATCATTTCAATTATACCAGATGACGTATGTAGAGCGACAGAAATTCGACGAGGAAGAAGACGAAATACTTGCGTTCTAAACTACTTAGAACACTATCTAAGGCTATGTTCACACTTAGCGTCTTTTTTCAAACTGCCAGCGTCTGTTCTACATTATAACCCTATGGAGTAAACCGTTTTTTCAAAAAAGTCCTGAGCGCTTTTTTAGACGCCACCGCCGGCGTCTTTTTCTGCAGCTCAGAGCGTCTTTTTAAGTTGAAAAAAGTTCAACTTTTCTGAAAAGAACGCCCTACGTCAAGCGCCTTTTTGACAGCTGACCAATGACAAGCGAGTAGCGAGACCTGTCGTTTCCATAACAACAAGAACAACTGTCTGTCGTGCAACCACAAACGTCTTTGTGAACCGACATTCTCCTCCCCGGTAACTTCAAAAGCCAACGCAAGAGCCAACTTTCTCTTTCTCGACATTTTTTGCATCACACAGCACTAGGCTACTGTTGCAGCTCTTGTTATAGCAGCCCGGTCTCACCCCAAAACGTCATATACTTACGCGTCTTGACCATGCGTCAACATACGACGAAAAGGGTACCCCTTTAACGTCAATATGAGACGCAGACAGAAGCGCACCAGCAGCGCCTCCTAGCGGTACCCTAACGCATACCTAAACCTACCCATAACCCGAATCGTCACATATGGACGTTATGGGGGTACCCTTTTCGTCGTATGTTGACGCATGGTCAAGACGCGTCAGTATATGCGCCAGCCACAAAAGACGCGCTCGGCTGCAATTTGTAACCGAACGCTGCCAGCGTTTTTTTTTGCTAAAAAAACGCCGTTGTCAACTTTTTCTTGTCAAAAAAGACGCTAAGTGTGAACATAGCCTAAGGCTGCATCGAAAGGTAACTCCGCGTAACTTCCTCCTCCTTGAACCCCTATTTTTACAGTACTGTACACCCATCTCACAAACTTGTCCTTTGTCTCTGTGATACTGTAATTCTTGTTCTTTGTTGATATGAACCTGCAACCAGTCAAAATCTATTGAGCAGTCAAAATATGACCTATCCAAGAGTACATTCTGTTAACTGCTTAATGCTTAATACACTGAAGGAGGCTGTACTGTACCAACTGCTCCAGGGGGGACAAAATGCCACTAGGTGGAACAAACTGTAATTTGCACTACTGTCTGTTCAAAATAAATGAAAAGAAATCTAGCATTGTGGATTTGATGCTTTTTTTCTGGTCACACTTCAGTTTAGGGTCCAATTCTCACTATTAACTAGTTGCTTATTAGCATGCATGATATTACTAGGATATTGGCTGTTTATTATTACTTATAGAGCACATATTAATGCCTTTTTCTGCTTTTAACCTTTTTCTATATCCCTTAATCCTACCCCATACCTAAACTTAACAACTACTAACTATTAATAAGCAGTAATTAGGGGTTTACTGAGGCAAAAGTCATAGTTAATAGTTAATAGTTAATAGTGAGAATTTGACCCTAAACTAAAGTGTGACCCTTTTTCTTATTGTACCGAACTCGTATCTAACTGTGACCCCAAAACTGAGGTATGTGACTTCTGTATACCATTCCGAACCGTGACTTCTGTATACCATTACACCAAGTACCATTACAGTCCAAGTCCAGGACAACAGCTAACCTATTTGTGGTGATATTACTTTCTTTTTTCTCCAACCCTTATAACAGTGTTGCATTTCTACTTATCATGCTATCCTAACTCTGCATGATTATAGGGTTAGTTGCATTTTATTATTTGCATTTAGTTTTGTTTTTCCCTGACCCTATTAGAATAAACGTGTGAGTTGCAACCCATTTTTAGCCCACAAGCCACAAACTGAAAACCACAGCCATAACATGTCGATATACACATTCAAACACTGTGGCAAGTCACTTCCAAAAAAGCAAGTTTTACATGTTCACACTTGCTTTGTTTGACAAAAACATTCAAAATTACTCCACACAGTTGCTGAAGATATGTTCCACTTGTCCTAAAGCATTTGAAGTTTTCTAAAAATGAAATCAATGAATTCAACAGAAATCAATGATCAACTTCAGTCTTCACATAATAGTGTTTTAACAGATTCATGTGACAAACCTGTTTACTTTTTACGATCTGGTGTCTCAATCAACAACATAACAATATAGTATGTGGTCCCGCAAACATAGTCTGAAATGGTGAGCCCACAACTGGCAAAAGTACCATTCCCTGGGAATCGAACCCATGACCTTTGAGTTACTAGTGCCATGCTCTACTGTTCGAGCTACAGGAAGGCAGAAGTTCCACAGAAGAAAGAAAGTCATTCAGGTTTGTCTCAAGGCACCAATGTTAGGACAAATCTGCTCAGTACCAGACTCCCAGGTCCCTCTACTGTCACACCCTGGCTCTGGACCGACCGTGTAAACTTCTGTTCACTTCAGTACAGTGCTGAGCATGAAGGATGCCTTGAGATAAATTTTCAACAACCCAAACCATAAGGGGCAAAACCCCAAATCAGTCAAAGCCGCCTGTCCATCTGATCAGAAGATCCAATGCCAATATGGAGCTGACGTATGCACAGATCAGATTTACTTGTAAACTGCAGAATGGCAGCACAGTCTGTGTTGAGTGTTGTGTTGAGGCTGAAATGACTGATATTAGGCCCAGTTCTCCTCTCAGCAGCTAATGACAGCATAACGGCTGTTCCATCAAAAGTCAAAACCAGATTTAAGCAGGTAAGGGAGGGAGGATGTGGGGATGAGTGGAGAGATTTGTACATGAGAGTAAAGTGAGTGAGATTGAGAGAGACAGTGAGGATGTGTGTGAGTTGGTTTAGAGGCGAGCCGCATCATGTTAGTGCGGTCAACACAGGTTTTACACAGGATGCACCAGTGCAAAGAAAAAACCTGCTGCAACCACACCAAAATTCACACTCCCAATACCAAAAGTGCCAGTATCACAAGTGAAATAGCTGAGATTCTTAAATATTCACTAAATCACATACATTATCATGGCGAAACAGATTTCAGCAATATTATTTTAATGTTTTTTTTGTAAAGAAGTCGCTTATGCTCACCAAACCTATATACATATATAATCAGAAATAGGCTAAGTACAATAACAACTTTAGGAAAAAAATTACATTACGATGTCTAGAAATCAAATTCAATAGTCACGTTACGTTGGGTTTAATTTTTCTTTTAATGAGATCTACTAATATAATATATTGTTAGTGCCGAGATTTGAAATAATACATAGATCCGCAGATTTTGCTTGTGTACCATAATGGTCTGGGCTGCGTTTCCCCGATAACGTTGTCTCTTAGCGCGCTACGAAGACTCTTTAGGTATAACTTAACTAAAGATATACCATTTCTAGGCGTGTTCCCCGAACCATACCTTAGGAAGCTGCTTAAGATATCCCTTCTTACGTGCGACGTTACCCGGTGCTGTCCGTGGCGATGCTGCTGAATTGGTTGATATTGATGGCTCGAGAATCAATTATTCTCTCTTGCAGGGGCTGTTTCACTGCGTTATGTGAGAAAGCGGCGTTCTTCATTAAAGAAGCACTTCAGAAATAGTTTAAATTGTATTTATTAAGACTCATGGGATATTATAAAAAATAATCCAAACTATAATAGCCTATGCCTACATATTTTAAAATTGTATCATATATTGCTGCCATAATAACCATTTCAAATTGTTATGTGCTTTCTTCTCTTTCCCATTTTTGTTCGCTGAGGTCGAGCTGCGATGAAATATTGTTCTTGTAAATACTTTCCAGCATTTCAGTAATAAAAGTTTACATCTTATGTACGGTGCTCGGCAATGATCAAAAAGGATTTAAACAGTGAATTTGAATCTCTTCTTGTAAACTCAGAGATGTGGATTCAGACGGCAATTAAATCACCGCACGACCTGTTTGTCAAAAAACAGGTACTAATTTGGCCAGGGATTTTTACGCGGGTTGGGTGAGAAAAAACACTGACATTATGGATTCGGGCGGCACTAAATTACCGACTTACCCCTGTAAATGTTTAAAATACTGTACGAGCCCATGAGAAACAATTAGCGTCCGAATAGGACTTAACTGACAGTAGCCTATGCTTTCACTGGCCTTTAAAAGCGCTCTTTAATTAAATTAACAATATAATATATATAATAATATAATTAAAAATCTAACAACAATCAGTGTGATTGACCATTTTTTTCTTTGCATGAAAACACTTGAATTAGCCTAACTGAACACTGTCTGGGTGTATTAAAACTTCAAAATTATATTCGTATAGACCTGCAACAGTGATAAGGTAAAGCTAAGAGTGGTCCAGACCAACCTTCCGAAAGTATGACTTACAGAAGATATACTTAACTAAGAACGTTTCGGGAAGGTGTAACGTTAAGGTACAGCTTAAAGTCCCTGTAAAGTCAAAATTAAGTATGTGTTCTGAGTTTGTCACACCACAGAAAAAATTGTTATTAGCCACCCAGACAAATTTCAATGATAAAAAAAGCCGGCAAGTACATAAAATAAGCTATCAAAATCTTGAAAAAATGAGCAGTTGTCTCTGCTCTCAAACGCTGGGGGCGTGTCCGCTGGCTGCGCTGAAACCACGCCCACTCGCGGGAAAGCTGCCGTTGCCACACTCAACTGTCACTGCTCCTAGCAGCTTAATTGGTTTTACAAAGCCATACATGTTCGAGCCTGGACTACCTACTATAATTATAACATAAGCACACAAGGCAACTTACACTCATTGGTGGGCACGCACTGCCGACGATAGCACCAGTTGTCGGCGCGACGGGAGTATGAACACCGAGGCGGGAGATAGTCGGCTCGGCCCCATTCACCAGTAACAGCGGATTATCAGTGAATCCCAGTTGTCTCCGACGAAAGTTTATAAAACTATCCCGTGTAAAATGATCACTACAGAGGCGGGTTTTTGCGGTGATCCTCAGCTCTCCATCAAGGTGGCTCACCTATTCACTCATTTATTCACAAAATGAATCCACATCTTCTTGATGTCTTCGTTTTTCGGAAATTTTAATAAGGACACCGATCTGTTTTGTACGTGATCGCATCCAGGTAATTTATGCATTTCCGTGACGAAGGCATAGCTAGCTAGCAAACTGTAGGCTGTAGTAACTAATAATACTGACTGTAACTCGCGACGGCAAACTGATGTGATTGTGCTCTATTTATATTGTTAGGGGAGGGGCCAGCGTCAGGGGCTCCTGTGCGTCATCAAGTAGGGGCGTGTCCATGAGCTCAGGGGCTCCGGTGCGTCATCGAGCCCCCGTTTTAGCCCCTCCCAAAAAATCCGGAACACAGCAATGGTGAAAAACTGTTTAACAGTCTAACTCCACAATTCAGTACTTCACAGTTCACAGTCTTTGTAATATGTTTTTGTGATAGAGTGGGACACTCTGAAGGGGGTAATACTGGTCTGACAGTTTCCTTTGACAGGGCTCCGGTCAGAGAGAAGGGCACGGAGAAATTATTCCAGCAAACTTTATTATTGAAGTTTGGGTACAAGCATTGGTGTTCAAATCGGTATATGTGTATGTGTGTGTGTGGTCTATAAAAGAAACAAAGAATAAAATAATATTAATCACAATGTACAAAAGTATACAGTAATATCCAATACAATAATAAACATTGAATCAGAATACTAAAATATATTAATTTGGTCAAATAACCTGAAAAGAGTCATAAATAACTAATATACAGGCATACAAAGGGTTAATGGGGCAAAGTAGAGATACTAAATGGATTTGGTGGTCTTCGCTTCCCCCTAGTGGAAGCGGGCGCAACTGCATCCCATGCGCTCAGCACGTGAGGGGCGCATGGCCAGGGAGTGCCGAACTACACTCTAGGTGCGTCTGACGGTGACACAGAGGCTAAACACGATTTATCAGTAGGACTAAAGGGCATAAGAAATTAAATATAGCACTCGAAAATACAGCTTACGACTGAAATAATATAAAGGAAACAATCTCCAGTCTAACAAGGCTCATAACAGTCACGTGATACCTATTAACTTAAGAAATACACACGAAAGTAGCAAAACCATGCGTATAATATACTTAACAGGAAAACAGGTTAAAGTAGACAACATCTAAACAAGTCCGATGGCAATATTTGCATCTTAGTGTAGGACGAAACTTACTTTCGCTTAGGTTACGCACACGAGAGCCACCATACCACAGAATGCGGAGTCGGGAATGAGGATGTGATGCGCTCGGAAAGGAAATGACATCACTACAGTTTCAAAATAAAACGACAGGAAATAAAAGACTTTCCGACATAGCCGCCCCCAAATTTAGCAATAAAGTTGAATCCCAAAGGAAAGTCTACTTAGTTGGCGCCGTCTTCATCCTCCCAGGCTGGCAGCCGCACAAGGCGCACGACTGGCCGTAGGTAGGTCTGTCCCTTGATCTTGACTTCAGCTGCCCTGACTCGTCCATCCGAACCTGAACAGGTCTTCACCACTCTCCCGATGGGCCACTGAGCTCTGGGTAGCTGCGAATCAATCACCATCACCACCTGGCCAGCAGTCAGATTGTCTGTGTCCTTGTGCCACTTCGACCGCTTCTGAAGGTCCGGGAGGTGGCGACGGATGAAGTTGGACCAGAAATGGTCCGCCAGGATCTGGCTGTGGCGCCATCTTCTTCTGCTGAGAAGGTCACTAGATGCGTAGACAGCCTGTGGGAGTGATGCGTCGCGGCGTCCCATCAAGAGTAGATTTGGTGTGATGGGATCTGGATCCGCAGCATCGGAGGAAATGTACCCAAGCGGTTTAGCATTGAGTATTCCCTCCACTTCAATCAGCACAGTTTGCAGCACAGGTTCGGCGACGGTGTGGTCCTGAAGGATGACTTGGAGAGCTGACTTAATCGACTTGATCTCTCGTTCCCACGTTCCCCCAAAGTGTGGAGACCCAGGGGGGTTGAAACGGAACTCGATTTGCTGTCTGGCCAGCTGTTCTTGAAGAGGAACTTCTAAAGCGGCAAAACTGGCTTGCAGCTCCGCAGCTCCACCTCGGAAGTTGGTTCCTCTGTCAGACAGGATCTCAAATGGCTTGCCGCGGCGGGCGATGAAGCGGCGGAGAGCCATCAGGAAAGCATCAGTGTCTATGCTCTCCAGTAGGTCAACATGCACACAGCTCGTCGTCATGCACTTGAAAATCAGACCCCACCGCTTCTCTGTGCGCCGGCCCACCTTGACGTTGTAGGGGCCGAAACAATCGACTCCAGTCGACCAGAAAGGTGGCTTGTATAAGCGGAGTCTGGCAGGGGGTAAGTCTGCCATCTGAGGGACCACTGGAGTAGCGCGCCATTTCTGACATTCAACACAGCCGTGCTGATGACGCTTGATGGACTCTCTTCCCCGGAGGATCCAATATCTTCTCCTCATTTCGGCGAAAACCCGCTCGGGACCAGGATGTAGCAGTTCACCGTCATATTTCTTAATGAGCAGCTTCGTGACATGAGATTTGGGATCGAGGATGATAGGATGCATCGCATCTGGGTCAAGATCTTCTGCTCTGCGTAGTCTACCTCCCACTCTCACCAGGCCAACAGTTTCATCATACTCTGGAGCAAGCATGAGCAGGCGACTCAGTCTCGAGATGGACTTACCAGCAGCAAGAGTTTCCACCTCTTCAGGGAAGGACTCACTCTGGGCTTGTCTGAGGACATGTAGCTCTGCTGTTTGGACGTCAGCTGCTGTCATGGTGGGGCTGCTCTGGTCATCAGCCGCCCCGTGAAGGCTCTCATGGGTAGCCTTGAGAAGACTGTCCCAGTTGTCTATATCAGACCTGAGTATCGTGGTCGGAGAGCAGGTGGTGGCTCCGCAGAACAATGTCTTCCGAAGTTCATCCTCGTCAGCTTCTTGGGCTTCTATTAACTGAAGCACTGGCCAGGAGTCTGGATGTTGTCGGAGGAATGGTGGACCTTGGCTCCACCGGTTCGGCTGGCTGAGCTCGAGCAAGGGTTTGCCGCGAGTAAGGTCATCGGCTGGATTGTCAGTGGTGCTGACGTACCGCCAGGTCGAGTTTTCAGTGAGCTCCTGAATTTCTGCGACTCTAGTTCCTACAAAGACCTTGTAGCGACACGAGTCGGAATTGAGCCACGTCAAAACTGTCATCGCGTCAGTCCAGAGAGTGACTTGCTGGGAAGGGAGTGACAGTTCTGTCATAATGACTTTAGCCAGCTGGGCTCCGGCTAAAGCAGCACACAGTTCGAGGCGTGGCATGGATAGTTGTTTGCGAGGGCTCACTCGTGACCGAGCCATCACAAATGCAATATGGACTTCACCTTGATTGTCTTGGGTGCGGAGGTAAGCGACGGCCCCGTAGGCTCTTTCAGAGGCGTCGCAGAAGATGTGTGCCTCTCGTCTGGGTGGCCCAGTGTCTGCTACTGATGGGACATAGCATCGGGGGATTTCCACTTGTGGAAGATGGATTAGTTCACTCTCCCATTGTGTCCAGATATCCAGCAGAGCCTCTGGTCTGATTGGTTCATCCCAGCCAACTCCCACTCTCCACAGGTCTTGAATCAGGATCTTTGCTCGTGTGGTGAATGGAATTAGATATCCGAGGGGATCATATTGTGTTGCCATCACCTTATAGATGTTCCTCAGAGTTGGCTGTGAATACTCTACTGGTCTGTGGCGGTACCCAAGGCGATCGGAAAGGCAGTTCCAGCGAAGGCCTAAGGCTGGCTCTTCGGGATCTTGTCGAGGCTGAGAGAGCCACAACTCGGTGCTTGCTGCTTTCGCTTCCAATGGAAGATGCTCAACAACTGTGGGGGTGTTACTGGCCCACTGCCTGATGTCAAAGCCTCCAGCTGAGAGCAGTTTACGCATCCGGTTGATAATAGTCTTGGCTTCATCAGCGTTCGTGACACTGGTCAAACAGTTGTCGACGTAGAAGGCAGTCTCCACAAGGTGTAGGATGTCCTCATGACCGCTGTTGTTATCCTTCACATGCCGCTGAAGGGCGTATGTGGCACAGCAGGGACTGCATGTCGTCCCGAATGGCAAAACCTGCCACTCATACACCGTTGGTTCCTCCTCCCTCTTCATACCTCTCCAGAGAAAACGGAGAAGGGGCTTGTCTTCTGGTAACAGGCGAACTTGATGAAACATCGCTTTGATGTCACCACTGATAGCCACACTGTGTTCTCGGAACCGAAGTAGTACACCGAGGAGAGTAGGACCTAAGGTCGGACCGGGCAACAGTTGACTGTTGAGACTTTGACCGTTGTGCTGGTAGGAACAGTTGTAGACAATCCTCGCCTTACCGTTGTGGTGGACAACGTGGTGCGGCAGATACCAGGACTCTGTGGAGCTGTCTACTGTGTCAGGAGGTAGAGGTTTGGCGTAGCCCAACTGTTCAAGCTTCTGTATTTCTTGACAGTAGGTGTTGGCTAGAGCAGTGTCTTTGGCTAGACGGCGTTCTGTGCTCCGTAGCTGTGGGAGCAATGTGTGCTTTGGAGCCCAGAGCGTAAGGCTAGCTTTGCGCCTCAGTAGTGGAGTAGCATACCTTGTTACTCCATCCACTTCTACCTTGACTGTGCGCTGTTCCAGCAGTTCTAGGGCCTGCTGATCTTCTTTGGAGCGGATCACAGTCTTGGCGTTGGCATACGGGGTTATGTCAACTTCCCACAGTCGTTCAACATGCCGCTGCAGCTCTGAGTTAGGAAACATGGTGAAGTAGCAATGAGAGTGCTCACCAGTGAGGTTGAGGTTGGCGGGGCCTTGCAATGTCCAACCAAGAGCAGTACGCACAGCTACAGGACTCCCAGGAGGACCTGCTCGGACCGGTTGTTTGGGAAGCAGCAGATGTGGAAAGTCAGAGCCTATCAGCAGAAGCGGCTGGACCTTGTCAACCTTCGGCAGAGGAAGACCTTGCAGGTGGGAGTATCTGCGCATGAGTGACTTGACAGGATAGCTATGTTCAGACAGGCTCAGCTCACCAGCAGTGAAGGCATGAAAGATGTGGTACCTTTGTTTGGGAGAATGAGCTGGGGAGATGTCGAACGAGACAGCGGCTCCTTGTAGATGGATCACCTCATGGCGGACAGTACGCAAAGGCAAGCTTTCAGGCTCTTTGGCTAAATGGAGATGTCGGACTGCTGAGGGAAGGATGAGGGTTCTCTCTGATCCGTCGTCCAGAATAGCGAAACCTTCCAGAGAGTGCTCGGCATTGTACAGGCGCACCTTAACTAGCTTCAACATGACTCTCTGCGGACGACTAGGACGGTCAACGTATATGGTGTCGGGAGCAGCACTGACCATTAACACTTTCTTAGCCTCTTGGGAACACACTTCGTGGAGCACGGTCAGGTGTTGCTGTTTGCACACTTGGCAAGGCTTCTTGAGAGTACATGCCTCAGGTTTATGGTTCCTGCCACACCTCCAACAGCCTCTGTCTTTAATCCAGGTGGAAATCTCTGATGGAGTGAGCGTTTTGAATTTGGGGCATAAGCTGAGGTAATGCTCACGGGCATCGCAGTACGGGCAGTAAGGCTTCACACTGGGTTTAAATTTGGGTGACTTTGTGCTGCGAGCAGGATCTGGAGGGGCTACCTTAGCTTGGTTTTCAGTGTTGTAAAACACGTTGGATGAAGGACTCTGGGATTTCCTTTGGCCCTTGACTGGCTTAGGCTGGTCTTGGAACATCAGAGCTGCTCGAGATGAAATGCGCTTTGCTTGTGACTTTAACTGAAGCCAAACAGAGAAGTCTTCAAGCGTGTAAGTCTGATCAGTGCCGGTCCTCAGGATGCCTCGGTTTATGCTATACTCCACAAACCCGTCTCGATAGTTAGTAGGCAGTTTGCTGAGCAGCCTGTCGACGTGGGAGCCGCATCGCAGCTCATAGCCATTCTCACCCTCGAGGGAGCGGAGCATGCCGACTAGACCTTGTACTGATAGGGCAAAGTTGTCAAATGCCTCTGGATCTCCAGATCTTACGTGAGGTGAGTTTAAGATGGCACCCAGCTCGCTCTGCACGAGCTGACGCGGTTGCCCATATTTATCTTGGAGAGCCTGGAGAGCTGAGGTGTACGGCTTTGGATCGTGCATGTAGGCTTGGGCTAGCTTGTAGGCGCTTGGCAGTTTCAAGTGATCGAGGAGGACTTGATATTTGAACTGCTCTGTGAGGTGAGCATGTGTATTGAGCAGATTGTCCAAAGCCATCTTGAGCAGGGCAAAGTCTGACTCTTTACCTGAGGTGAAGTGAGGTAGAGTAGGTCTAGGAAGGCCATAAGATGTGGCAACTAGAAGCTCCATGAGGTCTGCACCCGGCGCTGCCCTGTAATCTAGAGGCGCTGTGCCCTGTCGTGGAGAAGGTGGCATGTCTGGGTAAGGATAGGACAGCGTGTTAGCAGCTGATAGCACTGGCTGTAGAGGTGTAACAGGTGGAGGCACATATTGGGCCTGGGCTTGGCTATAGACCATCTGTGGCTGGCGAAGTGGGGCCATATACTGTGCTACTGACAGTGGCGGAGCACATGAGGTAACGGCACTCACGGCTGGCCTGGGAGCCGACTGCGAAGCTGGGTTGATGATGGCAGGAGGAGGAATCATGGTAATATGCGTAGGCTGCGGCTGGGCGAGTACACTTGTAGTAGTATAAGCACTCACTTGTGGAGCGGGCTGGACTGATGGAAGACTGGTCGAGACAGGTGGACTAATGACTGCACTGGAGACTGGTGGCAGAACATGAATAGATGGAGTAGAATGAAGCAGTCCATGTCCACCTTGTGAGTGGAGTAGGAGAGGCTGAGCTTCTGATGAGGACCTTAGGTTGTACTCACATTCACTGAGGGGCCTGGAGGAACTGGGACTCTTAATTCCTTCTTCCTTCAGGAAAGACGTGATAAGAGCTGCTTGCGCCAATTCCATCTCTTTCTCTTTCAGTCGCCGTCGCAACATCTGATGCCTGGTGATAGCCTCTTTACTCTTGTATGCCATCTCTGCTTTCTCCTCCAGTCGACGTCTCTGCCGTTCTTGTTCTCTGAGAAGTTCCTCCTTCTCATCAAGGGCATCTCTGGCTTCTTTGTCTAGAAGAGTACACTGCTCGTCCACTAGTGTCTGCTCCATAATCTGCCGCTGCACTTCTGCTAATTCCATCCGCTTGACCTGTTCCTCCAACATGGCACTCTGTAGTTCGGATAGCCCGTCTGCAACGGACCTCTTGGTTGATGAGGCAGCACTGGCTCGAGATCTCGGTCTGCTACGATGAGAAGATACCAAGGATCGACATGACTCTGCTCTCACAAATGGCAGTGAAAGTGGATCAGGGATTGGGATGTCGTGAGCTGGGGCTGCTGCTCCGAGTTCCTCAGCTTCGGTGGAAGGAAGTACTGTGACTCTCGGTGTGTACCCAACTTCAAAGTTTGCAAGGGATGCTGGTAACTGTATCTCCCGCTGGGGTCTAGAACGCACTGCTGGATCTGCAGATGGTTGTCCTGTCTCCATATTGTCTCCAGAAAGCTGTCAGATCCGGCTCGAAGGACCATGTGATAGAGTGGGACACTCTGAAGGGGGTAATACTGGTCTGACAGTTTCCTTTGACAGGGCTCCGGTCAGAGAGAAGGGCACGGAGAAATTATTCCAGCAAACTTTATTATTGAAGTTTGGGTACAAGCATTGGTGTTCAAATCGGTATATGTGTATGTGTGTGTGTGGTCTATAAAAGAAACAAAGAATAAAATAATATTAATCACAATGTACAAAAGTATACAGTAATATCCAATACAATAATAAACATTGAATCAGAATACTAAAATATATTAATTTGGTCAAATAACCTGAAAAGAGTCATAAATAACTAATATACAGGCATACAAAGGGTTAATGGGGCAAAGTAGAGATACTAAATGGATTTGGTGGTCTTCGCTTCCCCCTAGTGGAAGCGGGCGCAACTGCATCCCATGCGCTCAGCACGTGAGGGGCGCATGGCCAGGGAGTGCCGAACTACACTCTAGGTGCGTCTGACGGTGACACAGAGGCTAAACACGATTTATCAGTAGGACTAAAGGGCATAAGAAATTAAATATAGCACTCGAAAATACAGCTTACGACTGAAATAATATAAAGGAAACAATCTCCAGTCTAACAAGGCTCATAACAGTCACGTGATACCTATTAACTTAAGAAATACACACGAAAGTAGCAAAACCATGCGTATAATATACTTAACAGGAAAACAGGTTAAAGTAGACAACATCTAAACAAGTCCGATGGCAATATTTGCATCTTAGTGTAGGACGAAACTTACTTTCGCTTAGGTTACGCACACGAGAGCCACCATACCACAGAATGCGGAGTCGGGAATGAGGATGTGATGCGCTCGGAAAGGAAATGACATCCCTACAGTTTCAAAATAAAACGACAGGAAATAAAAGACTTTCCGACAGTTTTAGCAATACATTTCTAACATTTCTAATGTTTTTAGAATTTTTTTTTTGAATTGCCTTTACAGGGACTTTAAGGTGTAACCTAAGAACGACGTAGCGTTAAGAACGTTTCGGGAAACGCAGCCCTGGTGGTTAGAACTTTTGCCAAGCATGTCAGCGGTTACGGGTAGGCATGTGCCGGTATCACATTTTCATGCTGCGATTAATTGAGTGATCTTTTATCACGGTATACGGTATTATCACGATATTTTAATTGCACATGAGAAACAGATGAATTTGGGGGGGATGTAAAAAATTTAATAAAACTTGCATCACAAGGTGTAATTGTGATTGTCAAAACATTTGGTAACTAAACTGAATTTTATTAAGTTTAGTGACAACATGTTACAATGATTACATGGTACAATGACTGGTAGGCTACTGTTTGTATTGTTTAACACAAATTTAACGATTTCAATTCAATACTTGGGATTTGATTTAAATCTTGATTCAATATTGACTTATTTTGGATAAATATTAGGAAGGCTACAGTAGATAGCCCACATGTTTTTGTTTTTCTCAATGTAAAAAAAAAAAACACATAATGCTATGTAACCATATAGAGCCCTATCAGCTGGTATTATTAAAGGTTACAAATAACTAATTAAATCAAATATAATGTGGTTTTCATTATAATAACAATTATGTAATGACACAAGTAAAAATATAATAAATATGTAAAAAAGTGCAGCGCACATATTCAGCAAAATACTCCTCTTTATCTATATGTTTTAGTCATCTAACATGCTGCTGGTCATTAAATAGTTTAAATGTAACGTTCTGTGACACAATTGTTCTCCTGTTTCATATCAAAAGTAACCTGCTCTGTCTTGTTTGACGGTCTTCGTGTCCTCTTTGCTCCGCGATTTTTCTCTGCGTGAGAAAACGGATGTGTGGCTTCAGCGTGTGAGGAGTCTCGCGCTGAATGCGTTGAGTTGGCAGCTCTGCTTTTAGAAGCGGGATGGATCCGGATAGATCGGCGGCGGCCATAGACTGTAGGCGGCGGCATTCCTCCTTCCGCCATGCTGCTTCTCCATGTGAGGACTGTTTACATTAGACTAGAAGTGCGCACCGGCCGCATGCTTATTATACACGTGGCGATTGTTTACATCAGAGTGCGCACGTGTTTCACGCAGCATATGCAGTGTTTGTTTAAGTGGTTGATGGAAAATAAGCTATAATGCGCGTTCTAAAAATCTAAATTCGGATCTGTTATTTTTCACGGTATTTTGAAGTGCCCGCGATAACAATATCGTGCATATTCATTACCGCGATTTATCGCATTACCGAATACGGCACATGTCTAGTTACGGGTTCTAATCTGCACTGGTATAGTTTTTTTTTCCCCTCATCAAAACCTAATATGTTCATCAGTGGTTACAGTATATTAAGCAGGGACACGTTTGTGTGCATTTTGTTTTGTGATTTGACTGGAACAAATAGAGAGTCTCATCACGCCGCAGGACATTTCTGCTTCCCAAAAGTATTTCATTTATTTAAATAACAACTAATCCAACACTCCACACAACATGAATACAATCAAACCTCATTATCATTGTAATGGGACCAGACCTTTTGTTTGTAAAGACGTTTGAAATGGTGACATTGCTTTAATTCAAGCCCCAGATTATTCCACAAAGTAACCCCACATACAGACATAGAAATCAAACTTTAATTTTTCAAAGCAGAACTTGTCTTTGAATGCCCTGAGGCTGCTGTGGGGTTTCTTCACTCCTTGCATGATAGAGGATGAATGAATCAGGATTTTACAAAATCCATACTGGAGGCTCTCCAGAACATTCATGATGCAGTGATTTACTGGTCTTTAGAATGCTTTATCCCAAATGACCTTGTGACCTTCTCCCTGCCTCCCACTTCCTGTGATGTCATGCTAAAGCTGATCTCTGCAGAGGTGGACAGTAACAAAGTACATTTACTTGAGTACTGCACTTTTTGAGTATCTGTACTTTACTTGAGTACTATTTTTTCTGCAAACTTTTTACTTTAACTTCACTACGTTTGAAAGATGAATATTGTACTTTTTACTCCACTTCATTTCTGTCAAGGTCCTTGAGTAGAAAGTTGTAACGTCAGTCAGGGGTTGCATTTTGGTTGGAAATGAAAGTTGGGTTGACGTCAGAAACCCGACATCAGATTGACGTCAGCATCCGACGTTGGATTTTGGTTGGAAATGAAAGTCGGGTTGACGTTAGAACCCAACTGATGTTGGTGTCAACCAGATTTTCATGTTTAACCACAATACAATATCTGTCCGACGTTGGAGATTAGGCGTCAAACCTGATTTTCATTTTCAACGTTGGGTTTGGTCTCCTAAATGCAAATTTTGTCATTGTTTTGGTGCACACTAGCTTATAGATAACAGTAAGGCTAACATATTTATACTAAAAGCCAAAAAAAACTTTAAATAGGCCACTCTTTGAGGGAACAGCCATTTGGGTGTCCGAAACCATTGTGGACGTTATTGAGTGCACTTATTCAATCACACATTCAATCCCACTACTGGAACTGTGTTTTAGAAATAAATTTGATATTGATCTGAGGGCAGGCATATATTCCTAAGGCATAAGGTACTGTAAGTATTACACACAACAATGCAACAATAATAAAACAATGCATTGACATTTACTTTTTACTTTTGATACTCAAGTACTTTTAAAAACGAGTACTTCTGTACAACTTTTACTTGTAACGGAGTAATGTTTGACCAGTAGTATCTGTACTTTCACTCAAGTAAGGAAGTTGTGTACTTTGTCCACCTCTGGATCTCTGAAGGCTTTTTGTCTTGCAGCTGTGACGACACAATAAATATAGCAGCTAGCTGTAGCAGGAAAGGAGAATGAGTGAATGTTTAAGTCTGGAAACATTGTGCGTATGTTTTGCACACATGTGTCTTCATGCGCATGTACACAAGGGCGTGGAAGTAAATATTTGCATTTAGATCAGTCTTTAGTGTGCTGCTGAGTAAATGGGACATCTGCACATTACATAAATGCAGGTCAAGAAATATACGCTTGATCAAATAAGAAGCAATGTTGACTTTTTTTTAGATGCATGAGAGGTATAAGTGATTAGATCAACATATATTATACAAGTTTTAACATAACTTGTTAGTTATTTCCTCCAATCAAAATTAAGGTCATATACCTGTAAAAAAAAAAATATATATATATATTTTTTTAAATTATTTCACTGCTTTGAATTTACTTTTGATTGAAAATGTCTCGATTGATTTAATTGGCAATCCGTTTATACCAGTTTTTTTTATATCCTTAATGTCACTATCCAACCTGTTTGAAGTCTTTAAAACCTTAAAGGGTTAAGGACCAACTTAGGGTCTTTAATACCCTCCAAAATCGAGGAGGTCAAAGGTCATGCCTATCAGCTCTCCCCAAAGTCTGTTCATGCGGCCAACAGACAGCCTGTCCATCAACAAATGCTAACATTTTTAAATTCGACATATATTTAGATTTTTGAATATTTTTGTATAAATAAGATCTAAAACAACAGTTTTTGCTTTAAAATGTTAAAGTTTTTGAACAGAAGCAGTTTAGTAAATTTTTTTTTAAATTTAAGCAAAATCATTTCTTCCATATAAGTCTTCTAGGAAGATAAATAGAACATATGATTTTAATAAAACGTTCAATATCTAATTTAAACTTTTAAGATTATGCTTTTAAATGAATTTAGTATGAATACAACTCTGGAAGTATATGCTCTGGAGCGCAGACTAACTTTACATATGCTGTGTCATTGTGTCCCGAGTCTGTAACTCCTCTCGTCTCTGTGAGGGTCTGAAGCTGCAGTTCACACTCTAGTTTATCTCTGAAGGATCTGGGAGTGTTTTGTTTAGACAAGTTAAACTATTTGCTTTTTGGATTGTTTTTTTTTTATCACTGCATAAAGAACTACTTCTTCAACTCTCTGAAAATGTAAGGTGTTTTTATATTTATATTTATATTTATTTATTTATTAACTTATTGGTAACACTTTACAATAAGGTTCATTAGTTAACTATACATTAGTTAACATTAACTAATAATGAACTGCACTTATACAACATTTGTTCATCTTTGTTAATGTTAATTTCAACATTTACTAATACTTTATTAAAATCTTATATTTTACTTTATTAAATCTTCATATTTTTTGAAAATGTAAAAAAAAGTTTTCTGTGAGGGTCGTGTTTAGGTGTATGGGGTAGAATATACAGTTACAGTACAAAATCATTATGTCTATCGAGGCTAAAAACACACTCCTCTGTCTCAAGAAACATTCAAGAGAATTTATATTTCTACTTATTGCATTCTTCATTTCATACATGGTTTGGTCATTTCTGTGTAAGGAGATCTTTTCCTGCTTTCTGAAAAATGCAAGGTGCTTTTTATATATTAATTATTATATATTATATATTATGTAGCTAAAACTATAATAATTGGTAATAACTATAATAAAGACAATTTTAGAAAGATGTTTATTTTTACATTATATATTTTATTTATAATCATTTCATTTGAAATATATTTTATTTTATATTTTTCTCAACCGTTTGAAATATTGTGTTTCATATATCACCTTATGTTGATTTAGTTAAAATAGGTAGAATATATATTATATTCACATTGGTTTTAATGCGCAACAGCCTGATAGTTTTTCTAACTTATGGAGAAAAACAAAACTTAACTTTGACCCGCTGTAAATGTAAAGATTTAATGTTTTATCTCTGTTTGTTGATTAATTTATGGCTATTACATGATTTTTATTTTTAGGTTAATTTAATCCAATAGTAAAAAGTATACAGCTTTACTATATTTCAGTGTAGACCATCTGAAAATAAATAAAATAGCAGAGCCATTTACTTATAACTATACACAATTAAAAAAGAAACTATTAATTAATAGAATAAGATTTATTTATTTATTTATTTATATTTTTAAAACAGGAAAAGATTAAGGACAATCAGGCCTGGCTCAGTATAAAACTGATTTTCAGCAGGTTCCTGCTCTGCAGAACATAAAAACCACATACAAAACAACGCTCACACACTAGACAGCTAGAGACAACAACAGACACACAAACCAAGATATTGGGCAACAGGAGGGGCTATAAAGCCGTCTCAATGGTCACAGACATACCTGTCCATTAAATGGCGAGCAAATGTTATTTTAAATAGTCTTCTTGATGTGATAGTTCTGATGTGCTGTGGGATCTCATTCCAGGTTTTAGTGAGCACATAAAAAAAAGATCTCTGTCCATAACAGTTTCTATAAGCCGGTAAAGGCAAAAGTCCATTTGTAAAAGATCTCGTAGTAAGTTTCGGAACCAATTCGGTTAGAGCAGTTACAGTGTGTCCATTTGAGATTTGATAAAACAGCTTTATCCCATGGCTTATTTTATAGTTCTGAAATGTCAAGGCATTACACAAAGATAGTGCAGTACAGTGGTGAGTCCAGCCTGGAAGCCTGACATGGATCTTATGAGCTCTATTATAAAGTCTTATTACTGGTTCAATAATCTCATTTGTTGTTAGTGACCAAACAGGTAAACAATACGACAAAGTAGACAGAATGATGGCATGAAGAAAGGTTTTTGAAACAGAAAGCAACAAGTATGGTCTAATTTTGCTATAAACATATAACTTTTGGTTTAACTTTCTGGTTAGGGTTTGAACATGTTCTTGATAAGTAAGATGTGAGTCAAGATAGACTCCCAAATACTTATATGCTGATACAATTGAAAGCGTTTGATTAAAAAAAGTGATAGGATTGGATATGGATAGCTGTCTCCTAGATGAATAAAAATACATGCATTGTGTTTTCTTGACATTAAGTGTTTAAGTGATTATCTTGCAGCCAGTTATGTAAATATTGCAGATCTGTGTTAAGTTTGTAATTGATTGTGTCGATATTAGAACCAGAAAGAAAAATAACAGTGTCATCAGCATATAGCAAAGAACTAGAAAAATGCAAAACACAAGGAAGATCATTAATATAGGAAAAGTAAAGGACCTAAAATACTGCCCTGTGGAACTCCCATAGAACACACTCGAGGCTGTGATGTTACTGTGCCGATTCTTACAGTCTGAGATCTGTCACTTAAATATGATGTAAACATATCTATTGCGGAAGATGACAAATGAAAAGAAAGAAGTTTGTTTAACAGAATTTGATGATTGACTGTATCAAAAGCTTTCTGAAAATCGATATATATAACTCCAGTAATCTGACCCTTGTTTAGAGACGCACGTATTTGCTCAGTGAGAAGCAGCAAAGCCGACATAGTTGACCGCAAGGGTCGAAAGCCATGCTGGCAATCACTGAGCAGGTTATTATTTTCAAGGTGGTTAATTAGTTGATTATATAATATTTTTTCAAGCAACTTGGAAATGGTTGGGAGAATTGCAATTGGACGGTAGTTGGAAATATTAGTTGGATCATCATATTTAAACATCGGGGTGATCTGGGCCGTTTTCCACATGGCAGGAAATACTGATTGTCTAATACACAGATTAACTAAATGATGAAAAAGTGGTATAAGAGTACTGGCATGAGTTTTAAGAAAAATCATGTTTAAATTATTTATATCACAAGCATGCGAAGCTTTCAGAGAACACAAGATATTAGTTATATCATTTTGTACGATTTCAGAAAAAGAGAATTGCTGAGATAATGCTGGTACTGATGTGAGAAACAAAGGAATAGTAAATTTAGAGGATAATTATTGTACAGATGCAATAAAATACTCATTAAAAGAATTAGCAATTTTATCATGATCAGTAAGAAGAGTACCATTTATGGATATTTGTAAACTATTATTATTTTTAATTTTATTTTCACCAGTTATTGATTTCAATATTCGCCATAATGTTCTTGGGTTGGAAACTGTTCGACTAATTTGATTTTCATAATAAGACTGTTTTGCTTTGTATAATTCAAAATTACACTTATTTCTAAACTGTGTGAAAATAAGCTTAGCGTCAGGTGTTTTTAATAATCTGTAGGCTTTCAAGGAAGAGGAAGAGCTGTAAAATATCAGGAGTTACCCAAGGTACTGTGTTTTGTCTAATATGTATTTTACAGGTAGTTGTATATTTTTGACGTATTGTCTCCACTCTCCTATGGAAATTTGACAGAACATGATCGGGATTTTTTGCAAAAACATCTCGTTACTCCAATCAGTATCAGCAAATTCAGCATTAAACTGAGACAATTTTGAATTTGGTAATTTTAATGTAATTATTTTTATGACATTTTGGCTGTTTAAAACATTTCCTAATGACATATATGATTTGTCATTAGGATCAAATAGGTTATTTAAAATATTGTATTATAAAAAACAAATTGTGTAGGCTACTGTGCATATAGGGAGCTATTGCCACAATTTCAGCAGTTGTAAGTCAGTCTGGTTAATAGGAACTACAACCTTTGAAACATGATAAAAAAAATAAAAAAAAATTCTATTATATTACAGAAATTTCCCCCAAAAAAAGATTGTTTACTGTAATGCAAAAATCAGCTGTAGTAAGTCAGTCTACTACCAATACAATCAAGCTTTGGATTTGGAACATGTCTGTTTTTGAATGTTAAAAGTAATTTTAATTAATACAAATTATACGTTTTAACAACTTGAAAGAATTGTCAGACGTTCCCTCGCATTTCCGTTGTGTTGCGGCTTTATTTCGTTGTGTTGTACATTTTCCGTTGTGTTGTGGCTTATTTCCGTTGTGTTGTACACTACTGGGCCATCATATGTCACAGTCGGTTGCAATAAAGGTGAATGCAGGTGGAGTTTTTTTGGAACTCAGGAACAATAAACATGACCAAAACAACCAAACCTAGCGTGACAAGAAGGTAAAAGCAGCATTTCATGTCATCCAGTTACCATACAGTCATGTGCTCACATGCAAATTTTTGTTTCAATAGACATTTGTTTGGCTTTTTCAATGTTGCAGAAAGGACTCAAAAGTGTGGGACAGGCACATCTAATCAAATAAATGATCTGTAATAAAAAATAAAAAATTGAAGATGGTTTAAAGTAATATTTATATGAAAGAAATTAATTTGAAATAATGTCATATTGGAATAGAATTAGCAAATTCTCAATATTGAGATCACAGTTGTGAGACATCAACAAAAAAAATGATGTTTGGATCTATAAATGCTTAATTTTTCATTAAATCACATTATTCAGTAATTATTTTTATGTCAAGGTGTGTAATGACACTGTTTGTATTTATCAAGCATCATATAACAAACTTTAACATAATATCTAAAATTTCACTGCTGGGACTTAAAAGTGTCTGTAGTTACAAAAACACCCAATTATGAGATTTCAAAAACCTTTCACATTCATGTAGAGCTCTTAATTACAACTTGTAAGCTGGGAGTTGTCTGAGAGTTGTCTGCATACGTCACCAAATCTAACTTTATATGACCTTAATCACTGTCTTGTTGGCCTTAACACATAGCACCATTTTGAAACATATCAGCAACTCCTAGCAACTGTTAGCTAGGCTTAAAATATTTTGTACACAGAGGGGTTAGTTGTAGCACAGTGTTACAACTAAGCCGCCAAGTGTAAAACGATAATGAAATGAACACAGGGAGCCACACAACTCTTCAGGTTTGAGTATTTATTTATATATTTATTTTGCCACATTTAACTTCGTTGGACCAACAATGTTGGAATTTAAATGTTAAATGTATGGTTTTTTTCACATGTGTTAACTATGCAGTGATCACTTGTTTTTTATTAAAAAGCCTGTTTTTCATGCAATAAACCCTTTAAAATGTGATTTTGAACTCATTTTTATTATTATTGCTATTATTAATAATAATAATTTTGCATGCTGCTGCCACATACAAATATAATTCAATAGCAATTACAATATTTGATTCTTTTATTTATTGCAAAACTGTGCAGCCCTTTCATATATCTCTATCCATGATATTGATCCATAATAGAAGGATGATTGGATGAGGGATGGATCTATGGATATCTATCTATAAAGATGTACAAACATTATCAAACTATACAGATAAAATAATACTGAATTATGTGTGTTACACACAAGTGTTACAACTAACCCCTCTGTCTGTTACAGTTTGTCTGTAGCAGAGATGTGCATGTTGCTTGTGTAAAAAAGAAAGAAAGATTAATCTTATTAATCTTAACTTAATTATTTTTTTAATAATTGAGCCAAAACCAAAATGTGTTAGGTTGTGCCCCGCGCTCCCCTATACTACTATTGAGATTTTCACAACACAGCTAGATTTCATGCTTTTGCATCACTGTAATCAATAATATGAAATCAAAAACATATCAACCATGTATTTAAAGATAAGACTCTGGATGAAATCAGTGAAACATGCAACTAAGTGACGATTATGTCATCATCATTATCATCATCATCAAAACATAGCCAACACCACCTGATCACATTTCCTGATCACTCCAAAACTCCAAAACAAATGTGCATTATATATATATATGCAGTTACAGCAGCCAAAAAAAAAAAAGAAACTAACATTACACAATCAAACGAAACAGCAAAGCATTAACATGAAATGCTCTGTGAATTCTGAAGAACTTTTGCAGACATGAAAGGCAGAGGCTTTAATTTATTGAGCCTCTGTTGAGATCTTGATAAACTAAATGTTTTTTTTTATGGGTGCGTGTGTGTGGTTACCACTGTACCGAAGAGAACGCCCTTTGCCAGGACGATATTTCCTCATTACTGTTGTACTGCCCAGAAGACTGCCCAAAACTGTCAAATTCACTGAATATCAAGGCAGTGCACCTTTAGAACTTTTTAGACAGATAGCTGTACCTTCATTAAATTGTTAATAATAAATATTATTTAAATTGTACTTAAGGATCAAAAGTATTGCTTTATGATCAGTATTTTTGAACAGGGAGCAAGCATATAGTCACTTAGAAGTATATATGTGCACTGATCAGATCAGCGATATATTATGGTAATATGGTACACAGTTCTGCATCTATTTTATAACATAGATTAAAACTGTTGAGGCAATACAGTCACAAGCATTGCAAATATGTTGTGGAGCTTTTTATATATATATATGGCGGCCAAAATGAGCTTGATCCGCAGGGTGGCCGGGCGATCCCTTAGAGATAGGGTGAGGAGCTCGGTCACTCAGGAGGAGCTCAGAGTACAGCCGCTGCTCCTCCACATTGAGAGGGGCCAGCTGTGGTGGCTCGGGCATCTGTTCCGGATGCCTCCTGGACGCCTTCCCGGGGAGGGGTTCCAGGCATGTCCCACTGGGGGAAGACTTAGGACACGCTGGAGGGACTGTCTCCCGGCTGGCCTGGGAACGCCACGGGACCCCCCCCCCCCCGGAAGAGCTGGAGGAAGTGTCTAGGGAGAGGGAAGTCTAGGCATCTCTGCTTAGACTTCTGCCCCCGCGACCCGGCCCCCGGATAAGCGGAAGAAGATGGATTTTTTCCAAATATCTGCTTCTCTTACCTCCCTAAAAATGGTTTAGTCCGATCAAATAAAACTGTAAGTCCCACCATCCTAGCTCGTGAACAGAACCAATCAAAGTTGAGGCGGCAGCTGCCTGAAGTTAACGATGAACTTGGTGGAAGAGCAGGAGACTAACTGACTAAAAAATGACGGGGAAAAGAAAACATAAATCAGGGTACCAGAAACGCCATGAAAAGAAGAAGAGGGAGGCCAGGAGAGTTGTTGTATCACAGTCGATCAAGACGTTCTTAAAGACAGGTTGTATTGTTATTTCGCTGGGAATAAGAAAACTACCGTCTATTGTAAATAGAGTTTTAAAAAATTCACGAGTCACGACGCATTGCACTATGCACCTGACCTGCCGGCTGATTATGTATTTATTACATCAAGAAAACAGGAATAGGCCTACAACACACTGCACTTGCCTCTACGTGTTGGTTTTCATTTATACGTCTGCGTCGTTGTCCGCATTGGCACAATTACACATGCAGAGGGAGCATGTGAAACCCGAGGGAGGGGTTCTAGCAGACCAATCACAGCGCTTGCGGTCTGCGTAGAATTGATGCGTTGTTACATTTTTGGAGAGGTGCGCGTCAAGCCCCGTTCACACCGCCATCGATTTTGTCGCGGCATGTCGCTAGTCACTGTACTGTGAAGTCGCTTGTGGGTGTTCGTAGTGCTGTCGCTCTAATGTCATTGGTAGACTGCACGTCTGGCCATTTCTATAGAAATTACAATCACAAGTGATATATAAAACTAAGATATCATTCTAATTTGACTAGGAATTAGGCTTAAAAGATTTAAAAGTAATATTACGCTATTGGAGAGTGTTGTTATAACCACAGCAATGCTCAGTGCATTAAATCATTAACTAGATTAACGATCGATCAATCAATCGAATTTGACAAATAATAAATTTTCTCGTCCCTAATAAATCAACAATGCAGGGGAAACTGCAGCAGTGCTAAACTTGCATCATACAATTACAACACAAACTATCAATGCATAAATCAAACTCACTAAGACTGTCTACAATTTGTTTTCCATGCATCATTTTATTATATCCATGTATGGGGTTACAGTCAAACCATATAAAACAGTGAATCAAATCACTCTGTTCTGTCTTGCCTGCAGTCGAGGCTCGAGACGGTGATGTGAGCTCCACTGACAGTCTTCACTCATATTGGTTGTCGCTTGCGAAATTCGCTTCTCATTTGCATAAAGTTGAAATTTCGGAATTTCTGTCATGTCTCATGTCGCTTGACACGCCCACATTCTGTCGCCAACGGTAAATGTCGCCGGAAGTCACCAGCCCTCCATAGAAATTAATGGGATCATGCCGCTTTGTCGCTGCGTGTCGCTGGCACTATCGTGAATATTCATTCATTCTTTATTTCAGACCCTTAGGTCCATATCACAAAGTAAACGAAATATAAGAAATATGACATATAGGTGATATATGTCATATTTTGGTGTAGCCAAACATGACACCTATATGTCACCTATATGTCATATTTCTTACATTTCGTTTACTTTGTGATATGGACCTAAGGGTCTGAAATAAAGAATGAATGAATATTCACGATAGTACAATATATTATGGTACATTACAGTCTTACAATAGCTCACATTATTCCTGTAAGGAGGCCAGCTAGCTACATCTCTCATTCAGATATTGACAAGCATGCCAAATTTTATGGAGATCGGACCAAAGGTGGAGTTATAACTGTTAAAAAACTTTAAAACCACACATTTTCTATGGTACATTGCCTGTATTGGCTCTAAATGGTGTTTTCCATCTATTATGTCAGTGGTTACATGCTTGCAAAATAAAACGTAATCACTTTTGATGCTTTTGTGCTTAAAGGCCTTAACTGCTTGAACCCCGATAAATGCTGCTTGCAGCTTTAATTATTATTATTATTAAATCTGAATAAAATGAAATGTTAAATTGCTGTAAAGTGAACTTCCCATAAAATTCATGTGCGCCAGAAATAATCAAAGCTTTGTTGGCATGACAGGCATTTACAGTATTTACAAAACATAGGCTACTGTACATATGGTAGGCTACTGTAGTCTATTAGATAAAACATAACGTTCATTTTGGGTTAAGAGATAAAGATATCCAGTGCATAAAGACTTTAGAATGAGATCCATATACATATATACAGTATACATATACAATACATAGACTTCCGTGTAAACGCCCACTGCTGTGATTGGCTGACATGTTTGCAAATGAAATAGCTAGTATTAAATGTGGAACTCTCTCTAAAACTTACTACGTTTTTACTATAACAACTATCGAGATTAAGGAATCGTGAAAAGTATTGATCATAATGATCTATTCCCATCACATGAAAGGTTGCAGTGATGAGCATTGAGCAGATGACAGACAGTCTGTTGATTGCGTATGAAATTACACCTCTGGCTTTCTCCAAATAACAATGCAAACACGATGTAAATACAGTAAAAGCTTCATTGTACTGTACATTATAACAGCGTCATTATTTTGTGATGATTGATTTCAAAGGGTTTTGGCAAGTGTCCAGATAAACTCGCGCTGTTTGATTGACAGCTTGGGCAATTGGAAAGGGGGCGTTCTTTGATCGCTTTCTTTATATAATTCAATCACAGTTTAAATAAGAATATTTTCATCCTACTAAGAGAAACGACGTGAAGTTGATTGTTTAGTGACTGGCTTGATTTACTGATGCATAAACAGTATTGAACGATATTTTGAGAGATAATCTGTCTGAACTTGAATAATTACATCAGAAATCACTGATCACAGATCAGGCATTAGAATAAACATGACTACTTTCATGTTTGTGGCGTTGCTGGCAGATCTATATCATAAAAGTCTGTTTGCAAAGCCTGCACCGAAATTTACCAAATGATCCACAGTGAAATACACAGAATACAAACAAATAATGCACTGCTGAGACATTCACATTGTTGGGGAAAACACCCCACTATCCTAGCATTAGGATCATTTGGAAGGCAATGGTATTGATCCTGTATCGATCTTTTCTCATTCTCATGTCACTGTTCACTAACGCTCCAGTGGCCGGGGCCAAAGTTGAAGTGTGACGTCACAAGTCTCCACTTTTTAGACCCTGTCGTTTGCTGGCCTTGGTTTCAATAAAAGCAGTTTTTGGAATAACAAGAAAGTTTATATTATAACGAACTCTTAACTGTCAAAGGATCAAGGAACATTTGAATTCTCATTCTATGACCCCTTTAATACAAATAGATTTGATTAATCATTACAACAATTCAGGGAAGAACATGCCCCTGTGACATACATTACATTCTTGACTGTTTATCAGTTGGAATATCAGTGGGAGACATGAGACATGTCTTTGCTTTTCAAAAGTCCCTCAATATCAGGTTCCAGTTGACTTACTTTTGACTTACTTGCATTGAGAATGTCATGGAGGTGAGAGTCAGACAGTTGGTTTCTCAGTTTGCTCTTGTTCAGATTCATTAGACTGAAAGTCTGCTCACAAAGGTAGGTACTTCCAAAGAGGGACAGCATCACCTGTGCATGTTTGCAGATCTTACCGTACCTGGTTGCTGGAACACGTCTGTAAAAGTCCTGTAAGGGAAGATCTCTGGAGTTCTGAATCAGACTGAAGTTCAAGCAGTTTCATCTGAAGCTCCTCACTTACTGTGTCCACATCAATAGAAAAGGGTTGAGCAAACAGCTGAAAGGCTGATGCATTTTCTCTGAAATCTACAAAGCGGCTGTCAAACTCAGGCATAAGATTGCTGAGGATTTCTGTGTACTTGGGGATATGTTCTTCCATCAAACCGACTTCTTTAAGGCTGGGAAAATGTGCCAAATTCCCTAAATGTAGACACAAAGACAAAAAAGAACAGTATAAGATGCAAGAAGATTTTGTTCCATTTCATTAAGTAGGCCAAATGCACACTAGACCTTACTTTACTTAGTTACTCTGAAAGGTATATATTACGGTAATCTGCATTTTGTATCTGATTACCCCAAACACTGCACACAATAACATTATGCTTATTAACAAGCCCATTTTATTATAGAATTTGAACTGCAATTAGGCCTCACCTGTTGAGAGATGTCTGTTGAGCAACAAGAGTTTTTGCTTGAAGGCTCTGACGTGATCATACATCTGGCTGATTACCTGGTCCTTCCCTTGGAGCTGAAGATTCAGAGTATTCAGTAGCTCTGTAATGTCCACCAGAAAAGCCAGGTCGGCGATCCATTGCTCGTCTGAGGGCACTTGAATGTTGCTTTTCTTTCTAGCTTGAAACTCCCTGATCACATCACGCAACTCAAAAAAGCCCTGTTAAACTTTCCCTCAGCTCAGCCACCTCACCTCCTGGTGGTACAGCACATCACCATACTGTGCCTCCAACTCATCCAGTATAGCTTAGAACTGACGATGTGAGAGTGCCTTGGAGCGAATATTGTTGACGATGGAAACAATGTCTCGCATCACATTCTTCAGGCCGATTGATTTGGCACACAAGTGCTCTTGGTGTAAAATGCAATGGTATTTTAAAATCTGCCCCCCACACTGACGGACTTTCTCTGACACCAGTGTAGTGAGACCAGAATGCTTACCGACTATCGCCGGAGCTCCATTGGTCCTGATGCCCTTCATATTTTCCCACTTCAAGTTGTTCTTCTCCACAACTCTTTCCACTGCCAAAAAAATCCATTCCTTTGGTGGTGCCTGAAAGTGTTTCAAGGCCAGCGAGCTCCTGACACACCTCAAAGTCCTTGCTGACCCCTCGCAAAAACACCAACAACTGCGCAGAGTCGGAGATATCTGTACTCTCGTTGCAGGTGATGGAGAAGGCAGAAAATCTACCTGCTGTCACAATGATTTGCTAACGGATGTTTTGAGCCATATCCTCTGCGACGGGTAACGGTGTTCCGAGGCTAATTTTAGAGAAAACCTGTGTCTGATTCGGGCACACAGTCTCAGCAGCCACAGTTAGACACTGTTTCACAAAGTCACCACATAAAAGAGCTTGTCCACTTTTCACAATTAATGTGCTTAGCCGTGCAAGTTACCGGATTAGCACATTAATTGTGAAAATTTTCTTGTGCTGTGGATGGCTGAAGCAAAGTACGTTGTTGAGAATGTAACTTTGCTAGCAGGTCTCCTGCCTTGACTTTTCGTTGCTCTTCACTGTATCTTGAGAACTGATGCAAATGCTTTGTTTCATAATGACGACGGAGGTTATACTCTTTAAGAACAGCCACTCTGCCATAGACTCGATTTCAGTAAAAAAATACTTGTGTTGCCAACTATTTTTAAACTTTCTCTTGTCAGTGTGCCAATGCCTCATACAATCCATGTTAGCTACTAGCTTCTTTTCAGCCCTCTTCACTCTTGTCATCATAAATGACATCTTGACATCTGCCCTGACAGAAGCTAAATAGCGCCCCCCTATCGCCCCATCTAAACCAATGTTAAACTGTGGCCAGATAGTGAACTGCAGCCAGTCGTTGAGTTAATAGAACATTGAGACCAAATGAAATTCTGACCAGAGCGTGGGCCAAAAAAAATTGTGTTGGCCCGCGGGAACTGTGGTGAGGGGTGTGCATTTATAGTGGCAGTGATGAGGGTGATGATAATGTGCAGATGTGTGTGATTGGAGATGATGTGCAGGTGGGGACCAGGATAGATGCTGAGAATTGAAGTGCAGAGGATGGTGGCTAGGTGGAAATGTGACAGAAGCCCTGGAGGCTGACGAAGGCATGGCCTAGATGCAGCAGGTTATGGGCACTGGAACCATTGTATATGGGTGGGACAAGACACACACTTTTTAAGACCAATGATATTGGACCAACTCACTTTTACCGTCACATGTCTGTTCGCTTTTCGCTTTCGTCAGTCAAATCCATTCCACTTGAGGAATGTCCTAATAAATTAAACTCTATTTCCACTGAATCGCTACATTATTTTTCAACGAGCCGCAACTGACAGCAGCTCAGGAGGCCAGGGCGGAGCCGGCAGCTCAGGAGATCAGTGTGGAGCCGGATGCTCAGGAGGCCAGGGTGGAGCCGGCAGCTCAGGAGACCAGGGCGGAGCCGACAGCTCAAGGCGGAGCCGACAGCTCAGGGCGGAGCCAGCAGCTCAGAAGATCTTGGACGAGGGCTCTGGCGCGGCGGCCATCTT
This sequence comes from Leuciscus leuciscus, assembly GCF_965113295.1. Taxonomy (NCBI): domain Eukaryota; kingdom Metazoa; phylum Chordata; class Actinopteri; order Cypriniformes; family Leuciscidae; genus Leuciscus; species Leuciscus leuciscus. Next base: position 3,021,038 of record NC_138743.1, read on the forward strand.
GGCAAAGGGTCTGGCGTGGCGGTGGCAATATTGGCAAAGGGCTCTGGCGTGGCGGTGGCAATATTGGCAAAGGGCTCTGGCGTGGCGGCGGCCATCTTGGCAGAGGGCTCTGGAACGGCAGGCATACGGGACGAGACAGCTTTCAAAATCACAATAACTTTCTACAACAGTAAACTTTATAAAGACTCAATCATAAATTGTACCATATCTTTTTGTGCTGTTTGTTTTGCAATACTGTTTGAATGTTGTTTCTTTGTTTTGAGGCTACATGCTGTAGCCACCCATTTACCTATCGCTGTGGTGAGTGTATTGCTTGTGGAGTTGTCCATCCGTCTCAGTGTGGTCTGCTTTTGGCAAAGGGGGAGGAGAGCTCTCTGTATCAGTATATGCTTCGCCATCAAGTGATATTTTAAACCCGACATGCCGCGGTGATTGAAGACAACTTTTGTCTTGTCGACAGAACCATCAGACATCGTTTTGTAAATAAATTTTCCATTCAGAAGACCTTCTTCTTTCTCCATTTCTGTTTGCTGCTGCATTCTTTACTGTCTACAGCTGCATCTCCTTTTCTCCAACTACGGGCTAGGCCACGGGTCAAACATAATTAGTGCCGTTAACATTTATTTGCGTGAGTAGACATACAAAGTAGACAGATTCAGAGTAACCATGTAGACGAGCAGACAAAAGACTGCAGATCAAGATCAGAAGAACATGGGTTAAACAATTTCTTTCAAGCCATCTTTCTACTCTCGTCTCACTTTTCTTTTTAGGTAGTTCCTTGCTATATTGTACGCTTCATTGTCACCAGATCTAAATGCAGCATCAAGAAGATTCAGCAAAAATCTAACCTTTGATGTAAGCCAAGACTTATCAGTGGGTTAAGTCAGCTTGACAATACACAGTCTCTGTATATTCCTAGGTCTATACAGTCCCCAGGTGTTGCTGTTGGAGGAACATACGCTGCAGTAATAAAAATGTCTAGGTGCGCAGCTAATGTTCTCTCAGTAATCTATATTGACGCAGCAGGCAGCAAAACAATAACAATAATGCCTCCTACTGGAAGCATCGGGAATCGCACTCTAAAATAACTATCAAAATAAAAGAAGTCCCACAATAGAAGTCTTCTTTCTCCGGGAGCCTTTTATACAGTCACACTTTTAGATGCATTTTGAGTTTGAACAAATGCTGTGTTTCAAATCGCCCCCTATACCCTCATTCAATATTCCCTAGATTACTCCACTATTATAGTCCATTTGAAGGAGTAAATGAAAACAAGTGAGTGAATTCGGACACTGAGTGCGCTGGAAGGGCTAATGCTTTTGCATAGTTTGTGCTTGTCGTTTAATAATTTATTGAAAGGTAGCAAACTGGCAGTTCCAGTAATGAAAAGATTTATCCTGAACGTAAACCATAATTAAACAATTAGCCTAAATAATCAATTAAAAAGGAATTTATACCTGTATAATATTACTGGACCAGCGCTGTTCGAGAAGAAGCAGTCGAGCAACAAGAGAGGACATCATCTTGTGAGTGTTTACTTTTCTCATTAGATTTAAGCGCAGTTCTTCGTTGCTAAGAAACTGTGTTTTGTTTACTGTGTTTACCGTGGTAAAACGCGCGCTGAAGTCGCGTTTATTTGTTTGTCTTGCATCTTACATGGCTTTTGAGTTTCGCTTTGCTAAGTAGTAGGACGTGGCCTGCTGAATTCAATAAAGAGGTATTAAGTGTGTATATATTTGGTCAGTGCACCGCGGCAGCCCTTGTGTGAAGCCCTCATCGCATGAAGACCGAAGAGTGTAAATACCAGTGTAAAGACCAGTGACTCGACCTGCGCGACTGATGTTCTCCGCGAACATTGTTCTAACCCAGGGGTGCAGAGAGGAAGTGGCGCACATCAAAAGATCCTACTGACCTTGTTCTTTATCAATCCCTCCTCTCTTCCTCCTCTGCTAATATTTATACTGCTAAAATTACTTACCATCACAACAAAATTAACAATTCTCCTGACTCTCAGGAGAGATCTGCTTTTCAAAACCTTCTCCTCTCTTCTAAACCCTCCTCCTCCTCCTCCATCAACCCTAACAGCTGACGATTTTGCCATATTCTTCATAAATAAAACAACCACGATCAGCGGCCAATTTACCAAACCACAAACTGACACACACATCTTACCAGCTAACACACATATTCTACCTTCCTTTTCTCTGCCTACAGAGGCAGAAGTCTCCAAACTCCTCCTTTCCAATCACCCTACCACCAGTCTGCTTGATCCTATTCCCACTAATTTACTTCAAGCCATTTCTTCCTCAGTTGTACCCGCACTCACGCACATCATCAACACCTCTCTTCACACTGGTACCTTTCCCACAGCATTTAAGCAGGCTCGGGTAACCCCACTGGCTCAAGAAACCCACTCTAAATTCAGCACATCTGGAAAATTACAGACCGGTATCCCTTCTATTCGTCGCGAAACCACTTGAACAAGTTGTTTTCAACCAGATCTCTTCCTTTCTTACCTCCTGGACAACAACCTTACAAAATTGCACTGGTTGCCAGTTGCCGCTCGCATCAAATTCAAGTCACTGACGTTTGCCAACAGAACAACCACTGGCTCTGCTCCCTTTTACCTAAACGCATTACTTCAGACTTGTGTGCCATCCAGAAACTTGCCATCCTATTGTTAGTTTAAATGCTTCTATTGTTCTAATTTGTAAGTCGCTTTGGATAAAAGCGTCTGCTAAATGAAAAAATTTAAATATTTGGAAAATGGGTGGATGATTGATTCAGCTGCGGCGCCATCTCCTGGCGAGACGCAGGAATTCATTCAGCTCGCAACTCTCAATAGTGCATTATGGGTATTCTCTAGCCATTGAGCGGACATCAGTTGTACAGTCGTTATTGCGGTGCATTGTGGGATTGAATGAGTGCACTCAATAACGTCCACTATGGTTTCGGACACCACTACAAATGGCTGTCTCCTCAAATAGTGTCCTATTCAATTCATGTATAGTCACCTTTATTTATATAGCGCTTTTAACAATATAGATTGTTTCAAAGCAGCTTTGCAGTGATAATAGGAAATGAAAGAAACAGAGATTGTTTTGGCTTTACAGTAACTCTAGAATAAAGTTATTGCCCTGCTAAAGTTAGTTTTGATTGATTCACTTCCGTTGCGAAGATCATTAGTTATTAACTTAGGGGCCGCTAACATGACACCGTTCTAACAGAAATCCCCTAACACGCTCTGGACCGCTCATTCACACAACAACAGTGCCTGGTTCAAACTTCAAACACACAAGCCTGTGAAAATGGTGATGGCATGCACATGCACATTACATGTTTAATCTATAGGGATGCGACTTTGAATATATATGTGCGCAGGCGTGTAGTATTTCTTCACAAATTGACCTAAAAAAATTACTTGTCTGGCCTTAAAAATTTATAATACGGAATTATTTATCGCTTCCGCGTAGCCATGTGAACTGGAATCATTTTGACAACATTTTATCTGTACAGAGGTAAAGGGAAAGGAAGGAAGCCTTCACAGGGGAGAGACTAGTTGACACTTCAGGACTGCGTTGTCCTCGTGTACAGGCGCAGGTCCTTCATCAGATCTGGATACGGCTTGGATCCGGTGGACTGCTGTAAACCTCGGGATAAACAGAAAGACTAATATTAGCGTAGATGCCATTCTTCTGATGATGTAACGAGTACATCAGGATTTATGGGAAGTGTCCCCGGTTCCGGCTGACCTAATCTATGCAAACTAACATTGATTTATAGAAGTTTATAATGTGTTACATGTATGTGTATGCTAGGTCAAAGAGATGTGTTTTTAGTCTAGATTTAAACTGAAAGAGTGTGTCTGCTTCCCGGACAATGTTAGGAAGACTGTTCCAAAGTTTTTCTGTTTCAAAGATTTAAGGGTATAGGGGGCGATTTCGGACACAGCCTAGATGTCTCTAGAGGAAGTGAAGATGTGCTTTTTTAAAGTACTGTGCACCAATCAGGTCCTAGCAATCAATCAGCCTTCAGGAACCAATCAGACGACATTCCTAGACAGACAAACACAGACACAAAACAACAGAATTATAACAAAACACAAACCCTGGGGTCGTAACAATATTTCGACTATTTTATCAAAAAAAAGTTTTATATAATGCATATATTTTATGTATTGCTGAATAAAGCAAACAAGTAGCTCACCAGTAAAGTTTTGATAGATACCAATTGTAATCAAGGTAAAATACATTTGCGAGTCCATTAATACTAATGTGCAACAAATAGAGTATGTGCGCTCTCAGTGCACTGATAACTTTTTGCATGAGCACATTTCAGTATGGTCGCATGTCTGGTGAGTGTTTGCGAGGGTCAGTGGTGTTTATGTACAGATGGGAATCAGACACAAACACTCGCTCTGACAGAAACTGTTCACTGATGATGTCGAGCCACATGTGTTTTTGTTTTGTTTGTGTTCTGCTGTGTTTAATAATTCTGAATGGATCTGTTCTGTATCTATATGCAGTGAGGTTAAGATGGCTTGTATTGGTCTGTTGGAATCTCTGTGTCTGTTGGCATCTCCAAAGCTTTTTTTACAGTTTTTGCTGTTGCATTGTATACATAATTGTGAATTATGAAAAATACAGTTAAATACAGTTTTGTGAGAATCATCCTCAAGCTTAATCCTGAACTTGGCAAAAGCAATTATCTTTTTTGTTATATATTTTTCAAGCCTTCGAAATATGTTTTAAGTCTTAATAAGTTTTCCTTCTGTTAAATCATACTGGGATGTTTGCCTAGAAAATGTTTGCCCACCAGCCGCCACTGCCCATTACTGTTTGTTTACTGACATTGTTCAAAATATCTTCCAGCATGGTTAGCAGAACGAAGAAACTCATACAGGTTGGGAACATTTTGGTTCCTACATTTTTGGGTGAACCATCCCTTTAAAGTTTGAAACAGTATGATGAAATAAAGCCTCATTTGCTAAAATCAAGTGACTAGGCGAGTGCGATACAAGCTCCGAACCACTAATATGAAACAAAACTAATTCGTAAAAAAAAACACCCATCATGCAGCACTCAGATTTAATGAAATGTTAGAATGAATAAAAACATTAGTACCGGTAATTAATAATAAAAATATACATCTAAAGAAATTTACTTTTACGATGGATCAGGTTTCACAGAGCGACTTACTAAATCAGGTTTACATCTTAATGTCAAAAACATTAAAACAGTTTGTATGTGTTTTACTAAAAGAGCTAATTACAATGTAAAAGCAGAAATAATTTTCCAGGGACAGGAACTTGAGGTTGTACAAAATCCGATAGACAGACCACAAATGCTTGAATGTTTCAGAATAAAGTGGTAAACAAATGTTATCTTAGGTAAACATCTTGCAGTGTACGCTCTAAAACCTCATAGTGTGAAAACTAGATATGTTTGGTTCTTGTGTGTCTGGTTCGATGCTATATACTATGAAAAGAGGAACTTAGCTCTGCAACTGTATAATAGGGAGATCAATTTCTGTACAGGTCAGCCTATCCTTATGGACTCAGACATTGCTCATTCACAACCTGTCTTTTCAAAGAGAGATCTCCCAAACAACTTATCTTTAGGCAAGAATATTATACTCAGGGTGTTTTAATGATATTTTACTTAGACATTTTAGAAGTGTTTTTAACTGTTTATTTTATGTTTCTTTATTAACTTTTTAATCCTGATAATGGATGAATAAATTTTACTCTTCATTTATTATTTGATTGTCTGCAGTTAAGTAATACAATTTTACTTAATCATCTGACTGGATCTCCTCCATGCATCAGTTGTGAAATTAAATTTCGCCAATTTTAGATATATTAGAAATAGTTTGACCAAAAAAGCAGCAGTTTTATTTATGAACTCCATGATTCTTCCACATATCAAATACTGTATGACTACAAACTTGTAAGACTATTCTTAAACCGGTTGAAAGTGTTTTTAAACAAGCTCTTAAGGTCTTAGATAAAAAGCCAAATAGTATTCATCATTGTAGTGTTTTAACTGAGTTTTCTTTTTTGAGTTGGGAACATTTGATTCAATTTACTTAGTAGGCCTACTTGTTTCTTAGATCTTAAATGGTCTTGCTCCTCTAGTTTTTAAAATGAAACAGGAGAATGTTCATGTGAGCTCCGCCCAGTGTAACCGAAAATATCAGACAATGAATATTTCAGAACACCGTCCTTAAATGTTAGGGTTAGTTAGTGTGTGTGTGTAACAAACCAGTGAGCAGGATTTATTTTAATAATTTCCTTACAACTCACTGAGCGACAGCCAACGAGCCAGAGAGCAGGTAATGCAATCATTCAGAAATATGAGATAACTTATTCTTTTTTGCTGATGATATAAAATTATACATTTCAGCTGAGTTCAGAGACAGTGTTGAATTAGAGAGGTTGTCTGACAATTTTTTAAAAATGTAACAAAGACAAAACAGAAATTCTTCTTGTGGGTTAGAAACATGAGCGGGAGAGAATAGAAGCTGGATCGGGTTCCTCAGCCCTACAACTTAAGAAGGGTGTAATTTTGGACTGTGACCAAAGTAACAAACACTTGCTTTTATCATCGGAGAAATACTGCCAAGATTCGTCCTTTTTAACTTTGGATGATGCTAAGAAACTCATTCATGCTTTACCTTCTCTCATCTTGATGCATTGTAATGCTATGTATTCTGGCTGACCTAAAGGGTTCAATAGTGAAGTTACAATTCATACAAAATGCAACAGCTAGAGTACTAATGGAATTAAAAAGGAGAGAGTATATCACACTGGTTTTAATGGAATTGCATTGGTTACCAGTTCATCAAAGTATTGATTTTAAGTTTATAAAACACTGCATAATCTGGCACCTTTATGCACTGTAGAGACACGCTCCAAATCGTAGTTTAAGATCCTCTAGTGCTAGTCTTCTGGCACATTATACAGTAAGTCATAAGCGATCCGGCGGTACTTCTTTTATTGTCTACCAAATGAAGTGAAAGAGGCTAGCAGCATTCATATTTTTAAAAGGCAGGTTAAGACATTTCTTTTTAAAGTTTATAGCCTAATCAGTAGAAGAATATGGTGTGAAGTTGAAAGTCTTAAATTTCAATGGAATATGTTCAAAAAAACATTCAATGGAATATGTGTCACCCAGCAGTTATTTTTAATATCTAATCAAAAAAATAAAATAAAAACGTCACATTTGGAACGCAACTTGGTTAGACATATGATTTATAGTAATTTTAAAAAAAAAAAAGTTAAAATTAAAAAAATATTTTATGAAATATATATTTTATATAAAAGAAATTTAGTACAGTACATTTGATTTACAGTTAATCTTTTTCAAACTTTTTTGACATGCTTTCACTTCAGAAATAATCTGCTGAATGTCTTCTTTACAGTTAAGGGGTAAAGCTGCAGAAAACGTCCCATTTTTTATTTGAGCTCAAAAAGAGTTTATAAAATTAATTGAGAGTTAAAGTCTGTATTGTAATTTTATGCATTGACTTTAATTGATGAAAAGTATTATAAGGCATTTAAGATGTATATTTTTTGTCTGTATATGCATACTGTAGAAAACTGTACAGTTCAGATTTCTATGCATTTATTTAACGGAAAAACAATATAATACATTTGTCACAGATGGTGGCTGTAAATAGGCACACGACGATGAAGATATCAGTGTAAATACTTTAATAGATAATCCAAAAGGCGGCCATAGAACAAGGCAGAAACTAAGCGTTCTCAAGTCTCACGCATTGGCCGATCGCGCGAACACGTCGTGATAGAGAAGGTAAGTTGTAAGAAAGCTCGTCTAACATTTTTAGGCTAGAACATTTAATATATAGCCCATCGTATACATTATTATTGATGCAGTCAAAAACTCTACAACTACTTTGCAACCAGGCCAGAAGCTTTGGCTCAGTTTGTCTAGCTTACGTTATCTGAAACTAAGGAAAATGTTAGTGGGTATGGGAAGGAATGAAGATGTATTTCTTCATTTTATTTTAAATTATATATTATACTGTATTAATAGTCTTTCTAGTAACATTAAGGCTACATGTATTAAAGCAGAGTGCTCTGGGTGCAAACTGTTTGGAGCAATTTGTTATATTTTTGTAATTTTTGTATATTTGTAATTTTGAAATATAACATTAAAGGATATATTTGATGTGATGAATTGCTCTGTCATTTATCAGATTTACCAATTGTTATCATTTAAATTTGTGCTGGTTAATTATGAACAATGGGTAAATAGCGGGGCTCCTCTCCTAACCGCATGTGATCTCACTCCAAGCTTTTGATAAAACTTGAGAACCCTGCGTAGCCTATACACAGACGAGACCGAACAAAGAAACTCAAACAGAACAGAACTTATCTACATGATAATGAGGGAGATAATTAGTGCACAGCCTAACATGAGTAACCAAGACAACAAACCATTAACTCAGGCAGACACAAAAAGTCCAAACTAACAGAACCATGACAACCATGACACATTGTAATATAATTATAACTTTGTAATTTCTTGTGCTCACTCTGTTGAAAGTAACTGAAACTCACGGCTAAAAGGCACTATATTCAAATAGTGCACATAGTAAAGGAACTTCATAAGCGTGCCAAATTTCCACATGCATCTTGAAAAGCGTTTGTTTTGGGAAAGTGCTCCGGCAAGTTTTTGTGCCATCTAGTGGTTTAGAGGAAAATCAAATCAAAGGCGCCTTTTACGCTGGTGCACCATTAGTCCCGTTGTACCCTATGAACAAATGGAGAAAATTCCCAGGAGCTTTATCCCTCAGTGGGTTCTCCTGGTTGTATTCTTTCACCTTTATTATTTATTCTATACAATGATAGGCGCAGAAGTCAATATCAGGCAGGCATATTATTAAATATGTTGATGATACAGTGGTGCTAAGTCTTGTAAAACAATACTGTTCTATAACTATACTTTTGTTTTCTTACATGTATCTTCTTGAAATTATTATTAAAGGACTGTCTATTCTGTACTCCTTTGTGTGATCAATACAGCCATATATGTGACAAAGATATGATAACATATCTGATATTGACATCTCACCTAAATTAGTTTTTGCTGGTAAAGAAGTTAAGAATGTTACCTCATGGTACCACAGTAATAGATGAGAAGTTAAACTGTACAATTGCGATTATATTTCCTTAGGAATTAGGTCCTTTGAAGTGGATAAATTGGTACTCACAATGTTTTATCTGTTTTAATTTTTTCTGTGCAGTATAAAGCACATCTAAAACTGGAAAGAGCTTTGAAATTGTATAAATATATTTGGCAATAAATCTGAGGTATATTTTTACAGACTGCCGAAAGCTACAGAAAAGAGAAGCAAATGTATTGCTGTGATTCAAAGAAACAACTGGGTCCAGGTAGACAAAGCTGGATTTGCAGTTATCATTTTGTGTCAATATGCTGAATTTTGGGGTAAAATCATTCTACTCTTGATCTTGTATTGTATTAACAACTCATTAATTAAATATTTACCAGTTTACCAAACTGTAGGATGTGCTTAGGTGTTGACATGCTTTTAGACAGAGTCACTTACTGTTATGTTATGCTCACTCTGTTTGGGCACATTTTACAACCTAGTGGGGAGGCATTTGCATGGCAAAGTGGGTATCGTGTTCCCTCTAGCGTCAACAACACCAACACACAGCATCAAAGTTCCACTTCGCAAGGGAACATCTTGCAACCCGGTTCCCTGAGAAGGAGAACGAGATGCATTTCACTTGCCATGCATTTCTTGTTGACATACTTCAAGGCATGCCTGCACGTCTCCTTCGGACAAAAGATTTGATTACGTGTGGATTCGTGCCCTTTTATGTGCACTGGTATCATTTTAGTGTGACATCATGCCCTGCCATCTGCCAATAGATTGGCACGTTTACATGTGCTCAGACAGGTAGTTCTCTGCATGTAGTTCATTGTGAGCTGAAGAGTGTTCTTGAACATCATCACTGTGTAAGAGACACTGAGTCAGATTGCCTTTTAAAGTAATTTATTCTCTTGCAAGAGCAGGTCAGACAGTCATACAGACATTCAGAGCCTGCCTGCAGAGTGTAAGACGAGGAGGAGCTGTGCGACACCTTTTATATTCTTTACCAAGGTCTCCCTCAGTGAATAATTGTTTTTCCTAGTAGTTCTCTTACGAGAGGTACTCTCGTACTGCGTAAATCTTACGCTAGGGGAAATCTCTTTTCCGCGAGATACTGAAGCCAAAAAATTATCCTTAATTTTGAAATAATGTAAAACGCGTTGCGGCAGCATGCAGACATAGGCGAGACAGCTCGCGCGCCTATTGGCTGCCCTGCGGCAACTGCAGCAGCCTATCGATAAGGCCTTATCGTGACGTCATCACCAATGGGGGCGCTTCGCGCCCCTATACGTCACGTCCCGCCGAAACGGGCGTGGCCTGGGGCTATAAATATAGCATCGAAAGGCTAGCTTACCGATTTTTCATCTCTTCAGCGGAGCTCACGCATCGCTGGATCCAGAGAGAAGAAGCCGCGCCGTGGAAAGAGCATTTCAGCGGGACGAGTTCGGTACCTGGAGTCGCTGGCCGCGCCGCCTTCAACCGCCGTTCCTGCTACGCTATCCGGCGTCATATCCTTTCATTGCATTGTGTGTGTTCGCCGCCGCGACTCACACTCCTTCTCTAAAAGAGCAGAGCGTCTTTTTCAAGATGTCTCGTCCATCCTGTGGCTCGTGCCGAGCCCCACTCAGCGACGGGGACCGCCATGTCATCTGCGTTTCCTGCCTGGGTGAAGGACATGCGGCTCTAGCGCTCGCTGACGGCGGATGCCCTCACTGCGAGCTTATGCCTATGGCGACTCTGAGGACTCGCATGGCAACTTTCCACGAGCCTGCACCTCCCGCTTCGACGCCGCGCCGTAAAAAGCGCCGTGCTCAGCGGATCCCTGAGCCTCCCACCGAGAAAAGCTCGCCGGTGCGCCTGCCAGCTTCGCCGTCTGCTTCTCTCGAGTCTCTCACTCCCGGACAGTGGCCGCCGCTGGCCGCCGCTTCCGCCGGAGATGACAAGGAAGAAGCGGCAGTTTTCGAGGAGGACAACTGCTCTATCCTGGCTTCGGACAGCGAGGATTGGGCGAGCTCTGTGGACCTCGCCCCTTCTTCTGCCCGCGAGTCGTCAGGAAAACGGGCCAGCATTGAAGCTGAGCTGATGCGTCTGCTCACACAGGCCACAGAGAGCCTCGGCCTCGAGTGGTCAGCGCCCGCCGAGCCTACACGCAACCGTCTGGACGGTTGTTTTCTGCAAGGGGACCGCGTTTCCACGCCCTCAAGACCCGCCCCGTTTCTTCCTGAGCTTCATGAAGAACTGGCAAAGTCTTGGAGCGCCCCTTTTTCAGCCAGGCTGCGTTCCTCTGCTTCAGCGGCATTCTCCGTGGTGGACGGTGCCAAAGACAGAGGATACCTCGCTCTCCCTCTAGTGGAGGAGGCAGTAGCAGCCCATCTTTGCCCGCCCTCTGCTGGACGGCGGACTAAGACGGCGCTACCTTCAAAAGCCTGCCGCGCTACTTCTACCCTGCACAGTCGCGCTTACACCGCCGCTGGGCAGGCTGCATCAGCGCTACACACTATGGCCACTCTCCAGATCTTCCAAGCTAACCTTCTCCGAAAGCTGGACGAGGAAGGCACGGAAGCAGTCAACGTGGCGGATTTAAGGAGCGCTACGGACCTCGCTCTCCGCGCTACGAAATCCGCTGCACAGGCCATAGGGCGGAACATGGCCTCTCTCACCGTTGCTGAGAGACACCTCTGGCTGACGCTTTCAGAAATGCCGGACTCGGAGCGCTCTGTGTTCCTCGACGCCCCCGTTTCTGCTACTGGCCTCTTTGGATCGTCCGTCAAAGATTTCGCGGACAGATTCGCTGAGGTACAAAAGACGTCGCAGGCCATGAAGCACTTCTTGCCAAAGCGCTCTAGCTCCGCATCAGGCCGCTCTAAACAGCCGTCTGCTCGCAGCTCGCAGCCGCCGCCCCCCGCCGCCGCTTCACAGCGTCGACAGGCCCGGGACCAGAGACCACGCTCTCGCTCTGCCGGCCGCCGCCCCCCACAGCGTGGGACTCGGCCGAAGATTGAGATGAAGCCCGAGGCCTCAAAGTCTTCCTAGCCAGCTTAGGAAAACGACGGTGTTCAAGCCCCGCTGCGGCCGGGTTTCCACCAAAACTTCTCGCTCGTCCAGTTCCATTACATGCGACTGTTCCAGTGTACTCTACAGTAAACAAGTCGGTTACATTACCCGCTTGCCTGTACACAAACGCCGTTTTCACGGCGACCCAGATAAATCCTGTAAAGAGCGTATTTTCTGGTATTCCGGCCACGGCCGACGGTGTTATGAGTGTAGTAAAAATGCCCACTGCCCAGTGCCCATTCCTACACACAGACACAGCCCGCCCCACAGGGCTCGCGCACATAAAATCGACTCATGTCGATTGCGCACAGAATGTAGTGAACGTGCCCACGTCCCAGTGCCCACAAACACTACACGCTGCATGTCTCTCGGTTTCTGTAAAAACGAAACCAACACACATACAGCCGACTCAGGTCGATGGTGTTTTCAGTGCAAATGTGCCCGCTGTCCTGCGCCCACAGTCACTCACAGACATGACGAATCCCTCGGTTTCCCCCACGCTCGCCGTCTCTCAGCTACCTGCCGTGAGAGAGCCGAGCGCGGGCGAACCGCCCGCTGTGATCAAAACACTCCCCGCCTCGAGCGCTGCAAATGCGGTGTCTATAATACAGCATACCGAAGCTCCCCGGTCGCCACTATGTCACGACCAGAGCTCCGATCTCATTCAACCCTTAGCTATGCATGCACATGCGTGGGCAAAGCTTCCCGGTGTATCAGAATGGGTGCTGAACATTATAGAAAGAGGCTATTCGCTACAGTTCGCTCGACGTCCCCGCCGTTGTGCGGTGCGAGTCGAAACCACGGTAGAAAAGGAAGTAGCAAGTGTACTTCGTACCGAAATTGCGAAACTGTTGAGCAAAGGGGCAATAGAGCCTTTATCTCAAGCTCAGAGCGAAGGGGGGCTATACAGCAGATATTTTCTGGTTCCGAAAAAAGACGGGGGTCTCAGACCCATTCTAGATCTAAGACAACTGAACGAAGCGCTTTCAAAACGCCGGTTCAGAATGCTCACAACCAAGAAAATCCTCGCGCAAATTCGCCACGGGGACTGGTTTGTGTCAATAGATCTGAAAGACGCGTATTTCCAAATACAAATAGCGTCACGTCACAGGCGATTTTTGAGATTCGCCTTCGAGGGCCAGGCTTATCAATACACAGTCCTACCGTTTGGCCTGTCCCTAGCACCCCGTACATTCACGAAGTGCATGGACGCAGCCCTCGCTCCCCTGAAACTTCGGGGAATGCGAGTTTTGAACTACTTGGACGATTGGCTGGTTCTAGCTCAGTCACATACGGAGCTCATAGAACACAGAACCATTTTACTCGAACATCTCGAGAATCTGGGTCTCAAAGTCAACTGGGCGAAAAGTTCACTGTCTCCCAGTCAGAGAATATCTTTTCTGGGCACAGAACTGGACTCGCTGTCAATGACAGCTCAAATATCGCTACAGCGCAGATTGACTATTCAGCGCATGACAGAAACCTTCCGCCGCGGCACTATAGTCCCGCTAAAGAAGTTTCAAAGGATGCTCGGTCTCATGGCAGCAGCATCCACAGTTCTCCAGCTGGGTCTGCTTCGCATGCGCCCACTGCAGTTCTGGCTACAAGCGCGAGTACCGCGTCGAGCGTGGACTTCAGGTCTCTTTCGCCTCAAGGTCGATCAGAAATGCGTCTCAGCACTGATACCCTGGAGAGCGACCGACTGGTACCAGTCAGGTGTAAGCCTGGGGACTTCCTCGAGTGTGAAGGTGGTGTCCACGGACGCCTCCACCTCTGGATGGGGAGCACTGCTCGAGGGCAGACCGTTTTTCGGCCAGTGGTCAGAACGGGAAAAGCTTCTGCACATAAACTGCCTGGAAATGATGGCAGTCGACAACGCGCTGAGGCGCTTTCGTCCCCAAATAGCAGGACACCACGTCTTGGTCCGCTCGGACAACATGTCAGTGGTAGCCTACATAAATCGCCAGGGAGGCATCACATCCCGAAACCTGTACAGGTTAGCGAAACGCCTCCTGGTATGGGCTCAGCACAATTTGCGCTCGCTCAGAGCAGCGCATGTGCCTGGCCACCTGAATGTGGGACCAGACAGACTGTCCAGGAACAATGTTCCAGCAGGAGAATGGTCACTGCATCCGCAGACAGTCCAACTGCTGTGGCAGACATTCGGCAGAGCAAAGATAGACCTGTTTGCGTCTCAAGAAAACGCTCACTGCCCGGAATTTTTCTCAAAGAGCAGGGATGCGCTGGCCCACGTCTGGCCCCGCTGCCCGCTCTATGCTTTTCCCCCCATCACGCTCCTACCTCAGGTATTAGAGCGGATCAGGGAAAGCAGATGCTCAGTGTTACTGGTTGCTCCGTTCTGGAAGAACCAGGCTTGGTTCCCAGTTCTTATGCAGCTGACGAGCACTGCCCCATGGCCAATACCAGTGAGGAGGGACCTCCTCTCTCAAGCCAGGGGCTCGATCTGGCATCCTCGCCCGGAGCTTTGGTCCCTACATGCGTGGGCCATCAACGGGTACCCTCTGATATCCCAGAGGGAGTGTTAAACACGATCATGCAGGCTAGAGCTCCCTCTACGAGACGGCTCTATTCCTCAAAATGGTCAGTGTTCTCCAGCTGGTGCACAGCACGCGGCTTTTCACCCCTGGACTGTGGAGTGACGGAGGTTCTCTCCTTCCTACAAGAGCTACTGGATGAAGGCAGAGCCCCATCCACGCTCAAAGTCTATGTGGCGGCTATAGCAGCGTTTTCCAAACCAACGCTTGGTCAGTCACTGGGAAGGAACGATCTGGTCATTCGGTTCCTTAGAGGAGCTAAGAGGTTAAATCCTCCCAGACCTCCCTCAGTCCCCATATGGGACCTTTCTACGGTCTTGGAGGCCATGAAGGGTGCCCCATTTGAGCCAATCCAGTCAGTAGATATCAAACACTTGTCTTTCAAAACGGTGTTTCTTCTGGCTCTCGCTTCAGTGAAGCGCATAGGGGACTTACAAGCGCTCTCAGTGAGCGCGACGTGTATGGAGTTTGGGCCAAATGACTCGAAAGTCATACTCAAACCAAGGCACGGGTACGTCCCTAAATCCCTCAACACACCGTTCAGGGCCCAGGTAATTTCCCTGTCTGCCCTGCCGGTCTCTAACGAGGAGAAGGACGCCAGCTTCCTTTGCCCAGTCAGGGCGCTAAGGGCTTATGTGTCCCGCACGTCTGTTTTCAGACAGACGGAGCAGCTCTTTGTTTCACTCTACGGACGTTCTAAGGGACTCGCCGTGTCGAAACAGAGTCTATCTAGATGGATAGTCGATGCTATAGCGCTGGCTTACACCTCTAAGGGCTTGCAGTGCCCATTAGGTGTCAGAGCGCACTCCACGAGAGGCGTGGCCTCGTCGTGGGCTTGGTCTAGTGGGATTGCCTTGCAAGATATCTGTATGGCGGCAGGCTGGGCCTCCCCGTCTACATTTATAAGGTTTTATAACCTAGAGGTTCCTGCTCTGCAAGCTAAGCTGCTTTCAGTCTAAAAATCGGTACTGTCTGCCCCGAGTACGTCCGGCCCAGAATACCGAAATAGCTCGAGCAACGCTCGTTTAGATCGCGCAGCTCTATGGGCAGTGTGTAAGACCCACTATATTCATCAGTCCAGGCCGGGGTCGCCCTGACTGAATAAAATACCATCACTATAACTGTTCTTATAGGATGCTGCATTACAGGAATGATGCTATTCTAGCCACTCTTCCTGGGCTCTCTGTGAGTCACTTATGATCATGTACTACATGAGCCCGGGCACTTGCCCTTGGGACTTTGGTGCTGGATCATAGCATGCACGGCGTTTTACACTGTTTCCCCTAGCGTAAGATTTACGCAGTACGAGAGTACCTCTCGTAAGAGAACGTACTCGGTTACTAACGTAACCTCGGTTCTCTCTAGAGAGGAAACGAGTACTGCGTATCTTGCCGTGCCTGCGCACGCTCCGGTTCGCTCCGGCGATGAAAAACCGGTAAGCTAGCCTTTCGATGCTATATTTATAGCCCCAGGCCACGCCCGTTTCGGCGGGACGTGACGTATGGGGCGCGAAGCGCCCCCCATTGGTGATGACGTCACGATAAGGCCTTATCGATAGGCTGCTGCAGTTGCCGCAGGGCAGCCAATAGGCGCGCGAGCTGTCTCGCCTATGTCTGCATGCTGCCGCAACGCGTTTTACATTATTTCAAAATTAAGGATAATTTTTTGGCTTCAGTATCTCGCGGAAAAGAGATTTCCCCTAGCGTAAGATTTACGCAGTACTCGTTTCCTCTCTAGAGAGAACCGAGGTTACGTTAGTAACCGAGTACGTTTTCCACTAACTTGGGCACACTTTTGCTGACACTGGGACCAACTAATTTAGATGCATCCTGACCTCTGAGGTCAGAAGGTCCCTCTTCAGCTATCCCCATCCTGTCTCACTCTGCACGGATACAGGTGTACATACCACTCTACAAACAATATAAACACGTGACTCACATTCTTTTGTAATATCTACACTGTAAAAAAAAACATAAATTTACAGTAAAATCCGGTTTTCCATTTTCCATTTTTAACACCGTTTTTCCATTTTACAGCTTTACTGTAATTTAACAGTAAAACACTGGCAGCTGTAGTTTCAGCCATTAAATGCAATTAAATTGTACTTGCAGCAATGGTAACAGTTATAATTCTATAATACATAAAAAAATACATAAACAATACATAATTAACATTTCTAGTATATGTAGTATATAAATGTATACTGACATGTCAAAACAATTTTTCACTAGATGGAGAGAAAATAAAGAAGAAATAGATTATGGTACATCATTTGCTATTTATTAAAACACAAGCAAAAAAAAAAAAAAAAAAAAGCCATTTACAAATTGGCTGAAACTGACCCAAACTGAATCTCAGCATAAATACAAACAGTAAGTTTAAAAGGAAAATATTACTTGCTTTAACAAACACAAATCCTTTAACTCTCTGGTAATAGCAAGACAACAAGTGTGACTGAGAAGGAAAAAAATAAACAAATGTTAGTTATTATAAATAGCACATGGCAAACGATACTTATCAAAAACATTGCACACACTTTTAAATGAAACAAAAAATTTACTGTTTAGGAGATGAACGTAATTAGAAACTTATTAAAGGGATAGTTCACCCAAAAATTTAAATTCTGTCAGCAATTACTCACCCTCATGTCAGTCCAAACCCGTAAGACCTTCGTTCATCTTCGTAACACAAAATATAAGATATTTTTGAAGAAATTAAATTAACAGCTATTTAATTAAAACTATGAAGGCCCAGAAAGGTAGGAAATACATCGTTAAAATAGTCCATGTGACTACAGTGGTTCAACCTTAATTTTATGAAGCAACGAGAATACTTTTTGCGCGCAACAAAAACAAAACAACGACTTTATTCAACAATGTCTTCTCTTTCGTTTCAGTCTCCGACCCGCGTTCACGAGAGCACCACGGCGCATGCGTTACCTTGTAGTCACATGGACTATTTTAACAATGTCTTTCCTACCTTTCTGGGCCTTCAAAGTGTTAATTAAATGGCTGTCAGTGGAGCCCATCCTGAGTCATTGGATTTCATAAAAAATATCTTAAAGGGTTAGTTCACGCAAAAATGAAAATTATGTCATTAATGACTCACCCTCATGTCGTTCCCACCCCGTAAGACCTCCGTTCATCTTCGGAACACAGTTTAAGATATTTTAGATTTAGTCCGAGAGCTTTCTGTCCCTCCATTGAAAATGTATGTACGGTATACTGTCCATGTCCAGAAAGGTAATAAAGACATCATCAAAGTAGTCCATGTGACATCAGTGGGTTACTTAGAATTTTTTGAAGCATCGAAAATACATTTTGGTCCAAAAATAACAAAAACTACGACTTTATTCAGCATTGTATTCTCTTCCGGGTCTGTTGTCAATCCGCGTTCACGACTCCGCAGTTGACGCTGCTGACGTAAAGCCTGCTTCACACGGGACGATTTTAAAATTGTTGGCCGATTTTCCAAACCTGAGAGACCCCACACACGGGGATAAAAAAATCACGGGTATAACAGTTTTGGTCGTACAGTGTGTGGTGCGCAGCCACACGGCAAAATCAACACATCACACACGAACCGATTTGACTCCCGAGCATTCCCAGATCAGACGGGAAATCGCGCAAAATACCTCGAGATCAAACGTGACTTCAGAGTAAACAATCATGGCGGACGAAGAGGATGCAGTGGCAATAGTTTGTAGTTTGTTTTTAACCGAAAAAAAAACGTTATCAAAAGAAAAGGCGATGATCTCTGACGTCCACCGGACTTTCTGGTGCGCCATGCCGCCGGCTGTTTTGATTATATTTCCCGGTGTTTCCTCGCCGCCTCGTCACCTCGCTTTCTGATTGGCTACACTCCACAGTCCACAGGCTGCGTGCTCGGGGGACACCACACACGAGAAGAAATCGGGCCAAATAAATCCAACATGTTGGATATCCCCGATTTGAGATCGGAGCGGTCCCGACGTCCTTCCGAGCAGACGAGAGCAGCCTTAACACACCACACACGGCAGGAATATCTGATCAGATTATTTTACGATAATCGGAGCATCCTTAAGATTGTCAGAAGGGGTGAATCGGGGCTAAAATCGGCCTAATTATCCTACCGTGTGAACCAGGCTTAAGACGCTGCTTAGTTCTTCGTCCGTGAATTCGGGTTCAAATTCACACACACACACACAAATTCACACACACTTCATGTGTGAAGTACATGTTATATGCTCTTGAACAATGTTTGACGCTTTATGTTTGATATGTCAAATTTTTTTGAATAATGTTGATATTTTAATCTGTGTTGTATTTATTTGTACCTGGGGACTGCAGATGCAAATTAGCCTAAGGCTAACTCTGGTGTAATGCATCAAATGTTTACATTTATGTTTTCAATTACACATGGTCCCTTTTAAAAAATTATTATTTTTTTTTTTTTAAATAAATATGGCTGGGCAAAAAAAATGCAAGTCTTCCTCTGTGTCGAAATCCTTAGACATGTTTGCGAAGAATGTTTTGTTTACAGCGTGCATCTCCCTCAGACTGTAAACGAAGCTCGGGCGCACCAGATAACAGCAGCGTCTTACGTCAGCAGACAGTAACAGACCCGGAAGAGAATACAATGCTGAATAAAGTCGTCGTTTTTGTTATTTTTGGACCAAATGTATTTTCGATGCTTCAAAAAATTCTAACTAACCCATTGATGTCACATGGACTACTTTGATGATGTCGTTATTACCTTTTCAATGGAGGGACAGAAAGCTCTCGGAATAAATCTAAAATATCTTAAACTGTGTTCCGAAGATGAACGAAGGTCGTACGGGTTTGGAATGACATGAGGTTGAGTAATTAATGACAGAATTTAAACTTTTGAGTGAACTATCCCTTTAAGTAAATAAATGTTACTGTAGAGAAAACAACAAAATATCATCCTAATAGAAACAGGGGCCAAGACAAAAAAAGGAAGTGAATTTCCAGTTGGCCAGAGAGGAGAGAATAATTATGTGATTGAGTGTGTGTCTGTAAACTATGGGTGTATTCTGTATGCTACTGGAAACATGCATATGAATTTGCATGTGCCTCACAAATGCATAGATGGTAGGCTACTGCATGTGTGTGCACAAATTTTGTACAGAGTACATGACTCCGATCTTACAAATTGGAAATACATTTAAATAAATGTAAGGGTTCCTATAAATAAAAATAAAAAACACTTCAGCAATATTACCTCTTTATAATATTGTTCCAGCTGTTCCAGGCAGGTCCAAGTAGTTCCAGGTATCTTGAGCATTTGACCGCATTAAAGTTTCATATTACGCAACCAAACGATTTCAGTTATCTCAAAGGTCCTTAGCGCATAGAACAGCAAAATAACCAAAACCCACAAAAAATGTATCAAGCAAATAAATATAACTAACAAAAGGATAAAAATGAGAAACTTTTTTCATGTTTTTATCATCTATGGAACGCATACTCTCTTTCTCCCGCTCTTTATTCCATACAAATGCACAAAGATATAGTGCAGGCACACACTCGCACATAACGGAAACTTTATCAATAAAATAGTTTAAAATTAAAAAGCGTACCATTTCTCAGTTGCATAGTAATATTGCTGTTCTTGAAGCACTTCTCTGTGTTAGCTCTAATGACGTTTTGAATTAGCAACTGAGGCTTGGTATCTAATAATAAGAAATAGGACAAAAATCTGACAAATGTCTTGAAACAACATTTGTACAATGCCTTGAGGTGTGGTCACCAAGGAGGAACTGACGACGAGCCGTTGAATAGCACTTCGAGTCGTGGCTGCCTGCATTACAACCTCGGATGTGCATTATTTTTCAAATAATTCAGCAGCCCGTAGTCAATTATTCCCAAACCTAGAGTTATAATCTGATGGAGAACACTGACTAGTGACAGTGGCGGATTTAGCAAATTGGGGGCCCAAGGCGAAGGTATGTATGGGCCCCCCCCCCATTCGATCTTTAAAAGAGAATGAAAAAAAATACAGACTGAATGGTGGATAGGCAGGTAAAGCTAATCTAACGGGGAAGTAAAGGTTGGAGAGGAGAAAAAAAAACCTTCCCCTTTAAACTCTGCATACACTTCTTTACTCCAAAAGGAAGATGGAAAGCAGAGAACACACAAAGTGTTGCACTACACAAACTAATAGTCACGATGGAACCCAACAGAGAATAAGGTTTCAGATAACACCTGAAAAATCTTGCATCACAATAAGTATTGTGATTGTCAAAACATTTTAGTAACTAAACAGAAAACATGTTACAATGTTTACATGGTACAATTTCTGGTAAGCTACGTTTTTTTATTATTGCTTGACACAAATTTCACGATTTCAATTCAATTCTTGTGATTTGATTCAATATTGACTCATTTGGATAAATATTAGATAAAGATAGGCGTTAATTTTTCTCAAGAAAAAAAAACCTCACATAATGCTGTAAACATACAGAGAGTCCTATCAGCTGGTCGTAAATTTAAGTAAAAATATACTAAATATGTAATATAGTACACATATTTAACAAAATACTCTCTATAGCTCTTTTTTTTCTAGCCAACCAACATGCTATAGCATTATGGTAATTCATTGGCTTTCCTGAGGTAAATGTTATGTGACAATTGTTCTCCAGCTTATTGACCCTATTCCGTGGTTGAAAAACACTGATTGATCGATATTATATATGAGGAATATACATTTCGGTAAGTTGGACTGTATCTTTAAACATTGTTCATTCGTGTTTATTTACTATTAACGATAGCTAGTAGAGATGATCGGTTCACGTGCCGCCCCAAGCGGGAAGGAAGTCGACCGGAAGTTGAAGCCGGCTGCGTGCCACCATCTTGTAGCAGAACTTCACCTGCTGTTAGCATCCCATTGACTCCCATTCATTTTGGCGTCACTTTGACAGCGAATAACTTTACATCTGAGGCGTTTGAAGACTCCATTTGTCCAATTTTTTTATTTCTAAAGAAACACGACAATGTATAAAATGCTCCATTACCTTGTAGCTTACGTTATGGCCCCGTAGATGCAGTTTTTGTAAAAGTAGGCTAACGATTGCGTCATAACCACGCGACTCTCTGTCGCACAGTAGAGAGATTACCGTATGGACAGGAGGAGAAGCTCGCGGGCAATCGGGGAGACGTGGAGGCAAAAATGACAAAATAATTAATCAGAATACCTAGCAAAAGTTTCTCCTGCTCCTAGCTCATGGACACCTCCTACTCACACTCTCCGTCTCTGCAAGATTCGGAAGGGAATGATTCAGATTTCTCATGCCACAGCCACTAGAAGACAGACGGGTTGCTCACGTCACATCTACGTCGTCAAGCTCAGTTTGAGTCTGCGCGTCAGGAACGGAAGTCCTAAAAAATCGCTGAAAATGGGCTTCACTTGCCTCAATTGAGAGAAGGCTGGCAAGATGGCGGACCGGGTGCATCATAACTTCTGAGCGCTGTCTGCTTGTCTCAAATTTTAAATAACTTAACCGTCCAACTGCCTTCAACAGACCTTCCAAGATTTATACTCTCTTGAAATTCATTGTTGAGAAAGAATTGAGCCATGAAACCGTCTCCAGCCCACCGAGACACGGCCGCTACCCACCACAACTACGCAGCAAAGATGGAAACTTCGACTGAGAGCCTCAAAAGAAAAGACCCATTCTCTCCAGTTAAAAACCAACCAACCACCAAAATGAAGGACTCGACTACAGATGAAGGTACGAAAGCCGTCCTAGAAGCGATAAAAAATCTCACTGATAAAGTGGATGGCCTCGGTACCCAAATAAAACAGAACTCAGTTATGCTAGCTAGCATGGCTAAAGCGGTGGAGTTTAATGCGGCGGAGATCAAAGACTGCAAAACTCAGCTACAAACCACGGAGCGGGAGGTGTCAGCGATTAAAAAAGACAACGCTATGTTAATGGAAAGAGTCCTGGAGTTGGAACGGTACAAGCGCCGTTGGAACCTCAGAATCCGAGGGATAAAGGAATGTGAAGGAGAAAACACACGAGAAATGGTTGCCAACTTGCTGATAAAAATCTCCCCTGCATGGGCTCCGAACATCAACCACATCGTGGACTCGGCTCATCGACTGGGAAGACGTGAGGTGAACAGGACCAGGCAGGTCATCGTCCAGTTTACACAGAGATTACACCGAGATGCGTTGTGGAAGATGACCAAGGATTCCTCCATCTGCAAAGAACTGGGGATTGGATTTATCGAAGACCTCTGCAAGGCTGACAGGGAGGCTCGAGTAACGCTGTGGCCGAAGATACAACAAGCACGGGCGGCTGGGAAACGAGCTTACTACAGAGGAGGAGACGGTTACATTGATGGACACAGAATCACTTAATGAAAACACCTGAGGTATACTGATAGATAAAACCTAAAATTTTCAAGCACTAAATAGGGTCTTTATTTCCCCTGTGATAATAAGGTTGGATAGTTAAGTTAAGTTATATTTTCTAAGATATTGAAGGGACTCTGCCCACACTTATCTTTGCGGGCTTTCTGTCTTTTTCATTTTTGACTTCTCTTCAGTCAGTAAAACTTGTTACTGTTTACTAGCGGTTGTTAAATGAATGCTGATTTTTCTTGTATTTCCTTGAATGCTAGGGGCTTAAGAGATATTACTAAGAGAAAATCTATTTTTTTGTTTTGTAAGGGCGAGAAAGCAAACTTTTTTTATTACAAGAAACACACTCAAAGCAGGAAGATGAAAAATTCTGGACCAATCAATGGGGGGATAAAATCATTTTTGACCATGGCTCCACGAAATCAGCTGGACTGGCCATTCTGTTTTGTAACTCTCCTGGCAAATTGGTGGCCTCTAAACTTAGTAACAATGGTCACTGGCTAATCTGTGTTTTGAATATGGCTTTAACAACCCAGCTCAAAATAAATGATTACTTACAGAGCTTTCAGACAATATTAAAAATCTAAAACTCACCTACCCACTTGCAAATATAATTGTGGGAGGAGACTACAATATGGTTTATGATGAGCATCTGGATAGATACCCCTCTAAGTGTCAACATAGCTCTCATAACCCTGCCTTATCTAATTTCTGTGGCAATCATAACTTAGTAGACCCCTGGCGCCTTGTACACCCCAGTGTTAGACAATACACCTGGTTCAAACCGAATAGTACATTAAAATCCAGGATTGACTTCTGGCTAATTTCTGCTTCAATGATGTGTTCTGTCTCAGACTGCTGTATGTCAGCAGCTCCTCTGTCTGATCACTCGGTCATCAAGTTGGCCTTTAAGCCTCCTGGTGGCGGCTGCAGAAATAAGGGCTATTGGAAATTCAATTCATCTTTATTAAATTGTCAAGCATATTGTGATGGCATTAAATCTCTAATTACTGAAGTGATGACTGACAACGCTATAATGTCTTATGTTTCAAAGTGGGAGTTTCTAAAATTCAAATTTTGAGAATTCTCCATTCATTTTGGGAAATCATTTCACAAAAATAACAAACTAGCAGAACTTAATTTAATTAAAGAAATAAACATTCATTGTAATAAGGCATTACCAAATGATAATGATAAACAGAAATTACTAACTCTACAAACACAACTTGATGAGATTTATCTCAAAAAAGCAGAAGGGGCCTACATAAGATCCAGAGCTAAATGGATTGAAGATGGTGAAAGAAGCACAGCTTATTTCTGCCGATTAGAAAAAAGACGGCAAGAGAGAAATTCAATTAAAACTTTATTAATTCAAAACCAGCTATGTACAGATCCAACCTTGATCAAAAAGGAATTGACTTCTTTTTACAGTAAGCTATACTCGTCTACCTTCTCTGCGATTGATTCAGACTCTTTTTTCAACCATATTAAGGATCTTATACCCTGTATTGATGACGAATTTGTAGAGTTACGTGAAGCTGATATCACTATTCTTGAACTAGACAGAGCTGTAGAAAACCTGTCTTTAAATAAATCTCCCGGCTGTGATGGCCTTACTTCCAATTTCTACCGACACTTTTGGGATCTATTAAAAAATCCGTTCATTCTCATGTTAAAGGAAGCAACCGAGGATTTATCTTTTCCGCCCACTATGAAACAAGGCATAATTACTTTAATCCCAAAACCCGGTAAAGACTCCAAAATATTGGATAACCTTAGACCTATCACGTTATTGAATACTGATTATAAAATTGTAACCCTTGCTTATGCTAATAGATTAAAAAGTAAACTAGATACAATTATAAGTGACTCCCAATCCGGATTTATGAAAGACAGATCAATCCACAATAACATCTGTTTGGTGATCGATCTCCTAGATTATAATCATTTAATAGAGGATGATGGTTTTATTTTATTTCTCGACTTTTATAAAGCCTTTGACTCTATTGAACACCCTTTTATTTTTCAGTGTTTAAAACTTTTAGGCTTTGGGAACAAATTTCGAGCCACCATAGAGTCTCTTTATGATAATTCAAATAGCTCCATTTCGTTACCAAGTGGTACGTCACCAAGATTTGCTATTAAACGGGGGGTCAAACAAGGGTGTCCTATCTCTCCTTTTCTCTTTATAATTGCCACAGAAATGCTTTCTATTTTTATTAAAAATTCAGACATTGCTCCATTGAATGTTATGGCGCTACCTGTTGTCATTAGCCAGCTTGCAGATGACACTACCATCTTTATGAAACACCTAACTGAGACTCCTAAGATAATACAAGCAATTAATACTTTCTCGAGTGCCTCTGGGCTTAAACTTAATTTGAACAAATGTGAATTAATGCCAATTCATCAAAGTGACTTAACAGAAGCATACAACATTCCTATAAGATCTGTTGTCAAATACTTAGGAATTCACATATCCAGAAACCCAGCTGAAAGTGAAAATTTGAATGTGTGGAGAATAATAACCGAATGTCAAACTAAAGTTAACTCCTGGTTATTGAGAGACATCAGTTTACTTGGGCGGGTCTTTCTTACTAAGATGGAAAGTATATCCAGATGTATCTACCCGGCGTATTCGTTGGCCATCCCTAACAGAGCCATCAAAAAGGTCAACCAAATCAACTTTGATTATATTTGGAAAAAGAAAATGCACTATATTAAAAGAACAGAAATGACCAAAGAATACAAAGAAGGAGGCCTACAGGCTATTGACTTTGATTTCATTAATGGAACACTGAAAATTAACTGGTTGAAATCTTTCCTTAACAATAAGAGCTTTTGGTATCATATCCCCAGTGAAATCTTCAAAAAGTTTGGGGGTATCGACTTCCTGTTAAAATGTGATTTCAATATCCAGAAACTTCCGGTCAAATTATCCCTATTTCATCAGCAAGTCCTTTTATATTGGAAACTTTTGTACAACCATAATTTCACCCCGCATAACACGCCGATTTGGAACAACAGATACATTACAGTTAAAAACAAATCATTATATAAAAAGGACTGGATGGATAAAGGTATTTGGTCCTTATTCATTTGACTGATGGAAATGGGCGTGTGATGACATACGGAATTTTTTGTCTTAAATATGATTTTTTAGTTGATCGCAATTACTTCGCTTCCATAATGAGTGCCATTCCCATTCCTACATTAAATTTGATTCAAGAGATTGTTTTGAACTCAACTCAAATTTCCCCTAATCTTCCACATCTATTAGTTGGAAACTGTGATTTCAAGAGTATGAAAATTCCTAATAAAACAATTAGAAAGATGCTTGATTATATTACACACCCTTTATTGTCTTTTCGAAACTCAATTGAACACATCTTCACCAAAGATACTATATATTCATTACGCTCTAAATACTTAAAATTTCCCATAAATCCAAAAGCGAAAGAAATCCATTTCAAGGTTTTTAATGGTGTGTATCCATCTGGTGAACTATTACGACAGAGATGTGGTTTTGAAACGAACAAATGTGTATTTGATATTGAAACTTCTGTTCATTTATTTTTTCAATGTATGCACTCTGAAGTTCTCTGGACTGATATCCACGACTGGCTGCACACAAAGATCCGTATTGAACCTTTTTCTCAGAATGACATTGTTTATGGAGTTGTATTGGACAATAATGAGTGGGACTTCCTGGTAAATATTATAATTATTCTTTCTTATAATTAATATTTCTTTCTTTCACCAAAGCCCTTAACATAATGGAAAGTAAACAAGCAATGAAACTTCTTTATTTATTTGAAAAATATACTATGCGATCAAAGCCCTAGCTATAATTTCTTTTTTTTTTTTTTCTTTTTTTTTTTGTTCTTGTTGCACCTGCTCCTGTGGAATGTTAAAAAAGATGTAAGCCATATTGTTTGTACATGAGTTTGTTGAATAATAATAAAAAAATTATAATAAAAAAAATTGCCTCAATTGAGTTCCAATGAGATGACTCTGTCCATTTCTTATACTGTCTATGCGTGCCGCCAGGGATCTGTCATGTCACATTTACAAGCGCCAAAACAGTATTTATAGTAAGTGAGTGAGAAGGGGTAAGAGGGGCGAACTGGGGAGACTAGAGGTGAAGTTGCATTTGGCTTTAAGTAAGTGTGTATATCCACGTGAGTGTGTTAACGTTATCCTCACCTAGCGCCACTTCACAGCTAGCTGCTGCTGCTGTAGCGGCATGTTCAACGCTTTGGACGTTGTTGTTCCTGTCTGTATCCCCAACAGTAGCCGTAAAAAAGTTTGTAATCTTTGGCAGCGTTGCCAAATACTTATCGGCGTCTTTTCACATTTTTTCTTTTATTTGAGCTGCTTGGATAACTTCGTTTCATTTTCGCGTTTAGACCATAGACTGTAAAAAATAGGTTTAGACTCATCTTGCTTCGTCTCTGTTTGTGTACTAAGTTCCCAGTCCTCCTGTCACTGCGTGTTTATTTTTCGCGCCGCGCACGATTACGGACTAGTCCATTTCATTGTGAAAGTAGGGGGTGTATAGGGACAGATAACCATGAACTGGACAACATTTTAACTACTACTTCAACATTTCAACGTATTTCTTAAGAATATTAATCAAATTTACTATGCTTTTGAAGCGTTCATGATTGTAAGGGGCTTTTTATTTTATTATTTTTTTAGGTTGGTTGGGGGCCCCCCTACTACGACCGCTGGTAGGGGGCCCCAAGCAGCCGCGTTCCTATGCCTCTATGTTAAGACCGCACTGACTAGTGAAATGCCTCACCCGAGAACGATCTATCTGGCTGCAAACATGCGATTCGCGCCAAGTAGGCTAGTTAGTAGCCTACTGTCGAAAAAGGCGAAGTTGAGTGCAACATAGTAAAATAACAACAAAGAAATAAACTTACCTTGAACAATTTCCTTTAGTAGACGCAGACGATAAGAGTTTTGAAGAGACGCCGTTGACTGCTTTCTGCAGACGAGACGTCGTGCCTCGTGTCGTGTTCAAGTAGCCCCGCACCCATGTGCCGCTTTTTACAGCGCGAGACCGTTTTTTACAGATACAAACCGGTTTACTGTTAAATGCTGTAAATTTACTCCAAGTGCTTAATTTAACTACTATTAGCTGTAAATTTACATGATTTAAATAACAGTATTTTACTGTTGGAAATTGGCTGTAATTTTACAGCATTTTTCTACAGTGTACTGAAGATCAATGAAAATCAAAGTTTTCAATTACAAGAGGAAGAGAAAAAAGATGTGATAGTACTGAGATCATATAAACCTATAGAGCTCGGGCGTAGATGTTATGGAATGGTGCATTGTGGGTAACGGCGGCCATTTTAGAGGCACCGCAAAAGCCTGTTTATAAGATATTAGCGTAGCCGGCCGGTATCCAGAAAGAGTTATGGACCGTGACACAAAAAAGTTGGCTATACCATATACGGACAAACTTCATAATGAAGCCAAACAACGCTACTTAAAAAAAAATTTGATTATAGGCGGAATCGATCCCTGTGAACAAAGCCTGGAGTAATATGAAAACTTACCAAGCCTCAGTTTCCCTGGTATTTTCTCCTATCCAGGGCCGGATTAACAATTTCATGTGCCCTCGGCAACAACATTCACACACACACACACACACACACACACACATTTTAATTGTTTATTAATAAACAAGTGGGTTTTTTTTTTTGTCAGTCGGCTGCAAAGATGAGGTTGACGACTGGCGATCTTCGCTGTAGTGAACGCGCCAGAGAGAAATGCACATTGCATACGGATTAACGTACATAAGCAGAGAGCTGTCTGTTTTCTTTCGTTTTGAATTGTTTGTTTAAAAGTAGACATTTCTATATAGATATATTTATTAAAATACAAATTAATGCAAAACGAAATTAACTTTAAAGAAAGGCTTTGTGCTTTCTGTTTGAAGTCTCTGCTCCGATCAATTTAAAAACTTGTCACTGGAGGCTCACTTGCATTTCACAAATGAATGAGTGCAAGATCTGCAGATCTACAAAGTAAACGCGGAGAAAACAATCGTTTGCACCGTTAACCAAGCATCAGTGGTGACACACAGACTTGTCAGATTCTGTGAGCTACGAAGCTTGTCTATGCGGGTTTGTTACACTTCAGGAGTAATTTATCATACGTGCAATAATCCACTGTTTTCGTCCGGTAGCTGCTAGT
Source organism: Leuciscus leuciscus (assembly GCF_965113295.1). Taxonomy (NCBI): domain Eukaryota; kingdom Metazoa; phylum Chordata; class Actinopteri; order Cypriniformes; family Leuciscidae; genus Leuciscus; species Leuciscus leuciscus. Next base: position 3,050,371 of record NC_138743.1, read on the forward strand.
ATTGACGACCAGCGGCGACCCAAACCATCCGACGAAAATAGGGAAAACTAATATGATTTATGAGGCGTTTGCCCTGTCGATCATGAGACCGATTACAGCGGTTCACAATACAGCAATACTGAACCATTTTCCAAAAAATAACCTAAATTAATGACCAAATAATCAACGTTACCTACTGCCTACTATACAGTACATCTACTTCCGTACCGTGATTCCCACAATGCATTGCGGCGTGACGCAACGATCCCGAGCTCTATATAAAAAGACTGTGCTACTATAGTACATCAATGGATATCTGATGTATTTACACATTTGTTAACCCCTGAAGTGTTCATCAAACTTAATTTCTCTCTCTTTCAGATGGACGGGCCGATGCGTGTGTTGGTGACGGGTGGCAGTGGACTGGTGGGACGAGCGATAGAGCGAGTGGTGAAAGAGGGTGAAGGGAGAGAAGGAGAAGAGTGGATATTCCTCTCATCCAAAGATGCCAATCTTGTGTAAGAAAACCCTCATCAGACATCACAATATGATGCAGTGAGATCCAGGCAGATGAGCAATGATTATGTCAGAGATCAAATTTTGAATAAGGAATAACAAATTTTATGAAATAAAATGTCAAATTATATAGACGACAAATGAATCAAGTCAATATTAAATTGTAATAGCAAAATATTAAAATAAATCTTATGGATCAATAGATTATAACAAAATTCAAAGTAGTGTATCTAACATATGAAGTTTGTGAAGATCAGAGTGTAGAGAAAGAAAGGCCCAAAAAAGTAAGATATCTGCAGAATGCAAGTCAAGTCAAGTCAAGTCATTTTCATTTATATAGCTCTTTTAACAGTAGCTACGTTTACATGGACACAGTCGGAATGAAATCAATCCGATTGATGAATCCGAACAAGGTGTTTACATGACTGATAAATAAAGTAATCGGATTGATGTGCGCGTTTATATGTCACAAGTTTCAAATCGGATCTGATGTTTTGACATGCGCACACTGCACGAATATACAGAGTTTCCCGCTTTTCGCGCATAAATATTCTCCTCTATTGGTTCTTTATTTGTTTTAAACAGCAGACGTAATATTAATTCGTCTCTGGTCATAATTTAGAGCATATTAACCGTTTTGCCGTGCTGCTTATTGATCACGCAGTAAAAATGCCCCTCCCCGCGGCCAAAACCAGTCGTCTGTGGATGACAATCCAAAACAAGGACTGGTGGGACGTTGTCCTGCTTCACTTCACAGACGCGCGAATGAAATGAGAATTTTAGAATGACGGGAAACTTATTAATATGACACTTTATTCAACAGGAAGAACAGCTCTTTCCGCGCGCCATACGTCATTACGCTAGTTAACGTCATCGCACATGCGCAGTCCTTTCAGTTTCGGTTTTCAATCCGACCAAGTGTTTACATGTTCTCTCGATCGGATTACAAAAGGGATAAACCACCCCTTTCAATCCGATCGAAATTTCATTCGGATCAAGCTCAATCGGATCGATTAAGGTGTTTACATGAAGGTTTTTTAGTCCGATTGAGCCGTCAATCCGATTATAAGTGTCCATGTAAACGCAGCTAGTGTAGATTGTTCCAAAGCGGCTTTACATTGATAATAGGAAATTAAAGTAACAGAGATTGCCTTTACAGCAGCTCTAGGATAAAGTTATTGTCCAGCTAAAGTTAATTTTGATTGATTCACTTCCGTCGCAACGATCATTAGTTATTAACTCACAACACAACACCGTTTTAACAGAAAACTCTTACGTTCTTTCTGCGCAAACTTAAAAATTGCGAACCAGTGAGAACGCCGATGGCGTGCACATGCGTATTACGAGTTCAGTCTATAGGGATGCGCGTTTGAATATATGTGCGCAGGCGTGTAGTCCTTCCCTTCAAACCAACCCTCAACAAACTACTTGTCTGGCCTTAAAATTTATAATACAGAATTTCTATCGCTTCTGCGTAGCCACGCGAACCGGAATTATCCAGACAATGCTTTATCTGTACAGAGGTAAAGAGAAGGGAGGGAGGCCTTCACAGGGGGAGACTAGTGGACACTTCAGGACTGTGTTGTCGTCGGGTACAGGTGCAGGTCCTTCATCAAATCTGGATACAGCCTGGATCCGGCAGACTGCAGCTAACCTCAGGACTAATATTAGCGTAGACGCCATTCTTTTTATGATGTAACGAGTACATCAGGATTTATGGGAAGTGTTCCCGGTTCCGGCTGACCTAAACTATGCATCCTAATGTTGAATTATAGAAGTCTATAATGTGTTATGTGTATGCTAGGTCAAAGAGATGTGTTTTTAGTCTAGCTTTGAACTGACAGAGTGTGTCTGCTTCCCGGACAATGGTAGGAAGACTGTTCCAAAGTTTTGGTGCTAAATAGAAAAAGGATCTACCGCCAGCAGTTGATTTTGATATTCTAGGTATTATCAACTGGCCGGAATTTTGAGATCGCAATAGACGTGAAGGACTATAATGCGTTAATAGCTCGCTCTAGTACTAGGGAGATAAACCATTTAGTGCTTTGTAAGTAGGACAGGAAAAAGAGAAGAAGCCTTTTTAGAGAGTCTTTTAAAACTAAACATGCTGTGCATTTGTAACAGTAAGGGACTAGGGCAGGGCTATTCAATTACAAATTCAGTTGGGCCAGATTTTCAAACCAAGAAGGTTAGCTGGGCCAGTAATTTCAGTGGCGAAGCAGCTCGTAATGCCAAATTTTAAAACCAACACAAACAAATTTATTGAAAAACATGTAAGGTTTATTCATTGTTTCTCTTTTAACTTTGGTCAGTTTGCACAGCAAAAGGTGCATAAAAAACAAAAGAGCTAACTGAACAGAATCTGAGGTAGCCCCTACTTTTCCACTTACAAAAAAAAAAAAAAAAAAAACTGACCTAGGCACCTCTTGCCTTGGCCTACCTAGGCTACATATCTGACCTATCTGATCACAAAGTGCATAACACAAAACAGTGCACAGTAGTAGGCTAACATTAAGTTTCCTTTTGAAACAAAATAAACATCTTGCTCACATTTGACCCAGGAACATCTCAAAGTGCATAAAATAAAAAGTGCACAGTATTCACAACTATAAATAACACATGAATACAAGGTGTACTACTGCACACTGAGGGAACATATTTTAAACTACCACATGTGTGATTAGGCATGCCTTTGTTACACATCCCACATTATATTGATGTATATTGATTGACGCAAAATAAATCGAAGAAGTATTGCCAACGGGGCCAAGAAGATGGAATGGTTTAATTATTAAATGTACTTTAGTATTGTAAATATTTTTGTTGCTAGTTGTGTCTTTATCGCGGGAATATAATAAATGCAGTATTCATAAAGGCTATAGAGATAAAGGCTGTAATACTAATGTTGTCAGAATGCAGGTGGCGATTGCTAGTGACGTCAAGAGTGAACGTGCATGTGCAAGTCTGCCACTAGACCCTATTGGAGAATTTATGGTTTTAACACTTTTACGAGAATAAAGCAGATCTTGCATTATCTCATGTCTGTAGAGATGAAAACAGATGCTCTTTGATATCAAGGCACATCATGCAATCAATTCTGAAGGAAAATACACCCAGAGATATCAATAGCATGTACAGGAAAAACTGAATTCTTAAGGAAAAGATTAATAAGGAAAACTGAATAAAATAAATTAATAAAAGACATCAATAAATTGAAAAAATGTAGTAGATTCAAATAAGAAAGATTTTGCATACACCAATAACCAATACAATATCAAATCATCACATATTAACATGTACTTTATATTCTAAGCTCAAGTTATAGAAAACTGTGCAATATTCCCTAATCACTTAACCGAATTAGCTTGTATTTTATTGTTCTATTTTATTTAGTTCTTTCTTAGTGTTTACAAGCGTCATATTAGTTGATGAATGGAATCTATACAAAGAATGAGCTCAAATATAAGAGTTTTCATTTGTGTCAAATGCATGATAACGTACTCGGTTACTAACGTAACCTCGGTTACTAACGTAACCTCGGTTCTCTCTAGAAGAGGGAACGAGTATTGCGTAAGTTGCTTACGCTTTGGGGTAAAGTCATCTTTTCTCGAGATACTGAAGCCCAAAATTATCCTAAATTTTGTATTTATTGTCAACGCGTTGCAGCAGCTAGCAGACCTAGAGTGGGCTAACTAGCGTGCTTATTGGCTGCTCTGCGGCAACTGCAGCAGCCTACCACTGAGCCCTGCGTGACGTCGCGCCCCCACGCGTCATAGCCCGCCAGAATGGGCGTGGCTTGGCGTATAAAAGGACGGGCTCGGGAGCTGCTTACCTGGTTTTCATCGACTGAAGCGAGACCAACTCGAGGCGCGAGCACGGCAGGTTACGCAATACTCGTTCCCTCTTCTAGAGAGAACCGAGGTTACGTTAGTAACCGAGTACGTTCTCTTATGAGAGGTTCTCTCGTATTGCGTAAGTTGCTTACGCTACGGGAACCCCTTGTCAACGCCGTGCGCGCCAAGCATCAACCACATATAGTCCCAGGGGCACACCCGGGGGACACAGATTAGTGGGAATAAGACGGCCAACTTGAGTGGGCCTGTATATGTACGTAAGCACACAGTGTCATGTGGCAGGGAATACAGAGCGGCACAGCCGGTCCATACTGAAAAGGGAATATCTACCCTTATAGTGCAGCTCAACCAGGGGAGCTAGGATTAATGTGAGAGTAGCCTGCACTCGAACGAATCTGAGCAGAACATACTCATAACTTAGACTGACAAAAGTCTAGCCTGCAGGGCAGGAACTTCTACGGGGTGCTAGGGACAGGCCGAACGGGAGGACGGTGTATTGATATACCTGTCCGTCGAAGGCGAATCTCAAGAATGGCCTGTGACGGGGTATTATCTGAAAGTATGCGTCTTTCAGATCAAGAGAGATAAACTAGTCCCTCGGGCGAATTTGCGCGAGGATTTGTCTGGTCGTGAGCATTTTGAACGGTCGCCTCATGAGAGCTTTGTTCAAATATCTCAGATCTAAGATAGGTCTGAGAGCCCCATCCTTCTTTGGTACGAGGAAATACCGGCTGTAGAAGCCTGACTCGCTCTGGGAAGGTGGTACTGGTTCTATGGCCCCTTTGCATAGCAGCTTATTTCTGCGCGAAGTAGGTGTGCTACTTCTTGATTCACTTTTGTCTCGGTCCGTGCTAGAAAGCGCGGAGGACGGCGAGCGAATTGCAGCGAATAGCCCTGCTTTACTGTATTCAGCACCCATTCTGACACTACCGGAATAGCTTCCCATGCTTTTGCGTGCATAGCTAGGGGTAGAATGGCCTCTTGGTTCCGGTCGCCACACGGCGTGGGCTCGTGAACCTGAATCTGAGGTATCGGCGCGGTGAGCGCGCTCTTGATGCTTGAACACAGCGGCGCGCTGAAAGCGGCGGCTGGCCGGTTCACATGTAACGTCCCGGTCACCTTGAGCGGGGAACATTTCATGGGGAAAAACCCGGAACACGTGTGTAGCGCCGGGCGTGTTGTGTTTATCAGTAAGCATGAGCGCTCGCGGGCAGACACAGGACTTACAACATAGCCGGTGTGTGTGGGTTTTATAGGTTTTGTCCCCTGGGATAAAAGTGTAGCAGAGCGGGCAGTGAGTAGGTGTGGGCACTGTTTTGTGGGCACATTTTCTACACTCAAGACACCATCGGCATGAGCCGGATAACCAGAAATTGTAAAAACGGCGTTTGGGTGCAGGTGAGCGGGTTGTACAACGCGCTCGTTGGCTGCAAAATACACATCTGCAGTCGTCTTTATTAAGGGAACTGACAGAGCGAAACGCTTTGATGGCGGTCCGGCCGCGGCGGGACTCGACCATCTTCTCCTCCTTGAAGCTGCTAGACTTCGCGGGCTCAGGCGTCAGCGCAATCTTAGGCCGGGGTCCCCGCGGGGGAGGCGGCCTGCAGTGGCTTGACGAGTGCGATCTTTGGCGAGCGCCTTGGCGTCGTTGCGAAGCCGGAGGCTGGGAGGACTGCTGGGTAGAGCTCTGGGCAGGAGGCTGCTTTTGAGAGCGGCCTGCAGCAGAGCTCGAGCGTGTCCACGCTCGCCAGACCTTCATGGCCTGTGTGGTCTTCTGCACTTCAGAGAACCGGTCGACAATCCTACTTACAGCTGGGCCAAAGAGGCCGGACGGAGAGAGCGGGGCGTTCAGAAACACGGCTCGCTCAGCCTTCCTCATGTCTGCAAGCATCAACCAAAGATGCCTCTCCGTAACGGTGAGCGAGGCCATGCTCCTCCCAATAGCCTGGGCCGCGAATTTAGTAGCACGAAGGGAAAGGTCCGTCACGCTCCTTAAATCCGGGATGATGGACTGGTCCGCGCCTTTCTCGTCCCACTCACGGAGGAGATCGGCTTGGAGAATCTGAAGAACTGCCATCGAGTGCAGGGCGGATGCAGCCTGTCCAGCGGCGGTGAAAGTGCGGCCGACAAGAGCTGATGTGGCCCGGCAAGCTTTAGACGGGAGGGCAGCCTTTGCACGCCATCCCGCAGAGGGCGGACAAAGGTGCGCTGCTACCGCCTCTTCCACGAGGGGGGCTAGACTTGTATCCTTTCTCACTGGTGCCGTCCACTTGGGAGAGCGTCGAGGAGACGGAGGAGTGAAGTCTCGCGGAGAATGGTGTGTTCCACGATTTCGTGAGCTCGTTGTGGAGCTCTGGCAGGAAGGGCGCTGACCTGGAGGCGGGCGCGTGGCGGCGGCCAGGTAAAAAGCACCCATCGAGCCTGTTGGGCGCGGGCTCTTCAGGTGGGGACCACTCGAGGTCGAGTTGGCCGACGGCCTTGGTGAGGAGGCGAATGAGTTCGGCCTCCACGCTGGCCCGAGTCCCACCGGACTCCTGGAGCGAAGGGGCGGGGTCCGGATTAGATCCAGACCAGTCTTCACTTCCTGAAGCCAGGAGGGAACAGCTGTCGTGAATGGCGTCTCCGTCCGCTTCATCTCCCGAAGCGGCAACAGTGAGGGCGGCGGCCGGCATCTGTGCGTCTGTAAGGGAGATAGGAGATAGCGAGGCTCGAGGGGAAGGTACCGGCGAGCGCTCGTAGGCCATGGCAGGCTCCGGTGGCCTCTGGGAGCGACGCTTCTTACTGCGCGGTCCAGCAGTGGCAGGCGGAGGTGCAGCTTCAGCGGCGAACATGTCAAATCGAGCCCGCAGGGTCGACATTGTCATATCGTCGCAGTGGACACAGCCGCCTGAAGACAGAGCGAGGGCTGCATGGTCTCGGCCCAGGCAGAGAGCGCAGATGAAAAAGGATATTGACGCCGAATAGCATAGCAGGCACGGATGGCTGCCTCAGGCGCTGTCCTAAGCTTGCTCTGTCGCTTGCTTCAACGGCGGCGGCTTCTTCTCAAGGATCCAGCGATGCGGAGAGCTTCGCTGAAGAGATGAAAATCAGGTAAGCAGCTCCCGAGCGAAGCGCCCCCATTGGGCGTGACGTCACGCAGGGCTCAGTGGTAGGCTGCTGCAGTTGCCGCAGAGCAGCCAATGAGCGCGCTAGTTAGCCCGCTCTAGGTCTGCTAGCTGCTGCAACGCGTTGACAATAAATACAAAATTTAGGATAATTTTTGGCTTCAATATCTCGAGAAAAGATTACTTAACCCCGTAGCGTAAGCAACTTACGCAATACGAGAGAACCTCTCGTAAGAGAACTGTATTTACATGTGCTGTTTCAGGAGTGCTGAAGAGACGAGATCAGTTTTCCAGAAGCATCGTCCGACACACGTCATTCATTTGGCCGCCATGGTGGGCGGGCTCTACAAAAACATGAGACAGAACCTGGACTTCTGGGTAATTATAACATTAAGTAGTATACGGTTGGAAATATCACTGTTGGATAATTGAACTGTACATTGACTGTATTGTTTTGTTGTTTTCAGAGAGATAATGTGCACATCAATGACAATGTGCTGTACATGTCTCAGGAGTTTGGGGTGGTGAAGGTCGTTTCTTGTCTGTCTACGTGTGTTTTTCCAGATAAAACCACCTACCCGATAGATGAGACCATGGTAAATTAACACACATACACACTTTAACTCACTTGAACCAGGGGGTTGTTCCTTCCACACTCCGCACAAACACTTTATATGCGCCGATATAATATCACACATCTATCTAGGTTAACGTCAAAGCTAGCAAGCCTTTACATGTTACACCTGCGCTTTACTAGAATCACCCTCTGTGATTTGATTCTGGAGCCAGGCCTGGTCTTATAGTGTTGATATTTAAAGATGATGGACAGGTTGTCAGTGCCATTTACTTAGATTAATAAATGCTGTAGAAGTATTGTTTATTGTTAGGTCATGTTAATTTCAATAATTTACTACAAATACATTTACAAAACTTATGTTTGATTAATGCACTAAAGTAACTAACGTGAATGAATAATTTTTTTTACAAATTAATTAAACTCAAATTTCCTCCACAGTAAATAAAGACTAAACTGTAAAAACGACCTTTGGGTTTTTGATATCAGAAACTGTATATCTATAAATATATTTATTTATATAATTTATATAATAATTTATATAATATTTGCGCCAAAATGTATATATCAGAAATACCTGTTGGATGTTTGTCCCGTCCCATCATGGTGAGAAATACTGATTAAAAAAGCATGAATGTGAGTGATTTAAGCCAGTGTCTGATTGGTTTCTTGAGTCTGTTTGCATTAATTGTGTTTCTGTAACTTCTACAGATGTATTTCTCTCTTTCTGTCTCTGTCAGATGCACAACGGTGCCCCACATGAGTCTAATTACGGTTATGCCTACGCCAAACGCATGATTGATGTCCACAACAGGTGAGATTTGATCTCTTAGTGTCAAAGTTAATTGGTTCTTGAATTGGGGGTGGGGGGCAGACCACGCTGTTGCAGTCATCTCATGTCCATGTCTCATTCTTCACCTACAAACAGGGTTTGAAATTAACTTTTCACTCACTGGCCAATTTGGCTTCTACATTTTTAAGTTACTCGCCTATTAATTTAGTTAATTTATATATTTATAGCCGCTCTGGAGAAAACAATGATGTCATCGTCCAGCTCAGTTCAGTTCTCATACAGTGGTCTCAGTGCAGGCAGATCAATAATATTGTTAAATATTAACTGTCCCCAACTAAGCAAGCCATAGGCAACAGTGGCAAGGAACCCAAACTCCATCAGGTGACAGAATGGAGAAAAAAACCTTGGGAATAACCAGGCTCAGTCGAGGGGCCAGTTCTCCTCAGGCCAAAAAACGAACATGGTTAAGATTCAGGCAGCATTACAGGTCAGAAGTCAGATTGTGGATCAGGAGCATTCAAAATATTTATCCAGTTCCATCTGGTTGAAAATCGGATTCATCACGCCGGTATGGAGACGGGTTTATTGAAGATCAGTGCCACTGGCTGTTGTGTTGATGAGGTCTTCACATGGGAGAGTAGTTGACACAATCCTGGCTGACATTCAGGCCTGCGTTGTGGTCGTGTTGTTGTGTGTCTAGGCACAGGTCCTAAGACTAATATTAGCGTAAATGCCATTCTTCTTCTGATGTAACGAGTACATCAGGTGTTATAGGAAGTGTTCTGGTTCTGGCTGACCTAATTTATGCAGCCTACAATCATTTAACTGATTTGAGTAATAGAAATGGATAATGTGTTATGTGTAAGCCAGGTTAAAGAGATGTGTTTAGTCTAGATTTACAGTGGGTATAGAAAAGAATCACTCCCCTTTAAAATAATCACATTTTGTTGCTTTGCAGCCTGAAATGAAGACAGACACAGTTTTTGTTTCATTCAGCTGTATTTACTCAGTGCAACTTATAACATCCAGGTGAAAGATATAACACCAACATGTCATAAAAACATTAAAAAAACAATCACTGAGTTGGAAAAAGGATCATCCCCCTTGTTTCAGTATTTTGTTGAACCACCTTTTGCTTTAATTACAGCCTTTAGTCTGTTGGAATATGTCTCTACTAACTTTGCACATCTAGACGTTGCGATATTTGACCACTGTTCTTTGCAGAACTGCTCAAGTTCAGTTAAATTTGATGGTGACCGTTTGTGGACTGCTGTCTTCAAGTCATTCCACAGATTTTCAATGGGTTTTAAGTCTGGGCTCTGACTAGGCCATGCAAGGACATTCACCTTTTTCTCCTTCAACCACTGTGTGGTCAGTTTTGCTGTGTGCTTTGGGTCATTGTCATGTTGGAAGGTAAATCTTCTTCCCATTGACAACTTTCTGGCAGAGAGCAGCAGATTTTCCTTAAGAATTTGACAGTATTTTGCCCCATCCATTTTTCCTTCTATCCTGACAAGTGCTCCAGTCCCTGCTGCAGAGAAACAACCCCATAACATGATATTACCACCTCCATGCTCTACTGTAGGAATGGTGTTGTTTGGATGGTGAGCTGTATTGGATTTTCGCCAGACATATCGTTTGGCGTTGAGGCCAAATAATTAAATTTTAGTCTCATCTGACCATAACACCTTTTTCCACGTGGCCTTAGAATCTTCAAGGTGCGTTTTGGCAAAGCTCAGTCGGGACTGCATGTGGCCTTTCTTGAGGAGTGGCTTTTTTCTTGCAACCCTCCCATACAAGCCACATTTGTGGAGAATTTGTGATATTGTTGTCACATGCACACAGTGATCACTCTTTGTCATGAATTCCTGCAACTGCTTCAGAGTTGCTGTAGGCCTCTTGGTAGCCTCTCTGACTAGTTTCCTCCTGGCTCTTTCATCCAGTTTGGAGCGACGTCCTGACCCTGTCTGTGTTGTGGTCTGTGTTGTACCAAATACCTTCCACTTCTTAATAATAGACTTCACTGTGCTTCTAGGCACTAGTGATGTTACGTAGGACACTGAAGCTTCGATGTGTGTATCACACATGCGACACAATTTCTAGTGAAGCCCCGTATCGGGGTGTGTATTGGTTTACTAGAGTCACGTGATCGACGACAAATGAAGCCTCACTTTCTGTCCAATCACGTGCGCGTTTCACTTTGGGTGTCAGAAGGCACGAACCCCAGATCTTATTTAACGAGTCATTGTTGGCTCAGTCTGGTTGATGGGTTTGTGAGGAGAGAAAATGAATTTATTTAATGAACAAATAAAACACAAACATGTAAGGCTTTTATTTGTACACATAACATTGAAACTATGGAGTGTGTTGTGGTTGCTTCATCTGCCAGAGCTTCTAACACAGGCTTCTGGCTGCTTTATTTTAAATAATCACCAGATGGCGCTGTTCTCAACACTCTCAAAGCTTTGAATCTTTTCCCGGAACAGTCAGAGGAAAGCCTCAGTGATTCTTGAGGCTTCATTTCCCCATCCCTACTAGGCACTGATAAAGCCTTTGAAATTTGAAACCTGACTTGTGCCTGTCCACAACTTTATCCCGGAGATCTTTTGACAATGTCTTGCCACCCATAGTTGATTGTTTTCTTCAGTTGCACTACCAAGGACTGAAATGCTTCAAGAAAGCTTGTTTCATGCTGAGCTAATCAAAATTGATCACAGTTGAAAGTCAATTGGCTTTGTGTGCTATTGAGAAGGTGATTAACTACACCTGGTTGGGTTTATGAGTCATTTTTAGGAGGGGGGTGATTCTTTTTCCAACTCAGTGATTCTGTTTTTTAATTTGTAATTTTTTTTTTTTTTTGACAAGTTGGTATTATATCTTTCACTTGGATGTTATAAGTTGTAAATACAGCTGAATAAAACAAAAATTGTGTTTGTCCGTTTTCATTTTAGGCTGCAAAGCAACAAAATGTGATTATTTTAAAGGGGGGTGATTCTTTTCTATATCCACTGTAAATTGACAGAGTGTGTCTGCTTCCTGAACAATGCTAGGAAGACTGTTTACTGCACTCAGTTGATTTTGATATTCTAGGTATCATTATCAACTGGCCAGAATTTTGAGATCGCAATAGACGTGAAGGACTGTAATGTGTTAAGAGCTCGCTCTAGTACTAGGGAGTTAAACCATTTAGTGATTTGTAAATAATTAGCAAGATTTTAAAATGTATACAATGCTTAATAGGGAGCCAATGCAGTGTTGACAGAACTGGGCTAATATGGTCATGCTTCCTGGTACTGATAAGAACTCGAGCTGCTGCGTTTTGGACCAGCTGGAGTTTGTTTATTAAGCGTGCAGGTCAACCACCCAGTAGAGCATTACAATAATCTAACCTTGAGGTCATGAACTAACTGTTCCACATTTGGCATTGAGAGCAAAGTAGGACATTACTAGTCATCCAATTTTTTATATCATCTACGCATTCCATTAATTTTGTGAATTGGTAAGTTTCGTCAGGGCACGAAGAAATATAGATCTGAGTATCATCAGCATAACAGTGAAATATCACGCCATGCATCCTAATGATATCTCCCAAGGGTAGCATGTACAGGGTGAAAATAAAAAAAGGTCTTAGTACTGAGCCTTGCGGTACTCCATACTGAACTTGTAATCAGTATGACATCTCTTCATTTAGTGCTACAAACTGATAACGGTCAGATAAGTATGACTTAAATTATGCCAATGCAATTCCAATAAACATAATTTTCTAATTTCGAACATGTCTATTCAAAAGAATGTTGTGGTCGATAGCATCAAATGCAGCACTAAGATCCAGTAACAAGTATGCTATGTTATAATTAAGTCAATTAGTAAGTCCTATAATTACCAAAAAGTACCAATAAATGCACCTCTTGATATCAGTAACATCACAACATTTAGTTCCATCAAGAGGTGCATACATTTTTGATCAAGAGCTTGTATTGACAATGCAAGAGTCCAGCACTCTGTAAAGTCTCCTCCAGCACATCCCAAAGACTTTCAATGACTTTAAGGTCTGGACTCAGAGGTGAAAATGATTCTTTATGCTCCTCCCAAACATTCTTTCACAATTTGAGCCTGATGAATCTTGACATGGTCATCCTGAAATATGGCCATGATGTGTCTTCCTACATGTATTGTTTAAGAAATGAAAAGCTATACACTCCATCAATTAGGCTTAGAAAAACAGTTGCCAAACATATATCATGCTAAAAACATAATAATCACAGCAATAATGATCCAATCATAGACTCTTAAGAATTTGCCTTTTTAAATCCAAACAGCGACTTTTTTTTTTTTTTTTTTTTTTTTTTTTTGGCTGGGCAGTGTATATACACTGACTGAATAATGAATACTTTTGAGACTGCAGAAGTCATTACAAGTTGCATTTTCAGTTGAATTTGGGGAAACCACTTGAAACATTTGTTGTGTTGAGCTATTTCAAATACTTGTTTGATTTGTTCTTTGCAAACAGCTGAAAGTCTGTAAATCTTGCCAATAAACCTGGGGCCATATTCATAAAAATCTTAATGCAAAGAGTAGCTCCTAGTGACAAAATACTTAGAAAATTCGTAGAAAGTGGGCGTTTACTCTTAAAATTTAATAAAAATCCTAGTAAAGAAAAAAGTAATTCAGAAAGCATTTTAACCCTTAAAAGAGGTCTTAAGGTGGATGAGGACTTTTAAGAGGCTTAAGAGTTTCTTTAGCAGAGGAGAAAATGGCAGAAAGACGAAGGAGAAGAAATGTTTTGCAGACAATGGATGACAGTGAGTTAATAAGACGCTATAGATTAGATCGTGCAGGGATCATGTTTGTGACAGATCTTATTAGAGTCACGCTAACATCTCTGACACAGCGCAGAAATGCCGTAGTGCCAGAAATTAAAGTAATCACTACATTAAGATATTTGGCAACTGGGAAAATGCAACAATGCAGCAGTGATGATTTGGGTCTGTCACAGCCTTCTGTAAGTCAAGTCAAGTCAAGTCAAGTTTATTTGTATAGCGCTTTTCACAATACAGATTGTATCAAAGCAGCTTCACAGTATTAAATTAAAATAATACAACAAAGTTTGTTTCAAGAGGAATTTATTGATTGATAAAATTAAATTAAATATCCCCAAAATATCCCCAACTGAGCAAGCCAAAGGCAACAGTGGCAAGGAACCGAAAAACTTCATCAAGTGACCTAATGGTGTCCTAAAACTCCATCAGGTGACCTAATGGAGAAAAAAAAAACCTTGGGAGAACCCAGGCTCAGTCAGGGGCCAGTTCTCCTCTGGCATTTATGAGCTAGAGGCCGGATTGTAGTTTGAACTGTAGGATTATATGAATGCCTGGCTGAAGAGATGCGACTTTAATCTAGTTTTAAACTGGGAGAGCGAGTCTGAGCAACGAACAGTATCAGGAAGACTATTCCAGAGTTTTGGAGCCAAATGTGAGAATGCTCTCCCTCCTTTGGTGGTTCTGGATATCCTAGGTATGACCAAAAGCCTTGAATTTAGTGATCTTAAAGAGCGCGATGGATTATAGGGTGATAAAAGATCCGTTAAATAGACTGGAGCTAAGCCGTTTAGGGCTTTATAAGTCAGTAGCAATACCTTATAATTAATACGGAACTTTATAGGTAACCAATGCAGTGATGATAAAATCGGTGTTATATGATCATATTTTCTTGATCTAGTAAGAACTCTAGCGGCGGCATTTTGGACTAACTGTAGCTTGTTTATTGAGGATGCAGGACAACCAGCTAGTAAAGCATTACAGTAATCCAGTCTCGAGGTCATGAATGCATGAACTAACTTTTCTGCATCAGAAACTGATAGCATATTACGTAGCTTAGCAATGTTTCTAAGGTGGAAAAATGCTGTTTTTGTAACATATGAAATATGATTTTCAAAAGAAAGGTTGCAATCGAGTATAACACCCAGGTCTTTTACTGTAGAGGATAAAGTAACAGGACATCCTATGATGTTAAAGTTGTATTGTGCGAGGTTTTGTGGGCGGTTTTTTGAACCGATAAGTATTACCTCTGTCTTGTCTGGATTTAATAAAAGAAAATTACGGGTCATCCAATCTTTTATATCTTTAACACACTCTGTCAATTTGGAAAATTTTGCGTTTTCATCCTGCCGTGATGAAATATATATTTGAGTGTCATCAGCATAACAATGGAAACTAATTCCATGTTTCCTTATAATATTTCCAAGTGGCATCATATATATTGAAAATAACAGAGGGCCTAATACAGATCCCTGCGGCACTCCATAGTTTACTGGAGTTATGATCGATTTTTCTCCATTTAAATAGACAAAATGGTAGCGGTCAGATAGGTATGATTTGAACCAGCTTAATGCTTGTCCTTGAACACCAGTATAATTTTGTAGTCGATCTAAGAGTAATGTATGATCTATAGTATCGAACGCAGCACTAAGATCAAGTAAAACTAGTATTGAGATACAGCCTTGGTCAGAAGCTAAAAGTAAATCATTTGTGATTTTAAC
The DNA here is from genome assembly GCF_965113295.1 of Leuciscus leuciscus. Lineage (NCBI taxonomy): Eukaryota > Metazoa > Chordata > Actinopteri > Cypriniformes > Leuciscidae > Leuciscus > Leuciscus leuciscus. The sequence goes on from NC_138743.1 coordinate 3,065,729, forward strand.
AAGCGCAGTTTCAGTGCTATGATGCGGTCTGAATCCAGACTGAAACTTTTCATAGATATCATTTTGTTGCAAGAAAGAGCCCAGTTGAGCGGACACCACTTTTTCTAATATTTTAGACATAAATGGAAGATTTGAAATGGGTCTATAATTTGCTAGATTATTATGATCTAATTGTGGTTTCTTAATGAGAGGTTTTATAACTGCCAGTTTAAATGTTCTTGGAACATGACCTAAAGATAAAGACGAGTTAATAATATTGAGGAGAGGATCTTCCACTACAGGTAACACTTCTTTCAGTAGTTTAGTTGGTATAGGATCTAATAAACATGTTGTTGTTTTAGATGAAGTGATAAGTTTATTTAACTCTTTTTGTTCTATAATTGTAAAGCACTGTAATTGTTCTTTCGGGGTGATAATTGAAGCTGAATTATAAGGCGCGATTGAAGATTGAACGTTTACAATTGTGGTTCTGATGCTTTCTATTTTCTCAGTGAAGAAGTTCATGAAATCATTACTACTGAACTGTAACGGGATATTTTGTTCGGGTGACGTCTGTTTATTTGTTAGTCTAGCCACGGTGTTAAATAAAAACCTTGGATTGTTTTGGTTGGTTTCTATTAGTTTGCGGAGGTGCTCAGCCCTGGCCGCTTTTAGGGCCTTTTTATAACGTGACATACTGTCTTTCCACGCGATTCTAAAGACCTCTAAATTAGTTTGTTTCCATTTACGCTCTAAAATACGCGTTTCTCTCTTTAAAACATGCGTAGTATTGTTATACCATGGTGCTTTATTTTTCTCTCTGACCTTTTTTAATTTAATAGGTGCAACCACATCCAATGTTCTAGAGAGAATGGTGCTCATAGTGCTAGTTAGTTCTTCTAGTTCATCTGTTTGTTTGGGTTCAGGCAGCAGCTGAGACAGATTAGATAAGCAATTTGAGAAATTATCTATGGTGGATGGGAGGATTGTTCTGCCTGGTTGATAACGCGACGCCGCATGACATATTACAGCAGTACGTAATATGCAAGTTACCATGTAGTGATCAGTGACTTCATCACTTTGTGGAATGATATCTATATCGGTTGGATCGGTTCCATGTGATATAATTAAATCGAGTGTATGATTAAGACGATGTGTTGGTCCGGTGACGTTTTGCTTGACCCCAAATGAATTTAATAAATCTGTAAACGCAGCTCCTAACGCATCATTTGGATTATCTACGTGTATGTTAAAATCTCCAACAATTAGTGCTTTATCGACATTGACTAATAGGTCTGAGAGAAAATCTGCAAACTCTTTTAGGAAATCAGCGTAAGGCCCTGGCGGTCTATATACGGTAGCCAAGGCTAGAGATAATAGGGATGTTTTTCTAACATCTAAGAGCGTAACATTTAGTACAAGTACTTCAAATGAAATAAACTTATAACCCGTTTTCTGGGTAACATTTAGAATATCTTTATAAATGGTTGCAACACCTCCGCCACGACCAATCAGACGGGGCTCATGCTTATAACAGTATCCAGGAGGAGTAGACTCATTAATACCGAAATAATCATTTGGTTTAAGCCAGGTTTCAGTAAGGCAAAGTATATCGAAGCTATTATCTGTGACTATTTCATTTACAATAACTGCCTTAGGTGTGAGTGATCTAATGTTTAGAAGACCTAGCTTTAGAAATAGTTTTTGTTTACTAATAGCAACATTTTCTGTTTTAATAACAATTAGATTTTTCCTAGATCCTGCATTAGATTTATTATTTGATCTCACTAAACGAGGAATAGACACGGTTTCTATGCAATGTTCTACACTAGTATTTATATCAGTTGAATTGGTGCAGCAGAGACTATGATTTGGACTTTTGGTTACTAGTCAAAGGGTATTTAACATTTTGGAGATGTTATCCGACAGAAGAGCCGCTCCGAATCTGCTTGGGTGTAAGCCATCAGCACGGAAAAGCCTAGGACGCTCCCAAAACAGATTCCAATTATTTACAAAGAGCAGTTTCTGCTCATTGCACCATGACATTAACCATTCATTTAGCGCAAATAATCTGCTGAACTTTTCATGCCCTAGTCGGTACGTGGGAAGCGGTCCTGACACAATGATCGTTGTTTCAGGCGATGTGCTGCGTACCGTATCGATTAGATTCCTGAAGTCTTTCTTCAGAATCTCCGTCTGGCGCAGCCTGATGTCGTTCACTCCCGCGTGCAGGACCACAGTTCCGACGCGCTCGTCACCGTTCAGGATCTCGGGAACGCGAGCAGCGATTTCAGAAACACGAGCACCAGGAAAGCAGTGACTTTGCACCTTACTTTTACCTAACGTAGCGTGTACATGCCGAACGATGGAATCGCCGATGATCACAGCATCGCGTTCTGTTTCGCGTAGAGGGGAGAAGCGGTTTTGTGTCGATAACTCGAAAACCGGGAGGGTCGGAGAAAGTCTTGGTCTAAACCTGACTCGCGTCTTCCGCTGCGGAACCACCCAGGCTTCGTGGTGGCGTGTTGGAGCCGGAGTGAACGAGACCATGGCTGATTTCGACCGATGCTGAGGAACGCACGGAGTAGACGCGGTCGGAGTCAGCGGGTTAGTAACGTTAAACACTGATTTGTGTGCATCGGCGCGTGATGTTTCAAGAGCCAAACACCGGTCTCTCAGCTCGGCCTGTCTCAATAAAAGGTTGTGGATCTGTTTCTCAACAGCTTCCAGCTCAGACTGCAGTGCGTGAAGCTCAAATGTGTCTTCACCTGCACCAAGCGGTAGACTACTTACATCTGATATATTCGCCATTTTAACAGATGGACAGTGAGTTAGCAACGAAGCTACCAGTGATGCTATCAATATTAATACTAATTTATATTATAAGTTTGTTTGTAAGTGAGTGTGGAGAAGACGCGTTCAGCCGTGATCCATGGACGTAACCTTTAAGAGTATGCAGCGTTGGATCACTAATAGGCTTGAGACGCGTCTGCTCAACAGTCCGCGTTGTAACTATGAGGTTTTTTAGGTTTTTTAGTGGTAGGGGTGTAGAGTAGACGCACGATAGGCGAAAAAAAAATGTTTGTTTATAAGTGAGTGTGGAGAAGACGCGTTCAGCCGTGATCCACGGACGTAACCTTTAAGAGTATGCAGCGTTGGATCACTAATAGGCTTGAGACGCGTCTGCTCAACAGTCCGCGTTGTAACAATGAGGTTTGAGCAGTAACATTAGTGCTTCTCAGTGAGGAAAAGTAGAAAATGTTCGTTGTAAGCGAGTTTAAAGAGAAAAATCAAGAATTATAAATCAAATCGATAGAGCTCCAAAAACAACAACGCATTCAGACGCAACGCATGATAATAACAGGACAAGACATTACTCACCGTGTTTGTTGAGTGTTTCTTACTCACCTGAGCTTTTCTGAACTCAAAGGCGCGAGCGCGCGAGAGAAAATAAATAAATAAAAATAGCTGAGCGCACACGGGTGGCGTGTTTACAGGCTAGCGAATTACTAGCGTGTTGTGCTAGTAGTAACGTAAGCTAGCGATGTCAGGGTTGGGTAAGCTGTATTTCGTAGTAATATAAACAACTAGAAATTGTAGTAAATGATGGTTCAAAACAAGGAAATACGAGGCTAAGACGGAGCTTACAGCACCGAAGCAGACACACTCACAGCAGGCAGCGAGAAAAATCAAGAATTATAAATCAAATCGATAGAGCTCCAAAAACAACAACGTATTCAGACGCGACGCATGATAATAACAGGACAAGACATTACTCACCGTGTTTGTTGAGTGTTTCTTACTCACCTGAGCTTTTATGAACTCAAAGGCGCGAGAGAAAATAAATAAATAAAAATAGCTGAGCGCACACGGGTGGCGCGCGTTTACAGGCTAGCGAATTACTAGCGTGCTGTGCTAGTAGTAACGGAAGCCAGCGATGTTGGGTAAGCTGTATTTAGTAGTAGTATAAACAACTAGAAATTGTAGTAGATGATGGTTCAAAACAAGGAAAATACGAGGCTAACCCCTGGTTCACACCGGATGCGGAAGCGTCGCGGAACGGAAAATCACGCGCGGTCCGGCGCCTGCCTGTTCACACTAGACGCGTATTCTCCGCGGCGGTCGACAAGCGCTTCTGCTCAGTTGTTGTTTATTCAGAGCTATTTTTACATCATGGGTAAGTAAATAACCTCATAAAATGAATACACCATGTTTCTGTAACCAAGAAGTTTGTACACTTCTTTTATTAATCCGTTGTCGAGACACACACACAGCCAGAGAGAGAATATGGTAGATAGTTTTTTTTTCTTTGTTTGTTTTCATCTTTCTAGTCTGTTTAGATACACAAATATGATCGCATTTGTCACTCGCGGTATTTTAATTTGAAAATTGCTTTTATTTTGACAATTGACCGGATGTCTCGTGTTTCTTGGTGTGACTTCCTGCCGGAATGGACGCGAATCACTCGCGGCTCGCGCAAAAAATAGACCAGACGCCGAAACTGGCGCTCCACGGCGCGGGCCGGCCGCGGCATGCCGCGGCGCTCCGCGTCTGGTGTGAACGACACCATAGGTTAACATGGGCGCCGAAAGGAAGCGGCCTCCGTTCCGCGCCGCTTCGGCGTCGCTTCGGCGGCCGGTGTGAATGGGCCGTTAGACGGAGCTTACAGCACAGAGCAAACACACTCACAACAGGCAGCGAGGCAGACAGCGAGGCAGACTCTGTAAGCAGAGTGATCACACAAACAATAACAGCACTTTCAGAACCTCTTATTGTGTCGCAGTTCATTTTGTTTCCACTGGACATTCCCACCTTGCAGGCTCAAAAAACTGCATTCATGAATATAGCAGGCTGTCCTGGTGCACACACTCAGGGGGAATGAACCGTAAATAATTTATTATTAACTGCTATAAGCTCCCACGTCTTCTTTTTGCCCCGTGCTCTGACACCCGGCCCGAATTTTCCTTTAAGGGTGGCCTTCTGTTCATCCATTAACTGGGCTAACAGTAAACACTGTTCCTCTGTCCAGTCGGGCTTTCTCGTCCTTCTTGTTTTTGATTCCATGTTTGCTACTTTAAAACCAACATTCAAACCACCACTTAAATAGACATGCCAGCAATCAGTGTAATTGGAAAGAGTGGAACACTTTTTATCATTCTAAGCCAATCAAATACCTTATAGGAAATTAACAGCAAAAAAAAAAGAAAAAAAAAAAGGATTTATATACATATATATATAATGTGTGTGTGTGTGAGTAGACCCTATACTTAAAGGGATAGTTCACTTTGAAATTAATTTTTGGTATGTTTTAGCTTACCTCAAGGGCATCCAAGATGTAGGTGTCTTTTTTTCCGCAGTAGTTTCAATTTTGATATTTTTAGGTCAAACCGTTCTTGTCTGTCAGTCATAATGCAGGTCTATGGTCATTATCTCAAAACACATGCACAGAGTCCAAATTAAAACAATTCCCCGTCGAACGGTTTGACCTAAAAATATCAAAATTGAAACTACTGCGGAAAAAAAGACACCTACATCTTGGATGCCCTTGAGGTAAGCTAAAACATACCAAAAATTAATTTCAAAGTGAACTATCCCTTTAAAATCGCTCTTTTTTTTTTTTTTTTCTTCTTGGACAACCAACCAATCACAGTCTTCAAAAATTGTGTCATACGTAGCAATGGGGTCAGCCCCGCCTCCTCACTAAGATAAACGTTTTTTTTCTTTTCCTTGCTCACAGTTGCTCTCAGATCAGTCCCAAATCGCTCTAAAGGTTGTATCAGCGATTTCAGGCCCAAACATAAATGATCACATTCATCTAATCTTTCCTAACGATCCGCTAGCCGGCCGCCCCATAAGCAGGCCGTCAAAAAAATGCGTCTCTGTAGGCAGCCTAGGCTCTGAGATCTGCACACAAAAACGTACTCGGTTACTAACGTAACCTCGGTTCTCTCTAGAAGAGGGAACGAGTATTGCGTTAGTTGCTTACGCTACGGGTAAAGTCATCTTTTCTCGAGATATTGAAGCCAAAAATTATCCTTAATTTTGTATATATTGTCAACGCATTGCAGCAGCTAGCAGACCTAGAGCGAGCTTACTAGCACATTGGCTGCTCTGCGGCAACTGCAGCAGCCTACTGCTGAGCAACGCTTGAGGGCGCGAAGCGTGATGTAGCCCGCCAGAATGGGTGTGGCTTAGCGTATATAAGGACGGGTTCGGGGGCTGCTTACCTGGTTTTCATCGACTGACGCGATACCAGCTCGAGGCGGGCATGGCAAGTTATGCAATACTCGTTCCCTTTTCTAGAGAGAACCTAGGTTACGTTAGTAACCGACCACATTCTCTTACGAGAGGTTCTCTCGTATTGCGTAAGTTGCTTACGCTACGGGAACCCCTTGTCAACGCCGTGCGTGCCTGCATCAACCACGTATAGTCCCAAGGGCACAGCCGGGGGACACAGATCAGTGGGAATAAGACGGCCAACCCGAGTGGGCCAGCACATGTACATAAGCACACAACATCATGTGGCCAAAAAATACAGAACGGCACAGCCGGTCCATACTGACACTTGATTAACTATCCTCACAGTGTAGTTCAGCCAGGGGAGCTAAGATTAGCGTGAGAGTAGCCTGCACATGAACGGGTCTGAGCAGAACATACTTGCAACTAGACCGACAGAAGTCTAGCCTGCAGGACGGGAACTTCTAGGTTGTAGAACCTAACAAATGTAGAGGGGGAGGCCCAGCCTGCCGCAGTACAAATGTCGTGAAAAGAAATCCCGCTGGACCAAGCCCACGAAGAGGCCATGCCTCTAGTGGAATGAGCCCTAACGCCCAAAGGGCACTGCAGGTCTTTAGATGCGTTTGCAGCCGCAATAGCGTCAACAATCCACCTGGACAGACTCTGTTTCGAGTTGGCGAGGCCTTTAGTGCGTCCACCGAACGAAACAAAGAGCTGCTCCGAGCGCCTGAAGGCGGCGGAGCGCGTGATGTAAACCCTCAGCGCTCTAACAGGGCAGAAGAGGTTAACATCGACTGCAGGGCCCTGGAGCCCTGCAGTGCCGATAACGTAATAACCTGCACTCTGAAAGGAGTGCCGAGCACCTTGGGGACATAACCATGTCTTGGCTTGAGGATGACTTTAGAGTCATTAGGCCCAAACTCGAGACACGCGGCGTTAACAGATAACGCGTGTAAGTCACCCACGCGCTTAACTGATGACAGGGCTATCAGAAAAGCGGTTTTGAGCGAGAGGTATTTCAGATCGACGGTCTGTAACGGCTCAAAGGGATGTGCTTTCATGGCCTCCAGGACCACAGAAAGATCCCAAATAGGAACCGACGGAGGTCGCGGGGGATTCATCCTCCTGGCTCCTCTAAGGAAGCGGATGACGAATTCGTTCCTTCCTATTGCCTGGCCGCGCGTTGACTCTGCGAACGCCGCAATGGCCGCAACGTAAACTTTGAGCGTGGAAGGGGACCTGCCCTTTTCCAGCAGCTCTTGAAGGAAAACAAGTACCTCAGAGACCCCACAGGTTTGTGGGTCCAGGCCTTTACCCGCGCACCAGCTGGTAAATACAGACCATTTCGACACGTAGAGCCTTCTCGTGGAGGGAGCTCTAGACTGCGTGATCGTGTTCACCACACCTTCTGGCAGGACAACGATACCCGTTGATTATCCATGCATGCAGAGACCAGCGCTCTGGATGAGGATGCCAATTCGAACCGCCGGCTTGAGAGAGGAGATCCCTTCTCACCGGAATCGGCATTGGGGCTAGATCCGTCAGCTGCATCAGCTCTGGGAACCAGGCTTGGTTCTCCCATCGCGGGGCCACGAGGAGCACCGAATGGCCCGCCTCCCTGATTCTCCTGATTACCTGTGGTAACAGCGAGATCGGGGGAAAAGCGTACAGCGGGCAACTCTTTGAAAAGAACCGTGGGCAACGAGCGCTGTCTCTCGACGCAAACAGGTCGACTTTCGCTTTGCCGAAACGGTGCCACAGCAGCTGGACCGTCTGAGGATGCAGGGACCATTCTCCCGGGGGAACATAGTCCCTGGACAGTCAGTCTGGACCGTCGTTTAGGCGTCCGGGCACATGCGCGGCTCTCAGCGAGAGCAGGGAATGCTGAGCCCAAACGAGGAGGCGTTCTGCCAGAGCACTGAGATATCTGGATCTGACACTGCCCTGGCGGTTCACGTAGGCTACCACTGACATATTGTCCGTGCGGACCAGCACGTGGTGGCCCCGTAGGTGTGGGAGGAAGCTGCCTCAGCGCGTTCTCGACCGCTATCATCTCCAGACAGTTTATGTGAAGGCACTTTTCCCTGTCTGACCACTGGCCAAAGACCGGTCTGCCCTCGAAAAGGGCGCCCCAACCTAGGTTGGATGCGTCTGTCGAGACAACCTTCCGGTGCGAGATAGCTCCCATTGTCACCCCCGACTGGTACCACTCGGCCGCTATCCAGGGCTCCAGAGCTGAGACGCAGCTCTGGGTCACTCTGATACGCAGACCGCCGAAAGCCCAAACTCGGTGGGGTACTCGTGCATTCAGCCAGCGCTGTAGCGGGCGCATACGTAGCAAACTCAGCTGAAGCACCGCTGCGGCTGAGGCCATGCAGCCTAGCATTCTCTCAAAAGTTTTCAGGGGAACAAGGCTGCCTGTTCAGAATGAAGCAGCCAAGTGTTGAACGCGGCCTATCCCCAGAAAAGAGATCGTCTGGCTGGGCAGTAATGAGCTCTTGGTCCAGTTGACCGTGAGACCCAAACTCTCCAGGTGGCTGAGAAGCAGCGATCTGTGAGATATTAATTCTATCTCTGACTGCGCTAGAATCAGCCAATCGTCCAAGTAATTCAATATTCGCATGCCCTGACTTCTGAGGGGACCGAGAGCTGCGTCCATGCACTTCGTAAATGTACGGGGTGCTAGGGACAGGCCAAATGGGAGGACGGTGTTTTGATATACCTGACCGTCGAAGGCGAATCTCAAGAATGGCCTGTGACGGGGTATTATCTGGATCTGAAAATATGCGTCTTTCAGATCGAGAGATATAAACCAGTCCCTCGGGCGAATTTCCGCGAGGATTTGTCTGGTCGTGATCATTTTGAACGGTCGCCTCATGAGGGTTTTGTTCAGGCGTCTCAGGTCTTATGACATAGCCGGTGTGTGTCGGCTTTATATTTTTTGTTCCCTGGGATAGAGGTGTAACAGAGCAGGCAGTAAATAGGTGTGGGCACTGTTCTGTGGGCACATTTCCTGCATTTAACATTCAAGCGGCATATGCCAGCTTCATGAGAGTGGGCTCTGCATGAGTGAAAGACACCTGGGGAACCGTGCTTATGTGTAGGGGTGAACACTGGGAAGCGAGCACATTTTCTACACTTAAAACACCATCGGCATGAGCCGGATAACCTGAAATTGTACTCTCTATGAGATTTCTCTGGGTCGCCGTGAAAACGGCGTTTGTGTGCAGGCGAGAGGGTTGCGCGACGCGCTCGTTGGCTGCAAAATACACATCTGCAGTCGCCTTTTCTAAGGGAACTGACAGAGCGGGATGTTTTGATGGCGGTCCGGCCGCAGCGGGACTCAACCATCTTTTTCTCCTCGATGCTAGGAGGACTTCGCTGGCTCAGGTGTGAGCGCAATCCTAGGCCGGGGTCCCCGAGAGGGAGTCGGTCTGCGGCGGCTCGACGAGCACGATCTCTGGCGAGCGCCCTGGCGTCGTTGCAGAGGGGGAGGCTGAGAGGACTGCTGAGTAGCACTGCGGGCAGGCGGCTGTTTCTGAGAGCGGCCCGCGGCGGAGCGTCGGGGTAAGAAGAGCTGCATGGCCTGAGTGGTCTTCTGTACCTCGGAGAAGCGGTCCATAATCCCACTCACGGCTGGGCCAAAGAGGCCGGTCGGAGAGAGCGGGCTGTGTTTCTGAATGCCCCGCTCTCTCCGACCGGCCTCTTTGGCCCAGCCGTGAGTGGGATTGTGGACTGCTTCTCAGCTTCCCTCATGTCCGTGAGCGTTAGCCAGAGGTGCCTCTCTGTGACGGTTAGCGAGGCCATGCACCGCCGATAGCCTGGGCTGCGGATTTTGTGGCGCGAAGAGAAAGGTCCGTCGCGCTCCTTAAATCCGTCATGATGGACTGATCCGCGCCTTTCTCATCCCACTCGCGGAGGAGATCGGCCTGAAGGATCTGGAGCACGGCCATTGAGTGCAGGGCGGAGGCAGCTTTTCCCGCGGCGGTGAAGGCGCGGCCGATGAAAGCTGAAGTCGCCCCGCAGGCTTTGGACGGGAGGGCAGCCCTAGCGCGCCATCCAGCAGAGGGCGGACTGAGGTGCGCTGCTACCGCCTCTTCCACGGGGGGAATGGACTTGTATCCCGTCTCACTCGCGCCGTCCACTTGGGAGAGCGCCGAGGAGATAGAGGAGTGAAGTCTCGCAGAGAATGGAGCGTTCCACGATTTAGTGAGCTCGTCGTGGAGCTCTGGCAGGAAGGGAGCTGATCTGGACGCAGGCGCTTGGCGGCGGCCAGGAAGAAAGCACCCATCGAGCCTGTTGGGCGCGGGTTCTTGAGGTGGGAACCACTCGAGGCCGAGTTGACCGACTGCCTTGGTGAGGAGGCGAATAAGCTCAGCCTCCACGCTGGCCCGAGACCCACCGGACTCCTGGAGCGAAGGGGCGGGGTCTGGGTTGGAGCCAGACCAATCCTCGCTTCCTGAAGCCAAGAGGGAGCAGCTGTCATTAATGGCGTCCTCGTCCGCTTCATCTCCCGAGGCGTCGACAGTGCGGGCGGCAGCCGGCATCTGTGCATCCGAGAGGGAGCGCGGAGAAGGGGAAGGCGAGGCTCACGGGGAAGGTTCCGGTGAGCGCTTGCAGGCCATATCAGGCTCCGGTAGCCTCTGGGAGCGGCGCTTCTTGCAGTGCGGCCCGGCGGAGGCGGTCGGAGGTGCAGCTTCAGTGTTGAACATCTCAAGTCGAGCCCGCAGGGTCGACATGGTCAGTTCCTCGCAGTGGACGCAGCCGCCCACGGAAAGGGTGAGGGCTGCGTGTTTGGTCTCCGTCGCTGAGCGGGGCTCGGCAAGAGCCACAGGAAATACGAGGCATTTGTAAGTAAAATGCCTTGCGCTCGTTCAGAGAAAGTGTGTGTTGTGGCGGCGAGCACACACAGGCAGAAAAAGGATATGACGCCGGATAGCGTAGCAGCCACGCGAAGCGCCCTCATTGGACGTGACGTCACGCGGGGCTCAGCGGTAGGCTGCTGCAGTTGCCGCAGAGCAGCCAATGAGCACGCTAGTAAGCTCGCTCTAGATCTGCTAACTGCTGTAATGCGTTGACAATATATACAACATTAAGGATAATTTTTTACTTCAATATCTCGAGAAAAGATAACTTTACCCGTAGCGTAAGCAACTTACGCAATACGAGAGAACCTCTCGTAAGAGAACAATTGGGGGCGTGCACGGCTGCACGCGAAGTCGGAGAACACGAGCGCAAAACCTCACAACACACAATTCCTGTCTGTGTTCACAGTGACTGTTCCCCTGCGTGCTTCAGCACCAGTGAAAGCAGTCCCTAAAAGAGCTTACACAGATAGAACGCATCTTTTTAAAGATGACTTTCTATCTTTGTGTTTCTGGATGCGGTCATTACCTGGGGTCACGGGATGGTCACGATCGCTCGTGTGTCTGGGCATTAAACATGCTGAGGCAGCCTTTGTGGATGAGTCATGTTCCCATTGTGGGAAGATGACCATCGCGGAGCTGCGGTCGAGACTCTCGTTTCCTGCTTTAGAGTCCCCGTGCCTCTGCCTCTGCCTCGATTCAATCCCCCTCAGAGGGTTTCTTCAGGCAGTGACACTGGAGACCTGAGGATTACGACTTTGCGTGCAGCCTGTCGGTGATTGGTTGGAACACTATTTATTTTGAGTGGTTGGTGAAACCAATTGTTTTTGTGTGCAGATCTCAGAGCCTAGGCTGCCTACAGAGACGTGTTTTTTTGACGACCTGCTTATGGGGCGGGCAGCTAGCAGATCGTTAGGAAAGATTAGATGAATGTGATCATTTATGTTTGGGCCTGAAATCGCTGATTCAACCTTTTTTTTTTTTTTTTTTTTTTTACTGTGTTTTTATTTAACTTTTCATTTAAAAAAAAAACAACAACAAAGTTAAAATAAATACAAAAGTCCTTGACAGCACTTCAGACAATACACCACATACCATTACATTGTCTGCATAGTTCAAACATTAATATACATAAAATATTTACTTCAAGCTAATTTTTCAATTAGTGCCCACTTCTGTCGAAAAATTTCCGATTTCAACTGCAAGTCTGCTGTCATCTTCTCAAACATGTATATTTGTTTCAGTCTATGTGTCCATTCTGTCACAGTGGGTTCACGCACCTTCATCCAGTTCACAGTGATTATCTTCCTAGCTGACATTAACAATATATGCAATACAAACAAATGGGATTTACTGAACTGATCTGAAGGGAAACCTTCAAGCAAAAAAAATTCTGGGTGCATCGGAATATCTCTTTCTAAAACTTTATCGATTTCCCTTTTAACCCCCTGCCAATACACTTGTATTTTGGGACATTCCCAGAATATATGCACATAGTCCCCCACCATCCCACAATCTCTCCAGCATTGTGATAATGGCGAAGTACTGTCAAATTTGGCAACCACCAGTGGAACTCTAAAGAATCTCATTTTCATTTTCCAATCAAATTCCTTCCACATTTGCTGATACCCTAATGACAGCCAGCACATATATCTGTCCACATCTCATCCTCTATTACAGTATTTAACTCTAATTCCCAATTCCTTTTGATATGAAATGTGTCATCAGATCGATCCTGCATTAACTTCCCATAGATATGTGCTATATGGTTTTTAGTAGGTAGATCGTGTTCAATAATATTGATCAAATATTTTTCACCATTTGTTGGAGATCTTTTAATTATGTCCCAATGTTTATGAATTGTGATATAGTGACGTAATTGTAAATATCTAAAGAGATCATTCGATCTCAGTGTAAACTTGTCACATAATTGAGAAAAAGATCTTATGGTTTCTCCATCAAAATTTTTATTTATTATCTTTAAACCATTTTCTTCCCACCTATTAAAGGCACTATCCCATATAGAAGGAATGAAATCTGGGTTACCTTTAATAGGTATTGCACGTGATAAGGTGATTACTCCTCTAAACTTTTTCTGTTTTGTGGACCAAATTTTGACAGTATGCTTTATCCATATATTTGTATTCTTCACTCTTTTCTGTGCATGCAAGTCCATGAATGGCAGAACTGTCAAAGAGACTCCAGGAAGTGAATTCTGTTCAATATTAACCCATTCTGCCTCCTTATCAATGCCAAGCCAAGCAGCCATAGCCCTAAGCTGAGCAGCCCAATAATAGTATCTAAGATTAGGAAGGTTCAACCCCCAAGTATCTGAAACCCTTACTAGACCATCAAAAAGATACTTCATTATCTAACTGAGTGGGCCAATGTCCTGAAATCATCATTGCTTCTGATTTCTCAGCATTTATCTTATATCCAGAAACTAAGCCATAGTTTCTAAGGCACTCTAAAAGGGCTGGGATAGATGAAACAGGGTTTTCAATGAATAATAATATGTCATCGGCATATAGCGATATTTAATGACACTTCCCTCCTTTATATGTTATCCCTTGTATTCTGGGGTTGCTCCTTATTAACTCCGCTAGTGGCTCAATACTAAGAGCAAATAAAACTGGAGACAGTGCATCTCCCTGACGAGTTCCCCTACCTAAATTAAAAAAATCTGAGCAGTGACCATTTACCTCTTGATTTAGGACTTTCGTAAAAAAATCTTTACCCACTTAACAAAAGTGTCATGAAACCCCATATAATTTAGAGTCTGTTCCAGAAACACCCAGTCCACCCTATCAAATGCTTTCTCGACATCTAAGCTGAGAAGCATTGAGGGTGTTTTACCATCTTTTCCAATTTGTTGTAAGTTTAAAGCTCTTCTTATGTTATTTGTTCCATATCTTTTATTAATAAATCCAGTCTGATCCGGTTTGACCAGTTTTTTAATATGCTTCTGAATTCTGTTAGCTATTATTGAAGTTAAGATTTTCATATCCTGACATAGTAAGCCATAGGCCATACATTGTGTAGGGTCTTTTCCAGTTTTATGAATTACAGTTTTAATTACACATAATTAAACACTTTACATAAATTTGGAGCTAATTCGTTTACAAATGCCTTGTAAAATTCCCCGGGGAACCCGTCCACCCCCGGCGACTTATTGTTTTTTAAATTTGCAATAGTCGCCCTTATTTCTTCTTCTGTAATAGGGGATATTATTTCCTTTGCTGTTTCTTCTGTTAGTTTGTTTAGTTCAATTGTTCGCAAAAATGTTTTAACTTTTTCCTCCTTATTTATTAAATTCTGGCCTTCATATAATTTTTTATAATAATCCTCAAATGCATTAACTATATCCTTTGGTTGTGTTAGCATTTTTGAGGTATCTGGGTGTTTGATTTTTGGAACTACCCTGCTCGCTTGAGCCTTGCGTAATTGAAAGGCCAAGAGCCTACTAGCTTTATTACTCATCTCATAATATTTTCTGCTTACAAATCTGAATGCCCCCTCTGCTTTATATGTAAGCAAATCATCCAGTTTCTTTCTTTCCTGGTTTAAACATTCTAGAATTAATTTTACCTGTTTGTTTATGTTCAGTTTCCAGTTTCCTGATTTCATTCTCTATCTCATTTTGTTTGGCCAATCTCAATTTTTTACCTCTTGTCACTGCTTTGGCCCCTTCCCACAATATAGATGGGGTAACCAGTCCATTATCGTTAATCTCAAAGTATTCAATCAATTGTCGTTTTATTTCTTCTTTCGCCTTACAATCATTTATTACTGAGACATTTAATCTCCAGTATTTAAATTGTTTATCTTGTCCTAACTGAAGTTTTAGCCTGACTGGAGCATGATCAGATATAGTTATGGGATCTATATAACATTCTTTGATATTATGTATATCTGTCCTTGATGTACAAAAAAAGTCTATTCTAGAATAACTACCATGTACATGCGACATAAAGGTAAAATCCTTCTCTTTAGGATGCAAGTGTCGCCAAATATCTGTTAAACCTAATTCTCTCATTATTCCTAATAGAGCTTTTACTTTTTTTGACTTTGGTCCCCTCTCTGCTGGTAGCCTATCAACATCACTATCTAATACACAGTTAAAGTCCCCACCAATTAAATACATTCCCTCACCTTTCTGTGCCAAAAGAGAAAAAACATTCTTGAAAAATTGTGGGTAGTCCTCGTTAGTTGCGTAAAGATTAAGAATAGTGATTTTATTGCCTGCAATTGTTCCAACTACCATGATGTATCTCCCTTCTTTGTCTTTGTATACTTGCTCCATATAAAAAAAAAACTGACT
This sequence comes from Leuciscus leuciscus, assembly GCF_965113295.1. Taxonomy (NCBI): domain Eukaryota; kingdom Metazoa; phylum Chordata; class Actinopteri; order Cypriniformes; family Leuciscidae; genus Leuciscus; species Leuciscus leuciscus. The sequence goes on from NC_138743.1 coordinate 3,081,131, forward strand.
TGGCAAACATGATTGCAACACCTCTTCTCTTCCCCTTGTTATATGAAGCACTGTAAACTTGGTCCACCCATTCTCTCCTCAGTTTTAAATGTTCCCCATCAGAGAGGTGGGTCTCTTGAAGCAATGCAATGGAGCATTGCATTTTTCTAAGCTGATTAAATATTTTCTTTCTTTTAATTGGGCTGCTCAGTCCTTTTACATTATAACTGACACAAATTAAATTATCCATTGACGTTATTATAAATGTATGTTTTAGTCACCGGCAGGGCCGGAGTGGGGCCACTTTTCAGCCCGGGAGTTTCAGGCCCAAGACCGGCCCACTTTTTCCATGGTGGAATTCCAAATTAGCACTTTTTCTAAATTGGATAAATGAAGCAACAGTTCAGCTATTGTGTAGTTTGTATTAATACCATGGTTCAACAAATAATGTAAAGGTTAAATAATAATTCACTTAGACTTTATAAGAAGCAATTGCGACTTTATCACACAATTCTTACTTTATATTTCGCAATTCTGACTTTATAACGCGACTTTATATCACACAATTCTGACTCTATATCTTGCAATTCTGACTTTATAAGCAACTGCAACTTTATTTCACGCAGTTCTGACTTTATATCTTGCCATTCTGACTTTATAAGAAGCAATTGCGACTTTATTTCACACAATTCTGACTTTATATCTCGCAATTCTGACTTTATAACATACAATTGCGACTTTATATCACAATTCTGACTCTATATCTTGCTGACTTTATAAGCAATTGCGACTTTATTTCACGCAGTTCTGACTTTAGGCTATATCTTGCAATTCTGACTTTATAAGAAGCAATTGCGACTATTTCACACAATTCTGAATTTATATCTCACAATTCTGACTTTATAACACACAATTGCGCCTTTATATCACGCAATTCTGACTCTATCTCGCAATTCTGACTTTATAACACGCAATTGCGACTTTATTTCACACAATTTTGACTTTATATCTCGCAATTCTGATAAATAAAGTCAGAATTGCGAGCTGTAAACTCGCAATTGTGAGATAAAAAGTCGCAATTATCTTTTAACCTGTTAAGCTGCAACGCCACTTTTGAAAAATCCCCAGAAATGACATACCCAAACTAAAACAGATACAGTTCATGAACCCTTTGCACTAAAAGCACAAGTATGATCTCATTTGAAAGCTGACACCTGGTAGTTTATTGTAAATGTAGAATTAATTATTGTCATAATGAAAAAAACATTTTTTAAATAGCTTCAAAGTTTTGTAAAGTTATTAGAAATTTATTTTTATTAAACATATTCATGAAAATAAAATTGAAGTGGGCCCTGGAGCAATCTAGAAATGCACTGCAGCTAAAGCCATATGTGTGACCATGTTATATTTAAAATCTGAAAATGATAAGTCTAAAACTCTGTATTTGGTTAAATGTTTTTCAAGATCATGTCAAATTACTTTATTTTGATTAGACTCTAAAAATGCTACTGATGTTTAGTCATAATCTAAGTCATCTATTCAGTCTATTGTCTCTATTGTTTTGTGGTGCAAACGAGCCCCATTCAGTCTCAGTCTCCCCAGTACACATTCACACACCTCTCCAGCCTGGTTATGGATCTAAATATGCATATCTTTTGTCTGCATTATAGTTACTAACGACTGGCTATTCACAGGCTATTCATAGGGTTTCAATCCCTAATTTATTTTATCAAAGTTCTCACTTATATTTGAAACTGTATCAAATGCACTAAAACATTTCAGAAAAGCATTACTATTTAGAAAAAAACCCCATAAAAGAATAACTTCTAGGTGACAGGTGCACCTGAGCTAGCTAGCATGTTAGCTTAGCACACCATCAATACACGACCATTTATGAGATTAAAACTATGTTTGTGCTTCAAACTTATTTAATAACGCAAGTCGATTGTTTTAAATAATCTTCTGTGATCTAATTTGGCTTCAGATAAAAACAAAATCAGAAAGAAAATATATTATTTATAGTATGCACGATGATAAAGTCTATATCGATTAGCATTACATTATAAATATAATCTATTATTATAAAAATACCTGGCATTGCTTGAAGAACACTCAAATATCAAATATCATTTGCAATCATGTTTATTGTCTTCAAAACGTCTGTATCTGCATATTACAGCGATCTCTGTGTTAGCTTTGCAGGGTTGCCAACTCTCACGCATCTCGCGTGACAGTCACGCATTCAGCCTCAATCTCACGCTCTCACGCTCAACAAAGAAATCTCACGCAAAAATAGACATTCTTCTGTGCTCTATTTTTTTTTTTCACTCATGTGCACTAAATTTCAGAATTACTATAAACAATTCAGGCTCTTAACTACTGGATGGACCACTAGTTATGGCGCAAATTAGTTAAAAATCTCCCAGAACCTAGAGCGAGCACGCATGCGAGACTGTCGTCCAAACCAACCGATAGCGCGCGCACGCACGGCAGAGAGGGAAAGTCTTACAACTGCGCATTTTATCAGTTGCGGCGCCTTCATCTATAGTCTACACTGCAGCACGACGTATATTCACATCAAATGTTAACGCAGAGGAACGGGACACTGCAGTTCACAAAAGTTCATTATTTGCATGTGCTTTAAAGCCTTGCCGGTTAAACATGTCATTCGCTGCTGATGCGCTGTTCAAATATGCGCTTTACTGAGTGCGTAGGCTACACTCGACGCGCACATGCACTAAAAGCCTGTTACTGGACTAAGTTATCTTGTGAGTCTAATATTGCGCTAATACTGTCAAATACAGACAATGTTTACATAAACAAAGTTGGTTATGTCTAAAGTGAAAGCAAACAGAGAAAATTAATTAAAATCTGCTTGTCATATATATGCGTGTATATTAGACGCGTCGCGTGCAGTTCTTACAGAGACAGTAGCCCTAATAATAAACATGATGCCGCTTGTCCTTAAAGAGATAGTTCACCCAAAACCAAACAGTTGCTGGTCCCCATTGACATACATAGTAGGAAAAAAATATACTATGGAAGTCACAGGGGTACATCAACTGTTTGGTTACTGACATTCTTTCAAATAACGTTTATTTTCAACAGAAGAAAGAAACTTATTCAGGTTTAAAACAACTTAAGAGAGTAAATTATGACTTTTTGGGGGGAGAACTATGCCGTTAATGTTAATAAAACAACAAAACACACAGAGGAAATCATTCACTGCTCTTGACTGAGAACTTTAAGTCTGTTGTGTTTTATTTTCATATTTGTCCATTTAATTACTTTCTTCAATTCTACTGTTAAATACACCTATAGCTGAAAAAATAAAGCACTGTTTATTTCATTTGTATATTAAGTTGTGTATGTGTAATATGTATCTCTGTTCTTAATTTTTAATAACAAAGAAAATAGTGACAAAGATTTTAGCTTCGCCACTTTGACCTAAATGTCTGCCATTCTTTTTTATTTTATATTTTGTTACCTATATTTTGTTATAAGGCTTTGTTTTTAAAATAGGGAAATTAGTTTGGCTGTAATGCTCAGTCACATGCAAAATAGTAAAACCAACATGAAAAAGAATCATGATAAAATCGTGATTTTTTCTGAAAATCGAAACAAAAATTGTGATATTATTGCCATATCGCCCACCCCAGGTGTAAAAAAGTGCCTAGATGTGCTTAGATGCTAAAAATGTGTTATTATTGATCATTATATCACACTACAATTAAACATAATGAAACATTCATTTGAATTGAAATTGTTTTATTAGCTTAGCTAATATTATTTATTAGCTTTTTCTAGAGATTGCAGTCATGCATGACATGGTGAAAAATGACTTGAAATAATACTGAAAATAGGTTAAGATGAATGTTGAAAATAGGTTAAGATGAATGTTAAAGGTGTGCCCCCTAAAAGCCCCCCCCCCCCCCCCCCCCCCCCCCCCCCCCCCCCCGTCGGAGAAGTCTCACTCCGAGCTAAACTGAAAAGTTGGCAACCCTGGCTTTGTGTGTAGCTGCTATCAGAGCCATAGAGAGAGAGAGTTGCGACACTCCCATAGACCTCCGTTGTAAATAATGGCGGCGCTTTTAACCGCCTACTTCCGGGATATGAAGATCGGAATAGTTCCAAACACTGTCATTTGGGCGTTGGACACCATTCACTTACATTGCTGCGCGTCGAGTTGTTCCAGAGTTAAGTTGCTGAAATATCGACCTCTTTTGAATTGTCAACTGTCTATATTGTATCAGAGGCCCTTTGCGATGCTTATACTGGTCTTCATTTGTACATGCACAGCGTAATTATTTATATTTTATGTTGGTTGTTTCAACCAATTTTCAAGCACTGCCTGCTAGCTAACGTTAGTTAGCTAGCGCGACTTCGTCAGCTAAGAGTTCGGTAATGAATCGCTACCACCTTTATAGCAACTTTTATTTAATTAAATTTTTTGGGATATACTAACTTTTCATTATGTTATTATTGTCTTGAGTGAAGCGGCTTGTGAGAACAATGCTGGACCTTTAGGATTGTTATGGCCATCACCAGTCCTGTCTGTTTCATGGATCACCTGCCCCTGGTTTTTGTTTTTCTTGTTCACACACACAAGCACACATTTTTGTTGTCTGTCATTGTTTAATAAAAAATATTTTATTTGAAAACCTTCATTTGTATCAGCCATGCTTAAATTCGTTTTTAATCTGTTATAGTTTTGATAATGTGTATGGCCTTAATCTTAAAATAATATTCTTAGTCTTAACATGATCATGTTTCACGTTGTGGTCCTGGGGGTGGCCACTTTCATCAGAAGAAGTGAGCTAGCTTCTAAGCGAATTCTGAACGGACCGCCACGGCAGACCTCTTTGCGTGATCACGAAGGTAGGCTAATGGCTGAATCAAAATTTATAAGCAAAATCACGGGAATCAATAGCCTAATACAGCCCAGTTGTGCTAAAATAAATATCATGAGACGTCCATCATCAGATGAATGATATGGAAAAGTTAAGTTAGAGCCGCTAAAGCCAGTGCTACTACCCATGCGAACATGAACACTAAGCTTTTCCCTCCAAAAATATAGCCTAAAACTTATCTCCAAATGCAAAACTGACATTAACAAAATGCAATAATGCAATAACAGCTGAAAAAGTACTTGGGTGTGTGTTTTATTTTATATTTACCGTTCAATAATGCAATCGCTGCTGTCGGTCCCATAGAAGAACATGACAGCCAGCGTACGTTTTGGAACTATTGGGGCTTACATGAACCACGTGACAGCCATAGCGGCGACATCAAAGAGTGTCGCAACTCTCTCTCTCTATGGCTCTGGCTGCTATCAGTGACGTCCTTGAAGGTCACATGATTATGTCTCTTCTTCATGTTCCATATATGGAGTATTTTTGTGCATATAGCGCCCTCAGGCTATAGGTATGAATTGAAAACACAGCACATCTCAGTAAGAAGCGCTCATAATGATTACATCGACGCATTTGGGTATAAATTCAATAAATATTATTCCTGTCTATAGAAATATGATGTGAATCAATGAGAATATATCAATATTTCTCCAAGTCTGCACATTTTTGAGCTAAAAGCCCTGAGGGACGTTGTTTTGTGAATCGCTGTCATGACAACAGCACGGAGTTTTTTTTTATGAATGGACCAGCTGACGGTCATAAATCATATTAAAGGTATCAACGCATTTTTCCATTTCATAAATCCTGACACAAAATAAGACATAACTGTCACTATAAGTTTCTCAGAATACAATAGTTGTCAAATACTGAAACTTGAGTCTTATATCTTTTTAATGATGTATAGTTTGTCAAGGTAAAACATTTAATCTGATAGTTACTTTGAACTAAATAAATAAAAAAACGCTTCAGTGCGCCGACGCACTGGTGAGGGTTAACAGGTTAAAATGTTTTATTCTGTGGCAGAAACAAAGCTTCCATACCTCCTGGCCTCTTCCTCCCATCCATCCTCCCTGACGCGTACCGTTACGGTAGGGCCGGCCCAGCCATCGGTAAGCGCCGGCGGTGCCGCGGTAGCCTACCTGAGAAAACGCCTCGGTTACGACTGTAACCTCGGTTCCCTGAAGAGGGAACGAGCGTTGCGTCGAAACTGACGCTATGGGAACGCTTTGCGTGATGACGTCTTGAAGCACATGTAAAACCAGTCCAATGGTGTGGCGGAACGTCAGAGGCGGGTGACGTCACGTACCAGGAAGCTATAAAAGCCGGCCCGAAACAGAAAACGAAAGCTTCGTAAAGTCTGAAGTCGCGCTGACAGGCATGAAGGAGATATGGCAAGGCGACGCAACGCTCGTTCCCTCTTCAGGGAACCGAGGTTACAGTCGTAACCGAGGCGTTCCCTTTCAAGGGAACTCCCGTTGCGTCGAAACTGACGCTATGGGAACGTCTATACCAACGCCTCCATAGCTACAAATGTCTGTCCTGTGTGTAATCATGTGAGCAGCACTAAGAAGACAAAACATGAGACCCTGGAGTAGAGTCTAAATCCAGAGAGTAGAACCTGACGAAGGTGTGCGGTGAGGACCAGCCTGCCGCATCACAGACGTCCTGTAACGATACTCCTGATATAAGGGCCTTAGAGGCCGCCATACTCCTAGTAGAGAGCGACCGGACAGCCAAAGGAGAAGGCTGTCCAGCCGCCTCATAAGCCAGTGAGATAGTCTCAACCACCCACTTGCTCATCCTTTGCTTAGACACTGGACCTCCCTTGTTAGGGGAGCAAAAGTCACTTTTACGCCACAGGGCAGCTCTGTGGACATACGCGTCTAACGCCCGAACAGGGCAAAGCAAATTATTCGCCTCCTGGTCCGATTTCGAAAGGGAGGAGGACCTCCAAGTGCCACGAGGGAAACGAGATACCAAAGGGTCTTTCCCCACAGACATTCCACCCAAAGGACTGTGGTAAGCACCTACGGCCGCCACATAAACCTTTAAAGTGGACGGGGTCAGACCTGCAGTGAACCGGTCCTGCAGGAACTCCAGAACTGTACCAATTGGGCAGTTGACTGGATCCAACCGACGGTCACTACACAAAGAGGTGAATACTCTTCAGTTCAGGGCATAAAGTTTCCTCGTGGAGGGAGCTTGGACTGTAGAATGGTCTCAACAACCTCAGTTGAGAGACCTGACTCTATGAGCTGGGCCCCCTCAGAGGCCAAGCCCACAGGTTCCACAGTTCTGGGCGGGGGTGAAATATTGAGCCCCCTGCTTGGGACAGAAGGTCCCTCCTGACGGGTAGCTCCAGAGGATGCCCGTCGAGGAGGGACACAAGATCGGGAAACCATACTCTGCCCGGCCAGCGCGGGGCTATAAAAAGCAGGCAAACCCGGTCCCTGCGAACTCTTTCCAGAACTCCCGGGAGCAGAGCAACTGGGGGAAAGGCGTACAGACGTAGCCTCGGCCACGTCTGTACCATAGCATCCAGTCCCAGAGGAGCTGGATGCGTGAAGGAGAACCAAAGTGGACAGTGAGACGTCTCTCGAGACGCAAACAGATCCACTTATAATTTCCATATCAGCTCCACCACCTCGGGGGTGGAGCCACCATTCCCCGGGCCTCGGCCCCTGTCTCGACAGAGTGTCTGCTCCTATATTCTGGACCCCGGGGATGTAGGTTGCCTTGAGTGACAGCAACTTCCCCTGGGACCACAAGAGGATATGGCATGCCAGCGCAAACCCCCTTGATATAGGCGACTACCGACGTGTTGTCCGTATGTCCTACACATGGTGTCCCCTGAGACCTGTGATAAAGCTCCTCAGAGCCCGGAAGACAGCTAACATCTCTAGGCTATAGAATGCCAGGAACGATGATGGTCTTCCCACAGACCTTGAGATGAGCGACCCTCAGGATCGCTCCCCAACCCGTGAGGGAAGCATCTGTCGTTAGCAGTTTGCGACGACAAGGAGCTCCCAGCACTGGGCCCTGGGACAGGAACCAAGGTTTCTTCCACATAACCAAGGCACGTAGGCATCACCGCGTGACCTTGATTGTGCGAAATGGGTTGCCCCTCGGGGAAAAACCCTCTGGTCCTGAGCCACCACTGCAGGGGCCTCATGTGCAGCAGTCCAAAAGGTATCCCGTTGGAAGCTGCTGCCATGAGACCCAACAGTCTCTGGAACTGTTTGACAGTGAGTAGCTGGCCTAGCTTTACACTTCTCACAGCTGCCAGGATGGAATCGAAGCGTGGCGATGACAGGCGCGCCTGCATCGACACTGAATCCCAAACCACGCCTAAAAAAGTGGTCCTCTAAAATGGAGAAAGCACACTCTTCTTGGCGTTCAGCCATAACCCCAACTCTTTCATATGGGCGAGAACAACAACATATGTTGAACCGCCATCTAATGCGACTGAGCTAAAATCAACCAATCGTCGATGTAGTTCGTGATGTGAATACCCCGGAGGCGCAGAGGCGCCAGAGCTGCATCCACGCATTTGGTGAAAGTGCGGGGTGATAAAGCCAGGCCGAATGGAAGAACTCGATATTGGTATGCTTTGCCCCCGAAAGCAAACCTCAGGAACTTCCAATGACACGGACGGATGGAAATATGCGTCCTTGAGGTCTATCGTGACAAACCAGTCCTCGGACCTGATCTGTGGCACGATTTGTCTCAAGGTTAACATTTTGAACTTGAGCTGCATGGCTGACTCGTACAGAACTCGAAGATCTAAAATGGGACGCAATCCCCCGTCCTTTTTTGGAACTATGAAGTACCGGCTTTTACCGTGTTTACTTCCTGTTCCATAACCAGAACCTGCTCGGGGCCCACCACTGTGGGCAGGACCCCCATAAACCGCGGTGGGCGTTAATAGAATTGTATCTAATACCCTTTTTCCACGGTCTGCAGGACCCAACGAGAAACATTTGACAGTAGCTTCCACGCTGTCAAAGATTCTACTAGAGGTACCAGTCTCTCGAGACTGGTTTCTGGATTTTGTTGCTGTTGAGTAGTCGGTTCGTCGCCCTGTAACGGCGCACCGGCAGGGAACGACCAAACAGACTGCTCCAGCACCCTCCTCAGAGGGGGCGGGCATCCCGAGGCCACTACGTTTCCGGGTGGACCTTGAGATATGTGCTCGCCGGAGACCGCTGCGCCCTGTAACACCGGAGGCGGCAGGGTTGGCAGAACGGTCCCCTGAGGGCACCGAAGAGAGACGGCACCGTATTTTTCTCCTGCTGTTGAGTAGTCGGTTCGTCGCCCTGTAACGGCACACCGGCAGGGAACGACCAAACAGACTGCTCTAGCACCCTCCTCAGAGGGGGCGGGCATCCCGAGGCCACTACGTTTCCGGGTGGACCTTGAGATATGTGCTCGCCGGAGACCGCTGCGCCCTGTAACACCAGAGGTGGCAGGGTTGGCAGAACGGTCCCCTGAGGGCACCGAAGAGAGATGGGCACCGTGAAAAGAGGTGTTAACCGCTCTGCTTCGGGGGGACTACCCTCATTTGTCCTGAGCCCTCAGACATCAGGACTTTTTCCCAGCAGCCTTCTTGGCGGTAATAACGGTCCGCAGATCCGTTTTACCCCTCGAAGACTGCTGGGTTTGAGAGCGCCCTCCGTGTCCCCGAGATTTTTGTGGGGGAGCACGAGAGGACACACTCTGTTTTTGAGTGGCACGATGTTCAGCGCTCTTTTTAGAGGAGTGAGGCTGCTCCCGCTCAGCAGCCTCAATGAAAGAACGGCGGGGGAGAAGTTTTTGTAATGCAGCTGCCTGTTTAGCAGCTTCCTGAGATTTAGCTACCGCACTGTTTACTGCATCACCAAATAAACCAACAGTGGAAACCGGAGCATCTAAAAGAACGTGCTTTTCTTTCTCTTTTATATCGCTCAAATTGAGCCACAGATGTCTCTCAGTGGCCACCAGGGCTGCCATAGACCGCCCGATTGATTTAGCGGTCTCCTTGGTGGCCCTGAGAGACAGATCTGTGGCTCTGCGTAGTTCAGCCACTGTGTCAGGACCAATTCCCCCGCCCTCCTCTAAATCCCCCAATAATTCTGCCTTATAGGCTTGCATAATAGACATCGTATGCAGACACGCTGCAGCTTGACCAGCGGCTGCATACGATTTATGAACCAGAGATGATGTGAATTTTACTGGCTTAGAGGGAAGTGAAGGAGCTTTCAGGGAAGATGCCGTTGCTGGAGAGAGATAGCTCGCAAGCGTCTCCTCCACCTTCGGCATCTCCCCATAACCATATTCTTTATATTTGTGAATGGAAGAATAGTGGGATGTTTGTGGTGCATACACTCTGTATGAAACCGGTTTTCCCCACGATTTCGACACCTCGGTGTGGAGATCGGGGAAAAACGGAAGGCTTCTTCGCTGAGGCTGTGTACGAGATGGCAGGAAGCGTTCGTCGAGCTTACTTTTCGAACGAACGTCCTGCCTATCCTCTGGCCACTCAATAGATAATCTGTGAACTGCTCTCGTGACAACATCGAGCAATTCCTCAAAAGCGTGAGACTGAGGTGGCGAATCCTCAGACTCAGCTTCAATACTAACAACGTCCAACTCCTCAGAGCTGGACAATTGCAGTATTGGTGCCTCCATCGGGGGGGAAGAAACCGCAGCGCGTGCTTCCACACCCTGATGAGAGGCACTGGATCTATCAGAAGGATGTTGAGATAAGGCAGAGCCCGTCTCAACATCCACTGATAAATCCATTTGTGAACCCCAGGTCTGAGATCGACGCCGTGCCTCGGCAGCGGCGGGACCCAAGCCCTGGGGAACGTGATCGGGATTGAACCGAGCCAAGCGGGATCGGAGCGTACGCAATGGAAGCGCCTCGCAATGCACACAGTCACCACCCTCGAGTGCTGACTGGGCATGCTCCTCACCCAAACAAACAACACAAAGAGTGTGAGTATCACCTCCCGTTAAATAACGCGGGCAGGGATGGACACACACTCTAAACTGCTGCTTGCTCGCCATACTGAATATATATATATATAATATAGACAGACAACACCAAATAACAAGGACAGATTCAACACAGAGCGCAACTGAAGACTCAGAAAGCTTTCGTTTTCTGTTTCGGGCCGGCTTTTATAGCTTCCTGGTACGTGACGTCACCCGCCTCTGACGTTCCGCCACACCATTGGACTGGTTTTACATGTGCTTCAAGACGTCATCACGCAAAGCGTTCCCATAGCGTCAGTTTCGACGCAACGGGAGTTCCCTTGAAAGGGAAACCTAAATCGGGTCAGGCCAATGACGTCGTGTATAGAGTAGGCGGGGCGGGCTTAACATAATGACGACAGAGTTGCGACGGTTCCCTGCTACTTGAAAACAAAGAAGAGCTGCTGCTGGAGAATAGTCTTTCGAATCGGCTTTGGCCGCGACTCTGGAGGACTTGGAGTTAAGTTTTTCTTTGAGAAAAGAGCAAAGAACGGCACTTAAGTCATTCTTAAAAAAGGAAGATGTGTTTGTACTTTTGCTGGCCAGAAAGGGAACGTTTTGGAAAAGACGTGTTATGGACCCAACCAACTCTATAGGAGGGGAGGGGAGAACTCCCTCACATGGTACAACCCATGCAGAGGCTGCGCTCTGCGGTGTCAGAATGCGGAACGTGTGTAGCCGTGACATTGAAATGTGCAAAAAAAAAAATATATATATATATCCTCGACCGGCCCAAAAGTTAAGCGGCCCACCGGGAATTCTCCCGATTCTCCCGATTACCCACTCCGGGCCTGGTCACCGGTATATGTTCTAGTAATATAGAAAAACAACTAAACGCTTTAGCTGTCAAGGGTAAATAATTAAAGTAAACAAAAACAGGAACTATGTACACGAACAAGACTTCCAAACATCCATTCGGCCAGGTTCTTGATTCGTAGGCCAAATCCCGATGTAAGAAGGGCAGGGAGTTGTGACGTTGACTCCCTGGGGTATCAAAAGTGCACCAAGTGCACGCAGCCAGATTTGAAACACGGCCGCCTCCAAGAGTGATTTCCACTCAGCAAAACGTCAGTAAGCATCCGTCAATTTAGAGAAAAAAAAATCAATTATTATCCCGAAAGTAAAGAAGAGAGAGAGAGAGAGAGAGAGAAAAGTTTCTTAATCGTATGTATTCTACAATGAGCCAATCTCTCTCTTTTATAATGTAACCAGAGTTTACTCACATTCTGAAGCAGAAATATCCCGTTTAAATGTAACGTATTTGAGCGATTCATTGCTTCAAAAATGCTTGAAGATCCGCGTCGGACAGCAGCGCAGTGTTTCGATCCACGTCTACTTTTACCTTGCACTGACCATCTTGCCTTCGAAATCTCTTTTACTTGTCGGTCTCGATCATCCACTCGAACTTTAATTCCCAAGTCTCGCAGAGAGTTGGTGCAGCATCATCTGAAAAGTTTTTACTCCCGTCTCCCGGTAGATCCTTATCTGTGCTGGATAGACACACTGAGCTCGCACATCCTTCATTTTGAGCTGTTTCATTACGTCTCGTACCTGCGCTCTCTTCCTCTGCAGCTCAGGTGAATAGTCGTTGTCAAAGAAGATTCGTTTCGCGTTGTTTCTGTTACCAGGCTTTCGTAGGACAGCTTCCTCAGGACATGGAGATAAAGATTGAAAGGGCACACAGGGCCCTTGCAGCCAAACCAAAAGACCCCGCCGCACCCCCGAGATCGATAATAGTGAGATTCCTGGACTACGCGGTTAAAGGACAAGTTCGGTATTTTACACTTAAAGCCCTGTTTACAGATCGTATCTGATGAAATAGAATGGTTAAGATTAAAATTTGGACACATGCTCCTGTCCCGAGAATTTTAGGTTTATTTCGCTTTTGTGGACCTATTTTGCCAAACGCGTCACACCCGTGATTCTTCCGAAGCGAAATAAACCTAAAATTCTCGGGACAGCAGCATGTGTCCAGATTTTAATCTTAACCGTTGTATTTCATCAGATACGATCTGTAAACAGGGCTTTAAGTGTAAAATACCGAACTTGTCCTTTAACCGCGTAGTCCAGGAATCTCACTATTATCGATCTCGGGGGTGCGGCGGGGTCTTTTGGTTTGGCTGCAAGGGCCCTGTGTGCCCTTTCAATCTTTATCTCCATGTCCTGAGGAAGCTGTAGAACTGTGGTGAGCAGACCTTTAACAAATTCCGCCGTGTTTTCTCCTTCGCAGCCCTCTGGAACTTGATATATTCTTAGATTATTCCGCCGAAGTCTATTTTGTAAGTCTTCGCATCTATCTGTGAGATCCACCTCACGTTCCAGTAGATATCGTAGCGCTCTTTCATGTCTCATCCCAGTCTCCTCAGCAGTACTAATCCGTTCCTCCGTCTCCGCGATTCTACTCTCCAAACCGTTTACTTGGCATTTTAAGTCCTCAATCGAGGTCTCCACTTTTGTCAGTGATATTCTTGTTTGTTTATGCCCCTCTTGGTTTTCTTTTTTTAACGATTTCAGTTCTTCCATCACTTCAGTTTAGCAGGCCTAGCAGGGCTAGGTGATCGTTTCTTATCGTCTCTCTCTCTTGAGTTTTCATTTTTGGAGGTATTCTTGTGTCTCGTTGCTGTACTCATTCCGAAAAACTCTGAATATAACTGAATTTGTAATATAAATCGAGATTTATTACAAAAATCCGACGGAGCTTCACTTTCAAGCGTTTGCCATCTCTCTGACGTCACCGGAAGTCCTGATACAACCTTTAAACTAAGACTCCTACGTATAAGTTTTAAGCTAAATTAGGAGTTTTCTGAGAGGATTCTTAGAAGCTTTAAGAATATGGACCCTGATTTGCTATGGAGGTTGAACAAAAACTGTATATTATTAGAAGGTTTATATAATCAAATATTGCTCATGCGCAATTCAAATGATTGTATACAACAAAGTTGTTATTTGAGTGTGGGTTATTATTAGGCCGCTGTCGGTAGCCTAAAAGAGGCTTAGAAATAGGGTTTCGTTCCGACAAACGGGGCACAAAAAAGTTCTCCACGCATTACACACACACACACACACACACACACACACACACTAACCCGACCCCTAAACCTACCCATCACACACATACACACAAGTCAAGCGTCTATAAAATGCCGATAGCAGGCCGGGTGAAACCCGTAGTTGTTGGGACATCAGAGACCGGTTTGTCCAGGAGGGCAACATGTTTATTAGCAATAGCTAACGTTAGCTCCGTAGTGTCCAACGTTTTGAGCCATTCCTATGCTTGATTTTTTCCCATCGGACTTCAGTAAAGGGCTGCGGACCTTTCCCACCATCTTTTCCGACATGAAGAATACACTTTACGGGTGTTAATCGAGCTTGATCGCCGCTATCAGATGAAGATGCGCTGCTTACGTCCTCCTCCATGTTTACATGTGCGTAGTGATATTGGCTTGATTTCGGCTGTGACCTACTTACATTTTCGATGCTGATTGGTTGAAAATCTAGCTCAACAGTTTTACATGTCTCAATACGCAGTCAATATAGTGCGCCAATAAATTAACTGCAGGATAATGCGTGGAGAACTTTTTGCTTGGATACCTTTTATTAACGTTGAACATATTGAGCAAAAGAAAAATTAGTGCCCCGTTTGTCGGAACGAAACTGAACGATACAGCTCACATACAGCGGCCTATATATCTGAAAATATATAGCAGTTGGTTTTAATAGTTTTGGCTCTACTGCTCTACATGAAATGTTTCCAAATACAGTATTTTAAGTGTGTGTGTGTGTGTGTGTGTGTGTGTGTGTGTGTGTGTGTGTGTGTGTGTGTGTGTGTGTGTGTGTGTGTGTGTGTCCATTAGGGCGTGTTTTCAGCAGTACGGTCTGCGTTACACAGCTGTCATCCCTACCAACATATTTGGACCTCATGACAACTTCAACATTGAGGACTGCCACGTGATGCCGGGGTTGGTACACAAGACGTACCTGGCAAAGAGTGAGTCATGTTTAACTTTCTGGAACAATCTGAAGCCACAGTCACATTCAGAGTGTCCCACATGTTGGTAAATTTGCGTGTGTTTGTGTGTTTTGTAGAGGAAGGTAAACCTCTGCAGGTCTGGGGTTCAGGTCGCGCCCTGCGTCAGTTCATCTATTCTGTGGATCTGGCTCGTCTGTTTGTGTGGGTTTTGAGGGAGTATGACGAGGTGGAGCCCATCATTGCGTCAGGTACTCGACGAGTGTTTGACATCACACATATTGGATCTGTTTCATCAGAGCTCAATGGCTGATCAAATATCAAGATCATGTCTCTCTTGATTTTCTTTGCCTTTGTTTCTTCTCTCTAGTTGGAGAGGAGGATGAGTTGACCATAAAGGACGCTGTGGACGCTGTGGTTGAAGGGTTTGGGTTTAAAGGTGAAGTGATTGTATCCTTTCACATATAAACATTGTCTGCAGTTATTTTTTACAGCTGACAGAACTGCTATCTTTGTTCTGTGGAACTCAAAATAAGACATTTTGCAGAATGTCCCGATTGTTCTTGAGCTGTTGAGCTTTAAACCCTTTAATCCTTAACTAACCGCTCTCAGTATGACACTAGTAAATCAGACGGCCAGATCAAGAAAACCGCCAGTAATGCCAAACTACGCAAATACCTGCCAGACTTCAAGTTCACACCGTTCAAAGCAGGTGATCAATCTTCACTTCTCGCTTCAGCAATTACTAAATGTTTTTTTCAATAGTAGTAAAAAGCAGAGACCAAAACAAGAACCTTTATAAGTGCTTTCCTTTTACAGCCGTCAAGGAGACGTGCGATTGGTTAGCGGCCAATTATGACATCATCCGTAAATGAAGATCGTCACATCTCATTGGTGGTGGGGGGGGAGCATCTTAATGCTGGAAACCAATGATTTATCAAACATTTTTTTACAAATTTGTCAATCAGGGTATGTTCTGGGTTTATTGTCTAATGATCTGTACTGTGAATTGCTATAATACACTAATATTTAAAATAATGTTGTTTATTTTTGAATTTATTGAATATTTTAAGGTTCCCAAATTCATACATGTCTAGAAAATCAGCAGTTTTCATTTCATTCCCAGCAGGAAATTTTTCATGTGGAAAATTTCGAGAGACTTTCATCCAAATCCAAGTCATGAAGAGAAGTTAGATTTACAAATATAAAAAGAAAAAAAAAGAAAAAAGCAGGACACTCTAAAATACATTTAAAAAATAATTTTACATTTTAGCGACCACACTTTTGTGTCATTTCATTTTCTTGTTTTTGTATGTATAGTCATTTAGCGAATAGGGTTGGTATCATTAGAATTTTAGCAATTCTAATTCTTACCGATTCCCAGTTTCGAGGGATTTTTTTTCAAAGTGAGTAATTTTCCTATTCTTTTGTTCTTTGGTTAACATTAATGACACAGATTGCAGCAGGACAGTGTTAATTTTGACAGCAAATTTTGATTTAGTTTTAGTCATAGTCTTTTGACTAAAATGCCATTTAGTTTTAGTCATATTTTAGTCATCTGAATTGTTTTAGTTTTACTCTAGTTTTAGTCGACGAAATACAATAAGATTTTAGTCGACTAAATCTACAGTAGATTTAGTCGACTAAAATATAATGGGTTTCAATTTAAATGCATTTATTTAGAATTTCTCAAAAATTTCCAACCCCATATACTCCCGGAGAAAACATATATTTACCTGCTAATATGAATGATTTTAAAGTTTGAACGTGCAATACAGATACAGATTTAACTACTGTAACTTAAAAAATATCTTAAAATTAAATAAAACCACTTTTCCTAAAGTAGAAGACAGTCTTCTTTTCAATGAATGATATATGAATTCTTTATAACTACTTGCATACATCATTCTCTATTCTTTCAAGCAGACATATTTATTTGTATGAATTAAATATAATTAATCCTTATTAAAGCTATTAACGAGCAGTGAATGCTTTTCTCTTTTTCTTTTGTTGCTTGATCAATATTAAGGACACAGACCGCATTAGGTTTATTACCCACTGTCACTTTAAGACATCGGATCATGTCCAATGACATGCGGATCCAATGCACTGATGCACATAGATACACTCACAACTGTTTAAGACATAACTGACATAATTTACGTGAATACTCTCCAAAACGGACATTTAGACATAATATTTGTGTGTATTTGTCCATTCAGACACGAAAGAGAGCTCAATTCTGTACTCGCGCACTGTATAGGCTAGGTGTCTATGTGCATGGCTGCACGCTTCGGGTCGGGTGTGTGCGCACAGAAAACCGTACCGAATATAGCTCTTTTTTTGCGTCGTCACTCTTATTCAGATCTTCATGTCTGCTCTACTCATTCTCCCAGACGTTTACATGTTTTAACGTTTTATGAGACGTGCAGCGCATGCGAACTCGTGTGCCGCTGGGTAGATCACGTTACAGTACAATTGAGCGCATCTACCACAAATGCAGGACATCAGACTGGATCGCTTCCCAAATCGTCACTATCTAACATTTTCGTCTAGTTTTTATTCGTTGACGAAAATGTCAATAGATTTTCGTCATAGTTTTTGTCATTCAAAACTAGTTTTTATTTAGTTATCGTCTCGTTTTCGTCTGTGAAAAAATGTCGTTGACGAAAATAATGACGAAAATTATTCGTCAACGAAATTAACACTGCAGCAGGATTATTAGGCTGCTGTCACTTTAAGACTATACAATATGACCAGGCTATTCAAGTGCTAGTAGTAGCCTAGATTACTATCAATATGTCTTTCTCAACACTGAAACGTAAAATTTCCAATGAAAACTGTCAGTTTAACCCTGCCTGGACTGACAAATACTTGTTTATTTTACCGCCACATCCAAACGCCAAACTGATGTGTTTAATTTGTAATGAGTGCGTTGCAGTACTTAAAGATTATAATGTGCGGAGGCACCACGTTGAGAAACACCAGACTTTCCGCACCAATTTTCCCGAGGGATCTCAAGAGAAGGCTGCAAAAGTGCAGAGTTTCAATGCAGGGGTCAATGACTGAGCCCGACTAATGCCTCGCCTTCAGAGGCCACCAACGACAGGCTGTCATTGTGGAGGTCTTCCTCCGATCCATCAAAGTAGACGAGGCCGGCCGCTTCAAAGGAGGGGGCGCTGGTCTGCTTTGGTGAAGAGGCACGCGGGGTCTGAGCCGGCATGAGCTCACTCGTCTCCGTACGCTCGTGTGTTCTCTGACCCTGACATTTCTTCCTCCGAGGCTCTTGGGAGGCGGGAAACGGGAGGGCGCGAGGGGCGGGTCGCTCTCTAAAAAGAAAGCTAGCCGCGAGCGAGGGGAGAGTGGCTTGTTCTCGCAATGAGTTCCACACTCTGGTAAAACCCCCAGATAAAATTCAATGATTATATTTGCACAAAAGTAAATTCTAGAGGTCAACTTACTAGAAAGTAAATACTGCATGAGCAATTTAAAATGAATACAGAAAAGCCACTTGTGATCAGTTTTGAATGTTTGTAATTGACATTTATAAACTATCAATGACACTGTTTACATCTTGTTTCTTTTTGTTTTTCTACAGTTTGAAAGGACTATAATCCCAGAGCGTGGTCAAACACATTCATAGGAATTCATGAAAAACATGAACATATAACATAAAAGAGAAATAAATGACAGTCCTTCTATATGAGAGTTTTTAAGACTAAACAAATCATATTTCTTTTAGAACATCTTTCTGCTATGTCTACAAAACATCGACATGAAAGATGAGTATTGCTGTTTTTCTGTTACCTATAAAACTATTACACTTCAAACTCGTCTAACTATTACACTTAACCCTAAAACAGGCAACGTGACCTGGGAGTCACATTACATAGTTTTTATTGTCTTTTTTGGGGTATAAGAACGATTTTTTCATCAGATCCTTTTATCATTTATCACAGCCTGGTCTGTCTTGAGTATGCTGGTCACATGATTTGCTTCAAGTTTTTTGTGATAAATTAGTCAGCCTGACCTAAATCCAACATGGCTGCCGGTGGTGCAGGACATTCAGATTTTGAGGAAAGTAAATATTAAACTTACTTTTTTGCTGGAAAAATAATAATAATACTGCTAACATTAATTGTGAACATTGTCTTAAGGTGCTGAAGAAGAAAATGAATGAATATGTTGTTCATGTATAAAAAAAGGATTAACCCTAATTTTGACCATCTTTGTATTTTGAGTTTTTAATTCACTATATTACAATTAAATCCTAATCTAATCATGACAAACTATATATCGTTGGAAAGGTCTAAGACTCCTAAATAGATATTTTAGCACTGTTTTTTGTTACAAATTATGTAGAAACAGTAATAGATGAATTTATGACAATAGTGCACCTCAAAAAATCTACATCAAAACAGGAGTTCTGGCTTTGTCACAAAAAGTCGATGCACACACTTTTAATAATTGAAACTTTGGTTTTCATGTTAAAAGTTCATAATAAAACATATAATCTAGTATTTGTCAATAAAAAATGATAAAATAATATCCTCTATAAAGTATAATATATATATATATATATATATATATATATATATATATATATATATATATTATCCTCTAAAATATAATATTATCTTATTTATCGCTTTTTTATTACTTCACATATTTTAGTAGTTATCATAAATTAGGTATCATTTGAAAGCTTACAAACTCAGAATTCATCCTGTGTAAACCGTTTTGAAATTGGACGTTGCGTTTCCATAGAAACGGTACTCTAAATTCTTTTCTCTGGCTCCACCCCTTTTGGGCGTAATCATGTTTCATAATTTATGATCAAAACCTTTTCTAATCTTGACAAAATATTGTCAGAAAGGTCTGAGTCTCAAAGTTCGATATTTTGTGACAGAAGTGATATTTGGACAGAAATGTATTAATTTGTTACGGCAGAATGCATACAATTAAATTCAATGGAATGTATGTCACCCGGTGGCGATTTTTGGTATTACGCCTAAACAAAATCTCATGGGAACTTCGTTTTGTGATATCAACTTCAAATTTGGAACACAACTTGGTTAGATATATGACTTTGATTTTATATTAATTTTAGAGTAAAAAATATTTTGTAAAATATATATTTTATATAAAAGAATATTAAGTAGCCTACAGTACATTTGATTTACTGTAAATTTAAACTTCCATAACTTTTTCATACTTCCATTTTTTTTTAAGTGCTTTCACTTCAGCAATAATCTGCTGAGTGTTTTCTTTAAAACAAGACCAAACTTAGGTCTATACCCATAAGCATTCTTGAATTACAACCATTTAAGTTTGATAAGTGCATTTTAATGTCCATTCTCAAAAAGGGGGCTGAGAGTTAAGGGGTTAAAGTACCATTTTTATAGTAACGCAAGGTCCGATTTCAAAACAGTTTTCACAGGCTGAATCTTGAGTTCGTAGGCTTTCGAATGATATATCATTTGTCAACATTAGATCAGAGGAAGTATAGAATATAATTGTTTTAAAAATGCAGTGGCAAGTGGGCCAGTAACAGTTAACAGATTAATGACTATAGGTCCTTTTTTTTTACCCTAATCAGGCAACGTGACCTGGGAGTCACAACTCATAAAATCCAAAATATATCAAATATTTCAAAAATTCTTTTGGATATGTTTTACTTAAGTCCAGATGATATAAAAAATGACATTAAATGATTTTTTGCTTATCATTTTCCACTCTTGCCTGTATAAGGGTTAAATATGTGCATTTCACAGCACAGTCATAGATACACAGTTATTTTGTGTATGTCACTTGTTATTTCATTTTTTATGTCACAACAGTTAAGATAATGAATTAGTTAATAAGTGGTATTTTTAAGTGAAAGGTGGGATGATTCATTTTTAATTCTGTCCGCACCAATACTTTGACACCAGAGTTTTAGGGCATCAGTTTTTTAGGCCTGATCCTGTTATGTGGTTGAAGGATGAACCCAATCGCAGACAGTTTGCAGGACACAAGGTTTATTATATACAAATAACAGGGAAAACAAAGCCCACGAGGGGGCAAAACAAGATAAGACAGGACAAGGGGTGACTAATCTAGACTGTGACTTGACATAACTTTGACTACATAGCAGGTTTTGAACCGACACAGGACAGCAAACACAAGGGGATTAAATAGGGAGAAACTAATTGAAGACAGCAGGTGACACAGAGGAAACAATAATGACTAACCAAGGGTAACAAGGGGGCGGGGTTACATGACGAGACAACGCAAGCACATGGCCAAACAAATGGCCATGTGCTGCACATGAAAACAAGGGCCTGTCATGACTCTGCCGCAAGACGAGAGAAAACCAAGAACAAGATGGCAGAATCATGACAGAACCCCTCCCTTAAGGAGCGGCTTCCAGACGCTCCCCAAGGGAACCTAAACATGAGACATAACAGACTGTGACAAGGACACAAACCAACAAAACATGCCGAATAACAACAATGGCAAACATGAATAAACAATTACAGGGTTGGGGTGCAAAATCAAAAACAATAAACAAGGCAGAGGAGGTGGGGGAAACACAAAGTCATTAGGGGGCAGTCCAGGGTGGATGGGTGGAACGGAGGTTTTAGGATGACGGGACGAAGGCTGATGGCGAGGGGTCCGGGCAGACTTGAATGGGGACACATGAGGATAAGTCTTGGGGGAAACAGTCCGGGGTTTAATGGAGACAGGGGTGACCGGGGAAACACACAGCGGCTTGACAGGGGTGGAGACCACAACAGGAGCAGAAACAGGGGGTACAGCGGGTGACAGGACAGGCATCGTGACGGGGGTACAGCAGGCAGCTGTGGAGCAGGAACAGGAACTGGGCTCTCAGAAGCGGCTTCAGAACCAGTATTGACCGAAGCAGACTCAGAATCTACGCTCCTCATCTCCGATTCGGTATCAGCCTCTGATTCTGGAACAGAGCTCTCTGTAGCTGGCCTGGGATCAGCGCTCTCTGCAGCTGGCCTGGGATCAGCGCTCTCTGCAGCAGACTTGGACACAGGGTCTGGGGACAAGACAGGAGTGACAGGGACTTCTAGAATCTTGACAAGACGGGATAAGTACTCTGACAGGGTTCTAGCAGCAATGACGATCGGCATCTCTTGACTAGCTGAAACTGAGCGCAAAACAGCCTTAGCAGCTGAATCGGCCGCTGCCCTCTCTGCAGCACTCACGACTGCGGGCTCTAGGACAGCGCTTGCAGTAGCGGGCTCTGGGACAGCGCTTGCAGTTGCAGCGGGCTCATGGACAGCACCCTCAGCAGCGGCGGACTCTGGAACAGCGCTATCCGTAGCAGCAGGCTCTAGGACAGCGCTTACAGTAGGAGCGAGCTCAGGGACAGACAGAGACAGAGGATTGGAGGCTCCCTTCCTCCTCTTCTTTCTCCTTGGCCGCGGAGCAGAGGCCATAGCCGGACTTGTGACTGGTTGGGGAAGCTCAACAGGAGCTGTGACTGGGGCATGGAGGACAGTCTCTGACAGGACTGATTCCGTCGCAGAGGACTCTGATGCCGACTCCCATGAGGTCCGTCTCCCTCGCTTGCCGAGGAGACTTTCGGGTATGACTGATGCCTCAGGGGTGGAAGTGGAGCCAGCTTGATTCCCCTGGGTAACCACAGCCAGGACACGACCCTCCGGGATCACTGACAGCTTGGGTGATGGTGACAAGGTGGAACCCCGCGGCTCCCTCTGCGACAGACGATCCACCATCTCACCAAACGGGCGGAAGACCAGCTTCTCCCGTTCTGCCAGGGGTGGAGGAGCGTTGAGACCCGCAATGAGGTAGCGGTTGAGGAGGATATCAGGTAGGAACAGCCTCCTCTCATTCACGACCCGGGCATACTCCTTCAGGGACTGCTCTCCCTGGGAAGGAATCGGCAGCTTGCCATTCCTTGCATCGGAAATAGTCCTCAGCCACCATTGTGCAAGGTCATCCGGGTTATGCTCAACAAAAGAGGACATACTGTCTGCTGGGTTCCTTGTTGGTCGGTTCATTCTGTTATGTGGTTGAAGGATGAACCCAATTGCAGACAGTTTGCAGGACACACAAGGTTTATTATATACAAATAACAGGGAAAACAAAGCCCACGAGGGGGCAAAACAAGATAAGACAGGACAAGGGGTGACTAATCTAGACTGTGACTTGACATAACTTTGACTACAAACAAATAGCAAATACAGAAACAGAACTCTCTCTTGATGATGCTCTTGACAGGGTACTCACAGAAATGAGCAAAGTCTCACAATGAAGGATAGCAGATAACATGTAACACCACAGCAGGTTTAACAATGAACCAACACAGGACAGCAAACACAAGGGGATTAAATAGGGAGAAACTAATTGAAGACAGCAGGTGACACAGATGAAACAATAATGACTAACCAAGGGTAACAAGGGGGCGGGGTTACATGACGAGACAACGCAAGCACATGGCCAAACAAATGGCCATGTGCTGCACATGAAAACAAGGGCCTGTCATGACTCTGCCGCAAGACAAGAGAAAACCAAGAACAAGATGGCAGAATCATGACAGATCCAGAAAACAGACATTGTGTTTTATGTCTTAATAATTTGTTCTTCTTTTTATGAAAACATGTGGTAAGCAGTTTTTGGCCTCATCAGCAGAATACCAAAATGTTTTAACATATCGTAAATTTCAATTGTTAGATAAATTATCGAACTATTATATCTAACTATCAACAGTTATATGTGAAACAAGCTCAGTCGCATTAGAGTTGGTTTCTTGTTTATATTGAACATTGTTATTGAACCGCATGTTTACAGTGCTAGTGTTCTCGGCCTCATCAAAGTTCACACAAGTCACCGGAGCATACCGAGTCTAAAACAAGACTTAGCTTGTGACATTTTGGACACCTTTGTTTTTTATGCATCATTGCTTTTGTCTGCATTTCTTCTGAAAAACACTGTTTTGAAATTGTTTGGCAAAATTTTTAACATCACCATTTTCTATTTTAGCACAATAAACAAATGGTAAAAAAAAAACATTTTTGGAAAATAATATTTTATTCATACGTTATGCTATGTCCTCTGTAGTGGACGCCAGGACTAAGTTGTTTAACAAATAAAATGACATGAAATGATATGTACAGGCAAAAACAATGGGATTTTTTGTTCAATCACCAATACATTTTGGGGTTTCAGGATTTTTTCAACCAAAATTTGTATAAAGATTATTCTCAACTATGTTATGAAAGAAATAACGGAATGAATTGATACACCATTTTACTTTTTGCAATATGTGGGTAAAATGCCCATAAATTAATATTCCCATTCAATGCAATGTATCTATACACTGTTTCTAATTTGCACATTAATGTGTTCTTGGAGCAACATTTAATGAAAAAAGAAGTGTAATAATTGGAGTAATAATTGGCAACATTTTAATAATAATATCTAATATTTCATAGGAATATTGATGTATAATTTATTTCCATATTCACTTGTTCTGTCTCACAAAATGCCTGATAAACATGATGTAAGTCCTGATGTCCTTTACAGTGGACACGTATGAAATCAATGCCCTGTTCTGTAACAGAAAGTAATTTTTTTTATTTGAAACCCCTTAACATTTTCCTGAGATGTTGTTTTATGAAATACAATTTGAAAAGTAGTCCAATTTAAATTATAATTACAATATATTATCATATTTCCATAAGAATTCTACATTTGATCACTAAATTAATGTCAGACATTTTTAAAGACCAATGAGAAGTTGTTTTCATGGTGAAACCTCCAAACATTTGGTGTCTCTGAAAAGTCCTGAATGTGCTCTTTACAGGACACCCAGGTTGTGTCATGTGACATGTATGATGTCAGAGAAATTCACTAAAATATAATGTCCACTACAGTGGACAAAAGTCTATTCTTGGGTCCCAGGAGGATAGAGCTTTCCAGGTGAAAACACACCCTAAACAGGCCTTAATATGTAGCTGAAAAAACACCCAATCTGGCAACACCAGTCACCAGTGTCGCACCGCCGCATGAGTAATCAAAACAAAAAGCAGCATGTAGGCGACAGAGCAGCGAGGAGGCGTCGTATGATCATTTAAACGAGTTTTATGACAAGGTCGGTGAGGATGGGGAAAATCTTACATTTCTGTGCAAACTTTGAAAGGAAAAGAAAATCCGCACTTGTTGAACCTGCCTGGTATATTTTTCCAGGATTCCAGTATTCCTTTTTAGTATGTACTGAAATGGAAAATTATTAAAATTGAAAAACATTTTGCACCTTAAGGACTACTGTCCTGTTTTTCTTTTAATAATTCCTCATTAAAAAAAGACCATTCAAGCAGCACGTATTTCCTCATGTTAAAACTGATCAAATAATTGCTGTCTGTGGTTCTATATGGGCTGTGGCAATCATTTTGAAAAATAATAGCTCATAGCAACATATGGGAAAAAAAGAACTATGAACTAGTTCATTTTCGGAACTGTGAACTTAGTTCAACATTTTTAAGTATGAACTGAAGTAGTTCATGTAGAAAGTGAACTTTCCCAACACTGTCCCCCTCACAGTCGTTATTCAAATCACACACAGCATTGATGATCTTATGCATCAAGTCAACCATCTGGTTAAACCGGTTAGGCCAGCTCGGTCAGGAAGTCAACTGAGCTCTGTGTATCTGTGAGATTATCAGGACAATTGATCTCAGCGAGCTCAGCCCGCCCCACTGGAGGGGGTGTAGGGTGTCGTCATAAACAGCTATAGAGGATTAAAGCCACATTGAATCAGAAGTATTCCATTGAATGGAGAAGTTATGCATATGCCACAAGAGAGATGTCTATTAATTACACCAAAATATAGTTTTTTCTTTAAAGGTAAAACAAAAAAACAAAAAAACATATGCATGGGTGAATTGTTCGCAATAAGATCCGTAACAAGCATTTGTTGTTGTAGATAGATTTATTATTACTTATAGAGCACATATTAATGCTTTATTCTGCTTATAACCTTTTTCTATATTCCTTAATCCTACCCGATACCTAAACTTAACAACTACCTTACTAACTATTAATAAGCGGTAATTAGGGGTTTACTGAGGCAAAAGTCATAGTTAATAGTTAATAGTGAGAATTTGACCCTAAACTAAAGTGTGACCCTTTTTCTTATTGTATCGAACTCGTATCTAACCGTGACCCATGGGCGTCAGTCTGGTTTGAGATGTGCTGGGGACAGAGATGCATTTCGGAAGTGCATTTTCAGAAGTGCTGGGTACAATGACGCATTCCTTTTTTTTCTCTTTCGTGCAGGTCATGTTTTGAAAGACGATGTCCTGTAGCTTACTAATGTAAATAAATAAAAATGTATACAAAAATGTGATGATGTCCGACTCGTTTTATGAAGAACAAAGCCTTAAGTTTTCAAAAAGCATTAGACTATGACCCACTATTCTGCTTCATAAGTACCATGTTGACAATATGACATGACGTGGTTTAATGTACCTAAACAATGATTACCAAATTTCTCTCTCATATTGCTCCTCATAACCACTGAAAACGATAAAAAAATCGAACCAAAAGTCTAATTATTATGGACTTAAAATCTGACATTAAGCGTATCTGCTTCATTAGAGCCTATTGTAAGGATAAAGCTTAACGTGGTTTAATGTACCTAAACAACGACCAATGATCCCCAAATTTCTCTCTCATATTGCTCTTCATAACCACTGAAAACTAATCCAAAGTCCAATTATTTGGACGTTATCTGACATTAAGCGTTTCTGCTTCACATTTTCAGCAGGGCAGCGGAGCGGCTGTGGGTTCCCCACGGTTCTCATGGGCTTAACGTGAAAAACTTTACGTGGTTTAATGTACCTAAACTATGATCACCAAATTTTCTCTCTCATATTGCTCCTCATAACCACTGAAAACTGTCAAAAACTCGAACCCAAAGTCCAGTTATTATGGACGTTATCTGACATTAAGCATTTCTGCTTCATTGAGGCTTGTTGGAAAAAACTTAACGTGTTTTAATGTACCTAAACAACGATCAGTGATCACCAAATTTCTGGTTAGATTTTTTGACAGTTTTAAGTGGTTATGATGAGCAATATGTATAATAATATGTACATGAGTAATAATATGTAACACTTAATACCAAAAAAGTGGTGGGTACAAAATGACTCATTACGAAATCGTCCCCACGGAAATCAACACCTATGCCGTGACCCCTAGGTACGTGACTTCTGTATACCATTCCGAACTGTGACTTCTGTATACCATTCCGAACTGTGACTTCTGTATACCATTACACCCAGGGGGGCAGTGTTTCATAAAACATTGAAGCTTCCCCGGGCGCCACCATTGATTAGCAGACCATCACCTGCTGTTAGCATTCCATTGACTACCATTCATTTTGGCGTCACTTTGAGAGCAAATAACTTTACATCTGAGGCGTTTAAAGACTCCATTTGTCCATTATTTATTTCTAAAGAAACACGAAAATGTATAAAAGGCTCCATTACCTTGTATCTTACGTTATGGCCCCGTAGAAGCCATTTTTGTAAAAATAGGCTAACGATTGCGTCATAACCACGCGACTCTCTGTCGCACAGTAGAGAAATTACCGTATGGACAGGAGGAGAAGCTCACGGGCAATCGGGGGGACGTGGAGGCAAAATGACAAAATAATTAATCAGAATACTTAGCAAAAGTTTCTCCTGCTCATAGCTCATGCACACCTCCTACTCACACTCTCCGTCTCTGCAAGTTTCGGAAGGGAATGATTCAGATTTCTCTTGGCACAGCTACTAGAAGACAGACGGGTTGCTCACGTCACATCTACGTCGTCAAGCTCAGTTTGAGTCTGCGCAGTACGCTCGACCATCAGGAAGTGAGTGCTTCTAATTGACTTAACTTGTCTCTGTTGAATCCAATGGGGTCGCTGTGTCCAGTTTATATACTGTCTATGATTACACCCCTACAAAATAAGAGTCCAAGTCCATGACAACAGCTAACCTATTGGTGGTGATTTTACTTTCTTTTTTCTCCAACCCTTTTAACAGTGTTGGATTTCTACTTATCATGCTATCCTAACTCTGCATGATTATAGGGTTAGTTGCATTTTATTATTTGCATTTAGCTTTGTTTTTCCCTGTCTGTGACCCTATTAGAATAAACGTGTAAGTTGCAACCTATTTTTGGGCCACGAGCCACAAACTGAAAACCACAGCATGTCGATATGCACATTCAAACACTGTGGCAAGCCACTTCACAAAAATGTAAATGCACCAAGAGAGGTGTTTATACATGTTCACACTTGCTTTGACAAAAACATCCACAAACACTCCACACAGTTGCTGAAGATATGTTCCACTTGTCCTAAAGCATTTGAAGTTTTCTAAAAATGCAGAGTAAAAAAGCTGGCATCTGGCTTAATAAAGTCTTCATCAAATAATGTATTATCAGGTATGAAGACCCTTAGAGACTCACACAAAGAACTCCAATCAGACCCGAAGAGGCATTTCTCCCAATTACAGTTCCAAGGAAAAGAAAGCCTGTGTTTTTGGAGGAGAAAACAAAAAGGACAGATTGCTTGTGTTTTCAAAAGTCTCTATTTTATTCAGGTCTTTAGATATCTAAAAATGTCCTTCGGATGAGACGTTAAACCGAGGTCCTGACTCTCTGTGGTCATTAAAAATCCCAGGATGTCCTTCGAAAAAGAGTAGGGGTGTAGCCCCGGCATCCTGGCCAAATTTGCCCCTTGGCCCCTGTCCATCATGGCCTCCTAATCATCCTCATATACTGATTGGCTTCATCATTGTCTCCTCTCCACCAGTAAGCTGGTGTGTGGTGGGCGTTCTGGCGCAATATGGCTGCCGTCGCATCATCCAAGTGGATGCTGCACATTGGTGGTGGTTGAGGAGATTCCAGAGCCGATCAGCCCTATACGCACACTACGCAAGGTGCGTAGGGCCCCGCAAATTACTCAAGGCCCCGCCTCCCCCTCGTGTCAAAGCGCGTCAATCAATGTTTACAATATCGATGACAAAATGAAGCGGAACTATCCTTCTGGTCACGAAAAGAGAGAGAAAAAAACACCATGAGAGTTAATTGCGGCAACAGTTCAGGTAGACTTGTGTTCTCTCCTCTCAAAGTTTGATGTCAGCAAAGACCAGTAGGCTAAAGTTAAGTTGATGTGAGTTGATTTATTATGCTTAATAAACGACAAAGGACAACGGTGTTTGTTTATAAACTGCAGCTCGGAAAAGATAACCGCGTCACGCGTTCATATGCGCGTGCATGAAATGAAACGTGCACTTTCCAGCAGAAACATCTGTCGGGATTATAGTTTTAAAACAAGACATGATTATCTAGTCGCTCAGTCAAGGTTTAGTTACAACTCTGCACTAATGCAATAATGAAAGCCATGTATTGACATTGACTATTGATAGGCTCCATTGAATTTAAAATGTTGATTGGCTGGAGATTCTGGTCAATATGGATGCACATCCCTCAGTAAATAATAACCATCAAGTATCAAGAATTACTTTTATCATTTAAAACACAGTGACATGCTATGGCACCATTTTAGCTTTTATTCATTCACAGGATATGCATTTTTGATATCAATAATTCAATTTGTACTAATTAAAATGTGAATTCTTGATATTAAGAATGAACTTTTTACTAGTAACAATGTCTTCTGATATCAGGAATTACATTTTCACTAGAACTAGTTAAAGGAGGGATTGTAGTGGGAACACTGGGGTGTCAGGTGTGACTGTGTGGCAATGGCAAATGGTTCATGGCTCACGGGTCAGGTATGAGGGCCCCTAAACAGAATTTTGCTTAGGGCCCCAGGGAGGTAAGGATCGGCTCTGGGAGATTCCCCCATCTATGTAAAGCGCTTTGAGGTCTCAGAAAAAGCGCTATATAAATGTAACGAATTATTATTATTATTATTATATGGCTAGGGTTCCTATCTTATGGTCCACTGGGGCAAAAATCACATGTCTGATTGCTTCTCAACATGCAGCATACTGTAATATAAGGCATCATTCATGTCCGTAGCATAAACAGTGAATAATAATAATAATAATACATCACACTTGTATAGCGCTTTTCTGGACACTCAAAGACGCTTCACATGGGGAATAAAACAAAACAAAACAAAAAGGGGTTTTAAGGAAAAGCTGGTGGGTACTGATTTGAAGTTTGGTAGTGAGTCGGAGTTTCTAATGGATGTAGGGAGTGAGTTCCAGAGGGTGGGGGCGGCGATAGCGAAGGCTCGATCCCCCAAGGTCCGGCGGTTAGTGCGGACGATCGGGGTAAGGCGGTTGGTGCCAGCTGAGCGGAGGTGGCGGGTGGGTTGGTGCTGTTCCAGGAGCTCAGTGAGATACACTGTAGGGCGGGGCCAGGTTATGGAGGGACTTGTAGGTGAGGAGGAGGAGCTTATATTGAATGCGATAATGAACAGGTAGCCAATGGAGCTGCTGGAGAACAGGGGTGATGTGTTCTCGGGACCGGGTGTGGGTGAGGAGGCGGGCGGCTGAGTTCTGGATATATTGCAGTTTTTGTAGTTGATTGGTAGGAAGTCCGTAGAGAAGGCTATTGCAGTAGTCAAGTCTTGAAGTTATAAATGCGTGAATGAGGATTTCAGCTGTTGACAGGGTAAGGGAGGGGCGAAAGCGGGCAATGTTGCGGAGGTGGGAGAAGGATAGTTTAGTGATATGGTTGATGTGTGTTCGGTATGAGAGGGTGGAGTCCATTATGATACCAAGGTTTCGGACAGAGAGGGAGGGGGTGACATATGTCCGTCGATAAGGAGAGTAAAGTTCTGAAAAGAAGAGAGGAGAGATTTTGGGCTGGTGATAAGGAGTTCTGTTTCATTGCTGTTGAGATTAAGAAAGTTATTGTCCATCCAGGTTTTAATGTCGGAAATGCAATTGGTGGAGAGGATAGCCGGGGTGATGGATTTGGTGGACATGTAGAGTTGGGTATCATCGGCGTAGCAGTGAAAATGGAGTCCATGGTGGCGGATGATCTGACCGAGGGGAAGCATGTAGATGGTGAAGAGGAGGGGGCCGAGCACGGAACCTTGGGGGACACCATGGGTGACAGGGGAGGTGTGGGAGTTGCAGTTGTTAACAGAGACAAAGTGGTGACGGTCAGAGAGGTAGGAGGTGAGCCAGAGAAGTGCTGTGCCAGAGATGCCAATAGATTTAAGACAATGGAGGAGGACAGTATGGTCTATTGTGTCAAATGCAGCGGAGAGGTCGAGGAGAAGGAGGATGGATATGGAACCAGAGTCGGCAGCAATGAGGAGATAATTTGTGACTTTAAGAAGTGCTGTTTCTGTGCTGTGGTGTGGACGGAATCCGGATTGAAATGTTTCGAAGAGTTGAGAGGAGCGGAGATGTTGGTGGAGTTGTGTGTGAATGACAACTTATGTACCAGAGTTTAAAACGTAGTGTTTGAGGGTTAGAAGAAACTTGATGCTAAACACAGATAAAAGAGTGCAGAACGTTCTGCGTTCCGATCACTCAGAGTCAGACCACTTTCAGTGGTTTTGGGCAGTGGTCAAAAAGGCATAGTTCTGTGTTGTTAACACACTTTAAACTTGCTGAAAGGTTTGATTTCAACAGAAATCAATGATCAACTTCAGTCTTCACATAATAGTGTTTTAACAGATTCATGTGACAAACCTGTTAACTTTTTACGATCTGGTGTCTCAATCAACAACATAAAAATATAGTATGTGGTCCCGCAAACATAGTCTGAAATGGTGAGGCACAACTGGCAAAAGTACCATTACCTGGTCACTTGGCTGGAAAATGCAAATATCAGCTCATCGGTCAAACAAACATAAAAAAATGTCTTATGCTTATTCTTATGCGGACTAAGATATATTTTAGCTAGATGACCACAAAAATTGGGCAGTTGGGACAGTTGTGCGCAGACATCCAAGGACCCTCCTGATGATGAAAATTACATCACGCAGACAGTCACATTCAGTCGTGGAAAGCGGACGGCTGAAGTATACTTTGGCCTTTACACTGCATTTAAGGTCCACTGTACAAGTTCTTGCTTTCCCTGGGAATCGAACCCATGACCTTTGAGTTACTAGTGCCTTGCTCTACTGTTCGAGCTACAGGAAGGCAGAAGTCCCACAGAAGAAAGAAAGTCATTCAGGTTTGTCTCAAGGCACCAATGTTATGACAAATCTGCTCAAAGTCTGTGGGTTTTTTGAGGTGAGTACCAGACTCCCAAAGTCTGTGTAAACTTCTGTTCACTTCAGTACAGTGCTGAGCATGAAGGATGCCTTGAGATCAATTTTCAACAACCCAAACCATAAGGTGCAAAACCCAAAATCAGTCAAAGCCGCCTGTCCATCTGATCAGAAGATCCAATGCCAATATGGAGCTGACGTATGCACAAATCAGATTTACTTGTAAACTGCAGAATGGCAGCACAGTCTGTGTTGAGTGTTGTGTTGAGGCTGAAATGACTGATATGAGGCCCAGTTCTCCTCTCAGCAGCTAATAACAGCATAACGGCTGTTCCATCAAAAGTCAAAACCAGATTAAAGCAGGTAAAGGAGGGAGGATGTGGGGATGAGTGGAGAGATTTGTACATGCTATGAGAGGAGAGTGAGAGAGAGAGAGAGAGAGAGAGAGAGAGAGAGAGAGAGAGAGAGAGAGAGAGAGAGAGAGAGAGAGAGAGAGAGAGAGAGAGAGAGAGAGAGAGAGAGAGAGAGAGAGAGAGGATGTGTGTGAGTTGGGTTAGAGGCGAGCCGCATCATGTTACATGTTTCACAGGTTTTACACAGGATGCACCAGTGCAAAGAAAAAACCTTGTGACCTTCTCCCTGCCTCCCACTACCTGTGATGTCATGCAATATGTATACTATTGGGGATGTGCAATATGTATACCATCGGGGATGTGCAATATGTATACCATTCACATTGGTTTTAATGCGCAACAGCCTGATAGTTTTTCTAACTTATGGAGAAAAACAAAACTTAACTTTGACCCCCTAGTAAATAGCCTTAGAGGTGACTATCCTGCCTTTTAATTGTTTGATGCTTCCAGAAACAATTTGCAAACCAAATACACAACAACACCACACAGTCAGGATGGGGAGCATCTCAACCCATCTAAGTTTCTCATACATCTCATGTTGATAAGCTTGAACCCTATCTTTAAAATACTAATATTAAATCAAATTTCATCTTATTTCAAATATCTATTATTTTATTCATTTTATTTATCAGCAATGCTTTTTATTTATTTAAACCCATTTGTGCCATTTCATTCTCACACAATCATTATGGACGTTGCTGTACAATCTGA
Source organism: Leuciscus leuciscus (assembly GCF_965113295.1). Taxonomy (NCBI): domain Eukaryota; kingdom Metazoa; phylum Chordata; class Actinopteri; order Cypriniformes; family Leuciscidae; genus Leuciscus; species Leuciscus leuciscus. The sequence goes on from NC_138743.1 coordinate 3,114,362, forward strand.
AAACCAAGCCTCCGACCCTTTGCCAGGTCTCTTCTGATTATAAATTCAATGACCTGGGCTTGTTAACCTGCAATAATAAAAAGACATTCTGAAAAACATTCACTTCCTTATCACACAACAGATTGGGGTCATAAACACACAAACACTCAGGAAACGGATGGTCAAAAGGTCACAAACGAACACCTGGTGGTCATAATGGCCATAAAAGGCCATAAATCAAAAGTGACACAAGCTGCACTATATATACTACTTACAACATGGCGTGAACGCAGTCAAGGAACGTTGCTGTTACACTACATGTGCCTTTATTTAAAAACAATAACTGTGTAGTTGCTAAAGTAATTTTACCTTCATTAATTACATTAGCACCTGCATATGTGCTGTTGCTAGTTATCTGCAAGAGATTTAATTTAAACAGATTTTTCTAGTTTTAATGATTTTGCTTAATGTGACTCTTTTGATTATGTCACTGTCGGTTGCAATAAAGATGAATGCAGGATGCAGGTTTTTAGAACTCAGGAACAAAACCAACAAACCTAGCGTGACGAGAAGGTAAAAGGATGTTATCCCAGTTACCATACAGTCATGTGCTCGCATGCAAATCTTTGTTTCCATAGACATTAGATTTGTTTGGCTTTGAAGAATGTAATAGTAAAAGTATTTTTCAGTGTTGCAGCAAGGACTCAAAAGTGTGGATAGCCTGGCTAACGTCAGACCATGTCTCATTGAGACGTGGTCTGGGAACCACATGTTAATTTTCTTGTATTTGAGGCGTGGTTTACGAATGCCCAGAGCCGTTTATTGGGCGCTACGAATGTCTATCAAATGCGCCTGTACGTAGCTCATAGCCAATCGTTTCAATTATACCAGATGACGTATGTAGAGCGACAGAAATTCGACGAGGAAGAAGACGAAATAAACTTGCGTTCTAAACTACTTAGAACACTATCTAAGGCTGCATCGAAAGGTAACTTCGCGTCTGATGCCATGTTGGATCCATACATATAAACAAACTGCTTTGGTGTGTCGCACAGACGTCGTCATCGTCGCTCCCTCCCCGTTCTGTGATTGGTTCCCTTTTTGAGGGGAAAATCTGGTCCATGGTGTCCAGGCTGCCTAGCAGCATGAATAAAATCGCGCTGTGCGCAAGGCAGCATGGGGGAACCCAGGCTAGGACAGTCACATCTAATCAAATAAATGATCTGTAATAATACAAAATAACTTTAAGATGGTTTAAAGTAATATTTATATGAAAGAAATTAATTTGAAATAATGTCATATTGGAATAGAATTAGCAAATTCTCAATATTGAGACCACAGTTGTGAGACATCAACAAAAATGGTGTTTGGATCTATAAATGCTTCATAATTTTTCATTAAATCACATTATTCAGTAATTATTTTTATGTCAAGGTGTGAATGCAAGGAGTGTAGCTGTCCAACAGCTAGTTTCGATTCCTCCCATTTTCGGATTATTTGCTTTTGCTGTGCTAATTGCTGGGCCGAGACAGCAACTGTAAAACAGATATGATAGAGGAGATTCAGGACAAGGCCAGGACAAGCGATCAGTCCGTGGATACGACAAGAGCGCGCAAGTGGGTTTTTCTTAACATCCAGTTCTCCTGTTGTTCAGTTTATTATTTGCCACAAGATAAGGCTATTTTCGATTCTCTGCTAATTTTTTGTTTTTACCTTCACATAAATCTGCATTATATTTAGACGCGTTCCTACTTTAAATAACAGCCGCGTCTGTAAAGTATTGCAGTTTGAATTTTATTACACTTAAGTGCAGCGCTGTCCAACAGCTAGTTTCGATTCCTCCCATTTTCTGATTATCTGCTTTTGCTGTGCTAATTGCTGGGCCGAGACAGCTGCCCTCACTCAAGCGGTGAAAGCATTATATCTTTGTAGTTTGTGCACTGTCGCGGAAGCGTCAGCGGAAGCGTTCAGCTCTTGTGTTCAGCCTCCTTGTGTGAAGACCGACTCGGGTAAAGACCATCGACTCTACCTGTGCGACTCCACCGAGCAAGGACACCAGGAAGGCACTTAAGTATCTTCTTCTCCCTTTCCTTTCACACTTTTATCTTATTTCCCCTTACTCAACATGTGCTTTCAATACATTCCTGTTGTCTCTCGACAACGCTCTTTCATCACGTGCAGAAGGCAGCGCAATACTGCTTTTCTGCGTCCCATCCTCACACACACCTCTCTCTTTCTTTCTGTGGGTCTATGGAATTGTCAGTCAGCAGTCAATAAAGCTGACTTTATTCCAGCCTTTGCATCTCATTCTACTCTTAGTATCTTAGGCTTGACTGAGACCTGGATTCGTCCAGAAGACTCAGCAACCCCCGCTGCTCTCTCTAACAACTTCTCTTTCTCTCACACCCCTCGCCAGTCTGGGAGGGGTGGGGGTACAGGGCTTCTCATTTCTTACAATTGGAAATACTCAACACTCTCTTCTCTATGCAATAACAACTCGTTTGAATATCATGCTATTACACTTACAACTCCCAATAAGATCCATATTGTAGTCTTATATCGCCCCCCAGGTCAGCTGGGAAGCTTTGTAGAGGAGCTGGATGTGCTGCTGTCCTCATCTCGAGAAGCCGTACAGACTTCAACTCTCTCCTGGCCTCTTTCGATCTCAAACGGCTCATCACCACAGGTACTCACAAATCAGGCAACCAACTGGACCTGGTTTACACACGCAACTGCATCACAGACAACATTTTGGCGAGACCTCTCCACATTTCAGATCATTTCCTCATTACTTTCAATCTACAACTTCCTATCCATGTACCACCAACCCCCCTACCAGTCACTTTCAGACGAAACCTGTGCTCACTTTCTCCCTCCCATCTTTCCTCTGCTTTGTCTTCTTCTCTTCCCTCACCCTCACAATTCTCATCTCTGGATGTGAATACCCCAACAGATTCCTTATGCTCCATTTTAACTTCTTCTCTAGACAATATCTGCCCCCTCTCCTCCAGGCCTGCACGCGCTACTCCCTCTAACCCCTGGTTATCCGAGGTTCTTCGTGAACACCGGACCGAACTCAGGGCAGCGGAGAGGAAATGGCGGAAATCAAAAGACACATCTGACCTGAGTATGTATCAATCTCTCCTCTCTTCCTTTTCTGTTGATGTTCATGCCGCAAAATCTTCATATTTCCACAACAAGATCAACAGCTCCTCCAACACATGATCACTCTTCAAGACATTCAACTCTCTCCTCTGTCCACCTCCACCACCACCCGCCTCCTCTTTAACTGCTGATGAGTTTGCTAACTTCTTCACCAACAAAACAACAACTATCAGCAATCAGTTCTCATCTCCACACACACAGGAACCCAGACCAACCTCCCCCACAGCCAATAACCCTCTCTCCTCCTTCTCTCCACTAACCGATAAAGAAGTATCTAAACTTCTCCTCTCCAGTCATCCTACCACCTGCCTTCTAGACCCCATCCCCTCACACCTTCTACAAGCCATCTCTCCCACACTTCTACCAGCACTCACACACATCATCAACTCATCCCTCCATACTGGCATTTTCCCTACTGCATTCAAGCAGGCTCGGGTAACTCCACTGCTTAAAAAAACTATATTAAACACATCACTTGTAGAGAATTACCGACATACGTATCTCTCTCCTACCATTCATTGCGAAAACACTTGAACGAGCTGCCTTCAACCAAGTAACATCCTTCTTGTCTCTGAACAACCAGCTGGATGTCAACCAATCTGGCTACAAAAAAGGGCATTCAACTGAGACTGCATTATTGTCGGTCACAGAAGCCCTGCGGATCGCAAAATCTGCTTCCAAATCTTCAGTTCTCGTTCTCCTGGATCTGTCTGCTGCCTTCGACACATCATCAGATCCTTCTGTCCACCCTCTCATCTCTGGGCATCACAGGAACTTCACTCCACTGGTTTGAATCCTATCTCACAGGTAGGTCCTTCAGGGTCGCATGGAGAGGCGAGGTATCCAGAGCACATCAGCTAACCACAGGGGTTCCTCAGGGTTCAGTGCTGGGACCCCTCCTCTTCTCCATCTACACCACATCACTGGGACACATCATACAGGCACATGGTTTCTCTTACCATTGCTATGCTGATGACACACAGCTCTTCCTCTCATTTCAACCAGATGATCCCACAGTGGCTGCACGGATCTCAAGCTGTCTGGCGGACATCTCGGCATGGATGAAGGAACATCACCTGCAGCTCAACCTGGCAAAGACTGAGCTTCTCGTCCTCCCTGCCAATCCGTCTCTACAGCATGACTTCACTATCCAGCTAAAATCAGCATTAATCACCCCATCAAGGTCGTTCAGAAATCTTGGAGTAATATTGGACGACCAGCTGACCTTCACAGACCACATTTCAGAGGCAGCTTGATCATGCAGGTTTGCACTACACAACATCAGGAAGATCAGGCCTTTCCTAACTGAGCATGCAACACAACTTCTCGTCCAGGCCCTAGTCATTTCTAGGCTTGACTACTGCAATGCTCTTCTGGCTGGACTTCCATCATGTGCAACTAAACCTCTACAAATGATTCAGAATGCAGCAGCTCGTCTTGTCTTCAAAGAGCCAAAAAGGGCCCACGTCACTCCTCTGTTCATCTCTCTGCACTGGCTACCTCTCTCTGCTCGCATCAAGTTCAAGGCATTAACACTTGCTTACAGATCTATCACAGGCTCAGCTCCCTCCTACTTTCACTCACTCCTACGAGTCTACATCCCTACCAGAAGCCTACGATCGGTCAACGAGCGACGGCTCGTGGTTCCATCACAGAGAGCCACAAAATCACTTTCCAGAACATTCTCATTCACAGTTCCATGCTGGTGGAATGCTCTCCCGACCCTCATCCGGAATGCAGAATCCCTGACAACATTCAAAAGACAACTGAAAACCCATCTCGTCCGTGAGCACTTAACCTCATAAAAATAAAAAATAAATCTTTCCTTTTCCTTTAATCCTCCCTTATCGGGCTTATGCTACTCTGAACAATGCCTGAACTTCGTATTTTGAGCACTTCTTGCGTTGTTTTTGCCTCTTCACGATGACCCGCTTAATTTAGTCCTAAATTGTAAGTCGCGTTGGACAAAAGCGTCTGTTAAATGACTAAATGTAAATATAATGACACTGTTTGTATTTAACAAGCATCATATAACAAACTTTAACATATATCTGAATTTTCACTGCTGGGACTTAAAAGGGTCTGTAGTTGCAAAAACACCCCATTATGAGATTTCAACTCGAAAAAAAAAACCTTTCACATTCATGTAGAGCTCTAATTACAACTTGTAAGCTGGGAGTTGTCTGAGAGTTGTCTGCGTACGTCACCAAATCTAACTTTATATGACCTTAATCACTGTCTTGTTGGCTAACACATAGCACCATTTTGAAACATATCAGCAACTCCTAGCAACTGTTAGCTAGGCTTAAAATATTTTTTACACAGAGGGGTTAGTTGTAGCACAGTGTTACAACTAAGCCGCCAAGTGTACAATGAAATGAAAATGGGGAGCCACAAAACTTTTCAGGTTTGAGTAATTTATTTATATATTTATTTTGCCACATTTAACTTTGTTGGACCAACCATGTTGGAATTTAAATGTTAAATGTATGATTTTTTTTCACATTTGTTAACTATGCATTGATCACTTGTTTTTTATTAAAAAGCCTGTTTTTCATGCAATAAACCCTTTAAAATGTGATTTTGAACTCATTTTTATTATTATTGCTATTATTAATAATAATAATTTAGCATGCAGCTGCCACATACAAATATAATTCAATAGCAATTATAATATTTGATGATTTTATTTATTGCAAAACTGTGCAGCCCTTTCATATATCTCTATCCATGATATTGATCCATAATAGAAGGATGATTGGATGAGGGATGGATCTATGGATATCTATCTATACAGATGTACAAACATTATCAAACTATACAGATAAAATAATACTGAATTATGTGTGTTACACACAAGTGTTACAACTAACCCCTCTGTCTGTTACAATTAACCCTGCATATGAGGGAAGTTGTAACATTTGCACTTTAGTGCAACTGTACAAAAATGGTAGGTCCTCGAAACAAACTTGAAGTGTTCATTTGTAGCAGAGATGTGTATGTTGCTTGTGTAAGAAAAACAGATTAATCTGACTTAATTATTTTTTAAATAATTGAGCCAAAACCAAAATGTGTTAGGTTGTGCTGTCGTAAAGGTAGGAGAGGACCCAAATGCAAAAATGCAAATAACAATGTCTTTAATGAAACAAGGGAACTGACTCCAGATAATGGGTAAAAAGAGAAAACTTCCTCTTATATAGATGAAGAACAGAAACAGCCGACAATCTGGGCGTTTAGGCAAATAACAGAAATCCTCTTGAAGAAAATACACTGAGCTGAGCACAGCAGATAAGTTCAGGGTCTGGCGGCGACAAGCCTCAGGTCTCTCAGAGAGGAAAAGGTAGGCAGCAGGCGGGGTACAGGCGCTGGCCGGTCTTCAGCAGCAGGTAAACTGGGCAGCAGGCACGTGCAGAGTTGGGTGCTCGAGCACCTGCCCTTTTGCCCCTTGGTGCCCAAAGTGCCCTTTTTTTTCAAGGCAAAATTTCCTCTCCTTTTTTGTAATTAAAGGCCCTTTTGTGGATGCCTGCCCAATCTAACTATTAGTAAAATTAATGAATAATAATTTAGCCGTAAATAAAATGACCCACATGATGACCTTTCACCTGACGAACTCAACCGGGACGATTCCTCAAGAAATGTTGTTTACATTGCTGTCTGTGTGTAGGCTGTAGAAGTTACGTTAGCTTGCTGTTTAGGGAGAAAAGTTTCACGGGTGTCGAGGGGTCTGGTCTTTTTATGTTATTTATAATTTAAACTATTATTATTATTATTACAATATTTATTTAAAAAACGTAGAGTGCCTTAAAAATTATCACAACACTGGTAAGACTTACCAGTATCTTATGTTTTGTGTGCAGCAGCCTCTGTGAACATCTCCCCTAACAGCCTGGGCAGAATCTGCAGCTTTACAGCAGGTCAGTGAGCTAGTGAGCCAGTTCTAAACACTGTCAGCTATCTTTACATCTTGTCATGGTCACATAAAAATTGTTTAATCAGCTAATATATCTCCTATGTTTGTTTTAATGTCTACAGTCTCAGATCAACTCCAGCAGTATCATCATCATCATCATCATCATCATCAGCAGCAGCAGCAGTAACAACAGCAAAGGCAGCAAACTCACTTACGGACTTTAGTGAGAATTTACCAGAAACAGGTATCACATTAATGTAAAAAATATTGTAAAGTATTAATTGCTGTATTTTTTTTCTGTTTGCTTTGTTTTTATTTTCATTGTATAAATGTAACTCTTGTATTTTTGTAAATCAGTTTATGCCATGAAAATAGCCACAGATGCTGACATGGCATTAAATAAAACTATACTGTACTGTACTGTACGAAACGTGGGCCACGTTGATTTTGTCCTACACAGTTTACTATAACAGCTGTTCTTTATTATTCTGTAGGCTATAACAGAGAAGGAAAAGCCATCAGGTTGGGGCAACTTAAGATACTTCAGTTTCTAATCCCAGAGTTATTAATATGTACACATAATTATTTAAATTTTTTAACTTTTAAACTTAAAATTTGTCTTTCCTGTTCTGTTTCTTTTTCAAAACTGCATCAATGCATTTGCTGCCGTATCGATACAAAATCATCCATATTTATATATTGCTGTATTGATGTTTTGAGCACAGCCCTATTTAAAGCCTTGTTCCATGTGCCCCCTTTTATACTTTGAGCACCTGCCCCTCCAGAGGTCTCTGCACGGCCCTGCTGGGCAGAGTATAGAGTTAGCGAATAATTCAGCATTCAGAGAATTACCAGTAAAGACCAGATCCCCAAAAGACTCAGACAGAGCGAGAGCTCCTTGCAAAGTGATTCACGTAATAATCTGGCAAAGAGGCAGGAAAAGAGAAAGCTAGAAGTAGCAAACACAATCAGAAGGGAAACAAGATCAGGTGTGGGAGAATTAGCGCGATGGCTAGTAGAAACTAGAAACAGCTGGGGGAGAGTGAAGGTGTGTGTGTGTGTGTGTGTGTGTGTGTGTGTGTGTGTGTGTGTGTGTGTGTGTGTGTGTGTGTGTGTGTGTGTGTGTGTGTGTGTGTGTGTGTGTGTGTGTGTGTGTGTGTGTGTGTGTGTGTGTGTGTGTGTGTGTGTGTGTGTGTGTGTGTGTGTGTGTGTGTGTGTGTGTGTGTGTGTGTGTGTGTGTGTGTGTGTGTGCGCGAGTCTGGCCAGAAGAGGGAGAAAGAGAAAGATACCAAACTAATACCAAAGTACATGTGCCCCGCGCTCCCCTATACTACTACTATTTAGATTTTCACAACACAGCTAGATTTCATGCTTTCATCACTGTAATCAATAATACGAAATCAAAAACATATCAACCATGTATTTAAAGACAGGGCCGGCCCGCGGAATAGGAAAATTCTAGGGGCGCCACTCAACCATAGGGGCGCCAAAATGAGAGAACGAGTGAAAAAAAACTCCACAAAAACTTAACTAAGTCCCCTGACTCCGGTCCGGCGCATCAATCTTCTCCGACCCCCGCCCAGCGAGTGCTTGAAGTGCGTCAGAAATAGAGCGCGCGCGATCAGTTGTTGGTAATTTGTTGTGTAGCGTCGCCTCTCGCCACATCCAATGTAGACAGCACTGCTTTTGTTTGAGGGCGCTTTACACAAGCACCCCTGTAGAAACGGGCCTGGCAGCTCGCGCCAGGTCTAGACATGGTGAAAGTTACCTGATTGTGACGGATGGCCGAATTTACATGACACATTATAAATTAGCTATATAGTCTGCAACAGATACAGTGTCAAAAAGAAGAGAAGAGGATAAAAGGGGATAAAGACAGAGGTAAAGTGATGGAATTAACGAACAGTTGATCTAATTGCATAGTCAAGTCAAGTCAAGTCAAGTTTATTTGTATAGCGCTTTTCACAATACAGATTGTATCAAAGCAGCTTCACAGTATTAAATTTAAATAATACAACAAAGTTTGTTTCAAGAGGAATTTATTGATTGATAAAATTAAATTAAATATCCCCAAAATATCCCCAACTGAGCAAGCCAAAGGCAACAGTGGCAAGGAACCGAAAAACTCCATCAAGTGACCTAATGGTGTCCTAAAACTCCATCAGGTGACCTAATGGAGAAAAAAAAAACCTTGGGAGAACCCAGGCTCAGTCGGGGGCCAGTTCTCCTCTGGCATTTATGAGCTAGAGGCCGGATTGTAGTTTGAACTGTGGGATTATATGATTGCCTGGCTGAAGAGATTCGACTTTAATCTAGTTTTAAACTGGGAGAGCGAGTCTGAGCAACGAACAGTATCAGGAAGACTATTCCAGAGTTTTGGAGCCAAATGTGATAATGCTCTCCCTCCTTTGGTGGTTCTGAATATCCTAGGTATGACCAAAAGCCTTGAATTTAGTGATCTTAAAGAGCGCGATGGATTATAGGGTGATAGAAGATCCGTTAAATAGACTGGAGCTAAGCCGTTTAGGGCTTTATAAGTCAGTAGCAATACCTTGTAATTAATACGGAACTTTATAGGTAACCAATGCAGTGATGATAAAATCGGTGTTATATGATCATATTTTCTTGATCTTGTAAGAACTCTAGCGGCGGCATTTTGGACTAACTGTAGCTTGTTTATTGAGGATGCAGGACAACCAGCTAATAAGGCATTACAGTAATCCAGTCTCGAGGTCATGAATGCATGAACTAACTTTTCTGCATCAGAAACTGATAGCATATTACGTAGCTTAGCAATGTTTCTAAGGTGGAAAAAGGCTGTTTTTGTAACATATGAAATATGATTTTCAAAAGACAGGTTGCAATCGAGTAGAACACCCAGGTCTTTTACTGTAGCGGATAAAGTAACAGGACATCCTATGATGTTAAAGTTGTATTGTGCGAGGTTTTGTGGGCGGTTTTTTGAACCGATAAGTATTACCTCTGTCTTGTCTGGATTTAATAAAAGAAAATTACGCGTCATCCAATCTTTTATATCTTTAACACACTCTGTCAATTTGGAAAATTTAGCGTTTTCATCCGGCCTTGATGAAATATATATTTGAGTGTCATCAGCATAACAATGGAAACTAATTCCATGTTTCCTTATAATATTTCCAAGTGGCATCATATATATTGAAAATAACAGAGGGCCTAACACAGATCCCTGCGGCACTCCATAGTTTACTGGAGTTATGATCGATTTTTCTCCATTTAAATAGACAAAATGGTAGCGGTCAGATAGGTATGATTTGAACCAGCTTAGTGCTTGTCCTTGAACACCGGTATAATTTTGTAGTCGATCTAAGAGTATTGTGTGATCTATAGTATCGAACGCAGCACTAAGATCAAGTAAAACTAGTATTGAGATACAGCCTTGGTCAGAAGCTAAAAGTAAATCATTTGTGATTTTAACGAGCGCAGTTTCAGTGCTATGATGCGGTCTGAATCCAGACTGAAACTTTTCATAGATATCATTTTGTTGCAAGAAAGAGCCCAGTTGAGCGGACACCACTTTTTCTAATATTTTAGACATAAATGGAAGATTTGAAATGGGTCTATAATTTGCTAGATTATTATGATCTAATTGTGGTTTCTTAATGAGAGGTTTTATAACTGCCAGTTTAAATGTTCTTGGAACATGACCTAGAGATAAAGACGAGTTAATAATATTGAGGAGAGGCTCTTCCACTACAGGTAACACTTGAGTGTAGTAGATACTATAATTTAATGGCAGTTATTTTTACCTTAAACTTTATGCTAGCAGTCGTTCTGAGTTCTCCAGAGACTGCAGACAGTGTGATTTTGTTGTTTTTTAGACGCATTTAGGCCTACTATAACTTTTTAAATTAATGTTTTATTCTTTGTGCAGTTTTGGGGGATATATGTTTTTTTTGTTGTTTTTTTGCCAAAATTAGTAATGATATTTATATACAGGTTTAATAAAATAGCAATGTTTTATGTAAAATTCACATTAAAGAAGACATTTCTCAGTTTCATTCATGGTGAAAACATGAAACGTGACATAGTTTAGTGGAAGATTGCTACCATCAACTGGAAAACAAACACTTTTGCTAGTGCTCAATGAATAGTTTGTGAATGATATTTGGACGATGACATCACGGTTTTATCCAGAGCGGCTATATATAAATAAACTAAATTAATAACTTATTTACAACAAAATTAAACCATCACTGAACTTACTTAAGCTGGACTATGACACTATTTTCTTCTAGATCTGCTGTACGGGAGAAGCAAACTTTTTTGCATTATTTTCCTGTTATCACTGTAAAGGTGCCTTGATAATCTGTATTATAAAAAGCGTTATATAAATAAAGGTGACTTGACTTGAATGCTAGATGTAATGCTCTTGCTATTTGTGTTTAGGCTGTAATGTATATATATATATATAGGCTAAATAATCATGAACACAATGACGGGGTGAAATGGGCTGTGATGCATGGGGCACCAGGTCAAATCTTGCCTAGGGCAGCAAATTGGTCAGGGCCGGCCCTGACATAGCCAACACCACCTGATCACATTTTCTCTTGGCTGTTTACTCCAAAACAAATGTGCATTATATATATGCAGTTACAGCTGTCACGGGTCAGGATTTGTCACCGGTCCCTCTCTGTTGTTTGTTTTGGTCCTGTCATTTCTGCAGCTTGTGAGGGTGGCAATTAGCACAATCACGAGCTGATCTTCCCCACCTGTCGCTCGTTTCCTCTACCCCTTATATCCCCAGCTGTGTCTACCAGTGTTTGTCAGTGGATTGTTTTATGTTGCGTGTGTGTTTCTGGTCTGCTGGTATTAGCTGTGCTACTTACCAGTGATCTGTGTTCAGGATTCCTAGACGTGAAGATCGGTGCAGGACTGTTCACCTGCTGGTCCCTGTCCTCGTCTATTGCTGGACATTCCTGGGTTCTCTCTGTCTGACGGTGGTCTCTGCTTATCTTCACGTCCGCAGGATTGCGGCCTGTTCTCTCTGGAACCGCCGATCGGGGAGGCTTCACGATTATTCACTGTGTCACGGAATTTATTATATTGTTCACGAAGTTTTCTAATAAACTTTTCACTTCTCCTCACTGCATTTGAGTCCTCCTCATATTTTACTCAGGCCTCACGACAGAATCCACTGACCAACATGGACTCAGCAGAGGAGACGGAATTGCGTCGGGCCCTGGCCCAACAGGGAGTTCTGCTGGGACGACAGCAGGAGGAATTAGCAGCTTCCCGCCAGGCCATGTCAGAGATGTCACAGCAGCTAGCGGCGATTACTCATCGGCTTGAACAGTTGCAGACCAGCTCTCCAGTGGTTCCTACTGGACCTGTCCCACTTAACACTGAAGGGATAGCGCCTCGCCGATCCGAACCTCGACTCAACCCACCTGCTTCCTATTCTGGTGAGCCTAAGTCGTGTCGCTCATTTCTATCACAATGCTCATTGACTTTTTCACTCCAACCTTCCTGTTTTTCAACGGAGAGATCCAGGGTGGCGTTTGTGATCATGCACCTGGCAGGGCTTGCGAGAGAGTGGGGAACAGCCATGTGGGACAATGAGAACGAGTGCTGCAGATCCTATGAGGATTTCGCTCAGGAGCTTCGCAAGGTCTTTGATCGGTCAGCGTTGGGGACAGAGGCGGCCCGAGCGTTGTCACTGTTACAACAGGGGACTCGCTCCGTATCGGAATATTCTATTGAGTTCCGTACTCTCGCGGCTTCCTGTGGGTGGAATCCCAAGGCACAGTGGGACCATTTTCTTCATGGTTTAGCAGAGTACATCAAGGATGAGATTTATTCCTTGGAACTGCCCACATCACTCGACGGATTGATTGATCGCGCCATTCGGGTCGATAACCGGATCTCCCTCCGTGCCTAGACTCGGAGGGTGGGGTTTCCTCAGGATGTCATCAACCAGACACCAGTCACGAGAGGGGCTGCTTCACAACACTGGGGACTCCCGGAGGAGGAGCCCATGCAGATCGGGAGAGCCCATCTAACCGCTATAGAGCGCCGTCATCGCTTGACCAATAACTTGTGTCTCTACTGTGGAGAGGCGGGTCACATGGCAGCGGAGTGTCCCAGAAGGAGACAACGCTCTACGTCTAAGGGACAGAGGACGGTGAGCGTCACCAACACACAACTGCCATCTGGTGGCCAATCCATTCTTCCGGCTTTTCTACAGTTGGAGGGGGTTAACCACCAAGTGTTGGCACTTATTGACTCTGGAGCGGAGGGTGATTTTATGGATTTTGAACTAGCTGACCGCTTGGGCATTAGACGTTCTCTCCTGGCTGAACCTATTGCCGCCAGAACCCTATGTGTTACCCCGCTTACTGAGATTACCCAGTCCACTAAGCTGGTCAACCTGACTATTTCGGGTAATCATACCGAGGAGATTCGTTTTCTTCTTATACACTCTCCTTCCGCTCCAGTGGTGTTGGGGCACACCTGGCTGGTCAAGCATAACCCACACATTGACTGGATTCTTAATTCAGTGTTGGCATGGAGTCCCTTCTGTCTGTCTCATTGTTTAATGTCGGCATCATCTCCGTTAATGTCTGTTTCTACCCTACAGGAGGAACCGGTGAACCTGGCGGATGTACCGGAGGTTTACCATGACTTAAGAGCGGTGTTCAGTAAGTCCCGAGCTGCATCTCTCCCTCCGCACCGCCCGTACGACTGTGCGATTGAATTATTTCCTGGCACTTCTCCGCCTAAGGGGCGCTTATACTCGCTCTCCGGTCCTGAGAGGGAGGCCATGGAAAGATACATCAACGATTCTCTGCGAGCCGGTATAATTCGACCCTCTTCCTCTCCAGCTGGGGCGGGGTTCTTCTTCGTGGGGAAGAAAGATGGGTCGCTGCGTCCTTGTATAGATTTTCGAGGGCTGAATGACATCACGGTAAAGAATAGCCACCCTTTGCCGTTGATGTCTTCAGCGTTCGAACTCTTGCAGGGGGCGACTATCTTTACGAAGTTGGACTTGCGCAATGCTTATCACCTGGTTCGGATTAGGGAGGGGGACGAATGGAAGACCGCTTTTAATACCCCCACAGGTCATTTTGAGTATTTGGTCATGCCGTTTGGACTCTCAAACTCCCCGGCGGTCTTCCAGGCACTCGTTAATGACGTGCTCAGAGACATGGTCAACCGGTTTGTATTTGTGTATCTCGACGACATCCTGATCTTCTCCCAGAACGAGAGCGACCATGTCCAGCACGTCAGGCGAGTGTTACAGCGGCTGCTGGAGAATCGTTTATTTGCCAAGGTGGAGAATTGTGAGTTTCACGCACGGTCGGTTCCGTTCCTGGGTTTCGTTCTGTCACCCGAAGGCATCCGAATGGATCCGGCCAAGGTAAAGGCGGTTGCGGATTGGCCCACCCCAGAGAATCGCAAGGCGGTCCAGCGTTTTCTGGGGTTCGCCAATTTTTACAGGCGTTTCATTCGGGGTTTTAGTCAGGTCGCCCTTCCGCTGACGAATCTCACCTCCACACGAATTCGATTCTGTTGGTCAACGCAGGCTCAAGAGGCGTTCGAAACCTTAAAGAGCCGCTTTGTTTCGGCTCCCATTCTCACCAACCCTGACCCGTCTCGTCAATTCGTTGTGGAGGTGGATGCGTCAGAGGTAGGAGTGGGGGCAATTTTGTCTCAGAGATCCCCTTCGGATGACCGAATACACCCATGCGCCTTTCTTTCTCATCGTCTAACTCCTTCGGAACGGAATTACGACATCGGGAATAAGGAGTTACTGGCTGTTAAGTTGGCGCTGGAGGAGTGGCGTCACTGGTTGGAGGGCGCGGGGGTTCCATTCATAGTTTGGACCGATCATAAGAACTTAGAATACATCCGTTCCGCTAAGAGACTAAATTCTCGGCAGGCTCGCTGGGCATTATTTTTCGGCCGATTTGATTTTAACATCTCGTATCGCCCCGGTAGTAAGAACGGTAAGCCCGATGCACTCTCACTGGTTTTTGAAGTAGAAGCTGGATCCACCTCTCCAGTAACCATCGTGCCTCCCAACCGGGTGGTCGCGGCGGTTACTTGGGGGGGTGGAGTCCAGGGTTCGTGAGGTGTTACGCGACGTCACTATTCCCGCGGGGTGTCCAGCGAGTTTGTTGTTCGTGCCGGAGCCAGTCCGAACTAGCGTACTTCAGTGGGGTCACTCATCCAGTCTAGCTTGCCACCCGGGAGCTGCTCGAACATGTTTGTTAATCAAGCAACGGTTCTGGTGGCCTTCGATGGCGGGGGACGCTCGAGAGTTTGTTTCGGCTTGTCCGGTGTGTGCGGTGGGTAAGGGCTCGAATCGACCCTCAGCAGGGCTACTCCGGCCACTGTCTATCCCTTCCAGACCCTGGTCACACATAGCCATGGACTTTGTCACAGGTCTACCCCCATCTAGTGGCAATACCGTGGTCCTCACGGTGGTCGACAGGTTCTCGAAGGCGGTTCATTTCATTCCCCTCCCCAAATTACCTTCAGCGAGGGAGACAGCGGCCATTGTCTTAGACCACGTTTTCCGCATCCATGGCCTCCCGGTGGACGTGGTCTCTGACAGGGGTCCCCAATTTGTGTCTAGATTTTGGACAGAATTCTGTCGACAGTTGGGGGCGACTGCGAGTTTATCCTCCGGTTACCATCCGCAGACTAACGGTCAGGCTGAGCGAGCAAATCAGGACTTGGAGAGAGTCCTGCGCTGTGTGGCGTCGGCAGAACCGTCGACTTGGAGTTCTAGATTAACCATGGTCGAGTACGCACATAACTCACTCCTGGTCTCGTCTACGGGATTGTCGCCCTTCCAGTGCTGTTTAGGCTACCAGCCCCCGTTATTTCCCTCCCAAGAGACCGACGCCATTGTTCCATCCGCGCAGACATTCATTCAGAGATGCCTTCGTACGTGGAGGCTCGCCAGAGAAGCCCTTTCCCGGACTGGCGAAAGGAACAGGGCGTCGGCGGACTGTCACCGGTCTAGGCCCCCACTTTACGTGTGTGGGCAAAAAGTTTGGTTGTCTACCAAGGACATTCCCCTCAGACTTCCCGCACGTAAACTGGGACCCAAATTTATTGGACCGTACATTATAACCAAGTAAGTAAGTAAGTAAGTAAGTAAAATTTAT
The DNA here is from genome assembly GCF_965113295.1 of Leuciscus leuciscus. Lineage (NCBI taxonomy): Eukaryota > Metazoa > Chordata > Actinopteri > Cypriniformes > Leuciscidae > Leuciscus > Leuciscus leuciscus. The sequence continues at coordinate 3,130,571 of NC_138743.1, forward strand.
TTATACAGCACCCTTCACAGACACAATGGGTCACAAGGCGCTTTACAATAGACAATAAAACATAATAAAACACTTTGAAATCAATTGAAACAGAAAAAATTAACAACATCTACAACATAGATCACCCAAAATCTAACTTAAACAAGTGAGTCTTCACATGTCTCTTAAAATTGTCCACATTCTCAGCAAACCTAATACTGATCGGTAAAGCATTCCATAGACGAGGTGCGATAGCAGCAAAAGCTCTATCCCCACCTGTCTTTAGGCGAGTTCGTGGCATAGCTAGCAGATTTTGATTATTAGATCTGAGGGACCGGAGAGGTGTATGAAAATGAATTAAATCCGCAAGATAAGAAGGGGCCTGGCCATATAAGGCTCGATATGTTATGGTGAGAATTTTGAATTGGATCCTGTAAGTTACAGGAAGCCAATGAAGGGAACAGAGTATTGGGGTGATGTGGGTGCGCCTATTTGATCGGGTAAGTAACCTAGCAGCTGAATTTTGAATGGATTGTAGTCGATGAAGAACAGATTTATTGAGTGAAGAAAAAAGTGAGTTACAATAATCAATACGGGATGAAATAAAAGCATGAATGAGCATCTCCAGTTCCGACTGAGAGACCACAGACCTCAATTTACTAATATTACGTAAATGAAAAAAACAAGATTTGGTCAAGGATTTAATGTGGGTTTCAAAAGATAAGGATTTATCAAATATAATCCCAAGGTTCCTTAAACTAGGCCGCACAGCAGATGCCAAAGGTCCAATGTCCTGTATAATCAGAGGTATAGCGTTGTCTGGTGCTACAATTAAAACCTCAGTCTTATCTGGATTCAGCTGCAAAAAACTTCTGTCATGGGTCAGGGTGTGTCACCGGTCCCTCTCTGTTGTTTGTTTTGGTCCTGTCATTTCTGCAGCTTGTGAGGGTGGCAATTAGCACAATCACGAGCTGATCTTCCCCACCTGTCGCTCGTTTCCTCTACCCCTTATATCCCCAGCTGTGTCTACCAGTGTTTGTCAGTGGATTGTTTTATGTTGCGTGTGTGTTTCTGGTCTGCTGGCGTTAGCTGTGCTACTTACCAGTGATCTGTGTTCAGGATTCCTAGACGTGAAGATCGGTGCAGGACTGTTCACCTGCTGGTCCCTGTCCTCGTCTATTGCTGGACATTCCTGGGTTCTCTCTGTCTGACGGTGGTCTCTGCTTATCTTCACGTCCGCAGGATTGCGGCCTGTTCTCTCTGGAACCGCCGATCGGGGAGGCTTCACGATTATTCACTGTGTCACGGAATTTATTATATTGTTCACGAAGTTTTCTAATAAACTTTTCACTTCTCCTCACTGCATTTGAGTCCTCCTCATATTTTACTCCAGGCCTCACGACAACAGCAGCCAGAAAAAAAAGAAACTAACATTACACAATCAAACGAAACAGCAAAGCATTAACATTAAGTAGGCTATTAAAGCTCTGTGAATTCTGAAGAACTTTTGCAGACATGAAAGACGGAGGCTTTCATTTATTTCGTTTCTGTTGAGATCTTGACAGACTAGATGTTTTTTTTATGTGTGTGTGTGTGTGTGTGTGTGTGTGTGTGTGTGTGTGTGTGTGTGTGTGTGTGTGTGTACCACTGTACCGAAGAGAACACCCTTCGCTAGGACAATATTTCCTCATTACTGTTGTACTGCTCAGAAGGCAAACTGTTAAATTCACTGAATATCAAGGCAGTACACCTTTAGAACTTTTTAGACAGAGCTGTACCTTCATTAATTTGTTAATAATAAATATTATTTAAATTGCACTTAAGGATCAAAAGTATTGCTTTATGATCAGTATTTTTGAACAGGGAGCAAGCATATAGTCACTTAGAAGCATATACTGTATGTGCACTGATCAGATTAGCGATATATTATGGTAATATGGTACACAGTTCTGCATCTATTTTATAACATAGATTAAAAATGTTGAGGCAATACAGTCACAAGCATTTCAAATATGTTGTGGAGCTTTTATATATATTTTTTTTTTTTTGACCCCCTTTCGCCTTCAGAACTGCCTTAATTCTACGTGGCATTGATTCAACAATGTGCTGAAAGCATTCTTTAGAAATGATGGCCCATATTGATAGGATAGCATCTTGCAGTTGATGGAGATTTGTGGGATGCACATCCAGGGCACGAAGCTCCCGTTCCACCACATCCCAAAGATGCTCTATTGGGTTGAGATCTGGTGACTGTGGGGGCCATTTTAGTACAGTGAACTCATTGTCATGTTCAAGAAACCAATTTGAAATGATTCGAGCTTTGTGACATGGTGCATTATCCTGCTGGAAGTAGCCATCAGAGGATGGGTACATGGTGGTCATAAAGGGATGGACATGGTCAGAAACAATGCTCAGGTAGGCAATGGCATTTAAACGATGCCCAATTGGCACTAAGGGGCCTAAAGTGTGGCAAGAAAACATCCCCCACACCATTACACCACCACCACCACCAGCCTGCACAGTGGTAACAAGGCATGATGGATCCATGTTCTCATTCTGTTTACGCCAAATTCTGACTCTACCATCTGAATGTCTCAACAGAAATCAAGACTCATCAGACCAGGCAACATTTTTCCAGTCTTCAACTGTCCAATTTTGGTGAGCTCGTGCAAATTGTAGCCTCTTTTTCCTATTTGTAGTGGAGATGAGTGGTACCCGGTGGGGTCTTCTGCTGTTGTAGCCCATCCGCCTCAAGGTTGTGCGTGTTGTGGCTTCACAAATGCTTTTCTGCATACCTCGGTTGTAACGAGTGGTTATTTCAGTCAAAGTTGCTCTTCTATCAGCTTGAATCAGTCGGCCCATTCTCCTCTGACCTCTAGCATCAACAAGGCATTTTCGCCCACAGGACTGCCGCATACTGGATGTTTTTCCCTTTTCACACCATTCTTTGTAAACCCTAGAAATGGTTGTGCGTGAAAATCCCAGTAACTGAGCAGATTGTGAAATACTCAGACCAGCCCGTCTGGCACCAACAACCATGCCACGCTCAAAATTGCTTAAATCACCTTTCTTTCCCATTCTGACATTCAGTTTGGAGTTCAGGAGATTGTCTTGACCAGGACCACACCCCTAAATGCATTGAAGCAACTGCCATGTGATTGGTTGATTAGATAATTGCATTAATGAGAAATTGAACAGGTGTTCCTAATAATCCTTTAGGTGAGTGTATATATATATATATATATTAAGGGTGTAATGGTTCAAATTGCAAAAGGTTTGGTTTGTATCATGGTTTTAGGTTTCGTCTCTGCTTTTTGCAGATGATGTTGATACCCACACGTGAGTAACACTGAGTAACACTGGGTTTGGGAGTGTAAAAAAGGCAACCCTTTGGAAATGGACTCTTCCAACTCCCCCGCCTCTGTTCGTGATTTGGACTGTTCAAAAACTTTCCAGGGAGTTGTAAAACAAGATTTTATGGAGAGAAGATTTAGGGCGGAGCGCGGGGCACAACGTAACTCGGGGCTAGTTGTAACACACTTGTTTTGAATACTTCCACACATGCTAGCATGACGAAACTTGGTATATTTACTAGTTGCCATAGCAACACTATATAGAGAAAAAATTGGAATTAAATTAAATTAAATTGGAAGATATCCATAGAAAATTATTAAACCATAGCAAAAGTAAATTTCATACTTAGGTAAATTTTTCATCTCTATTTTTTGTGTTTATTTAAAAATAGACAAATCTGATATTATTTTAATCTCCAATATGTTATTTAACAGTTGAGATAGTTCTTTAATGCTTCGCTAACTAGCAGAAGACACTAGCCGGGTTTAAATCCCAGTTGTGCAGGCGGGGCATGTTGTCACACTGCGTTACAATGTGCCCCTATTAGAAATATGCTATTATATTCTATACTTTTATTTATTCTATTGAGAAAACATGAGAAAAAGGTGAATAAAGACCAAGGGCCCTATCTTGCACCCAGCGCAATTGACTTTGTACAGCGACGCATGTATCATTCCTATTTTGCACCCGATGCACAGCAGACTTTTCCCTTCACAGACGCACAAATACAAGCGCGTATTTTCTTCGGCGTGCATGTTACGTGCATGCATGTTCGGAGTGCATTCACAAAAGGAGCAGCGCGTGAGCGTCAAGCAGGAGCGTTGCGAGCAGTGAAGCGCGTGTTTCGGCGCCGAGTCCATTTGCTGCACTGCTCACGCTCAATTAAAGGGAAAGCACACTTTTGATGGACAAAATAGCCTAAATTGTGTTTCACAAAAAAGTGCCCAAAATGCACAGAATTTGCGCGTTTTAACAAGAACTGGAGTAGGCTATGTCAGAAAAGGAAACGAAGACTAATATTTATATTTATAGAAAATGTACCCATTTAAACTTGTTTTATTATTCAGTTTGTACAAGTGATTGCAATAGGCCTGTGTGTGTGTGCTTTGAGAAATATCTTTATACTGCATGGCTACATTTATTAAATTTTTTATTTATATATTATTTTATCGCCATTCCCTGTTTTCATACAGACGTTTAGTTTGCTAAATATAAAAAAATTATTGGATATTGAATGTGAAAAGGAAATGGTTCTTCCATAACACTGCACTTTAGATGTGTGTGAATTACCCACACCTGGAGTAATTTATATAGTTCTATTTTATAGCGTTTATCTGTTAAAAAAAAAAAAAACACTATGCAAATTGTAAAATGTTCTATTACAGAAAAGATATAAAATAAATATTTGTGTGTGCTGTAAAGTGGTTAGAAAAAATGAAATCGGAATCGGCTAAAATCGGTATCGGCAGGTCAAACTTAATGAAAAATCGGAAATCGGAATCGGCCCAGAAAACTGTAATCGGTGCATCTCTTATAGCTGTGTTTTCCTGTGTTCGTTGTCAAAACTCAAAAATTTGTTTATATTTAATTATAAAAAAATTCCATTCTTTTATATGAAAAAGTTAATAATTGAATTTTATTTAGAAAATATTTTAGTTTGTCTTGTATATATTTTTTATTAGATCAGATAACATTTTAAAGGGATACTCCACTTTTTTCGGAAATATGCTCATTTTACAACTCCCCCAGAGTTAAACAGTTGAGTCTTACCGTTTTAGAATCCATTCAGCCGAACTCCGGGTCTGACGGTACCACTTTTAGCATAGCTAGCATAGATCATTGATTCTGATGAGTCCAGTAGCATTTCTTTCAAAATGACCAAAGAGTTTCAATATTTTTCCTATTTAAAACTTGACTCTTCTGTAGTTAAACCGTGTACTAAGATCGACGGAAAATGAAAAGTTGCGATTTTCTAGGATGATATGGCTAGGAACTATACTCTCATTCCTGCGTAATAATCAAGAAACTTTGCTGCCGTACCATGAGTGCAGCAGGCGTAATGATATGACGCAGCACCTGAAAATAGTCCCCAGCTCGGTAACTTCCAACGTGACTGGGACTAAGTTTGTCTAACCTATTAGACCTATTTTCAGGCGCTGCGTCATATCATTACGCCTGCTGCACTCATGGTACGGCCGCACAGTTCCTTGATTATTACGCCGGAATGAGAGTAGTTCCTAGCCATATAGGCTTAGAAAATCGCAACTTTTCATTTTCCGTCGATCTTAGTACACGGTTTAACTACAGAAGAGTTAAGTTTTAAATAGGAAAAATATTTAAAGTCTTTGGTCATTTTGAAAGAAATGCTACTGGACTCATCAGAATCAATGATCTATGCTAAGCTATGCTAAAAGTGGTACCGTCAGACCCGGAGTTCGGCTGAATGGATTCGAAAACGGTAAAACTCAACTGTTTAACTCTGGGGGAGTTGTAAAATGAGCATATTTCCGAAAAAAGTGGAGTATCCCTTTAAGCTGTCATATGGTCATGTTACACAATGTGCCCCTCACATGTTACTATGTACCCCACCTATGGGGCATGTTGTCACATTTCACTTCCATTCTTTCGGGGTATATCAAGAAAAAAGTATATACTGTATTAATAAAACAAAACCACATAATTGTACTAGACATGTGGGAAATTAATGTGGGAAAAAATAAATACTCTGAACCATAAGTAGATTTACACAAACTGAGAAAGTCAAAAAGCGTTACTTTGTGCCCCGCTCTCCCCTATAGATGTGCTTGTTTATTGTAAATAACAGTTAAATTCGGCAGAAGTGTTGTCATCTAGGGATTTGAGGATTGTGTGTGTGCGTGCAACTGTAAGTACATTTGCATATTTTTGTGTGCATAATACGTTTGTGAGGGAGATTGAGGATCGCTGTCGCGGCATTCCATCTGAGTGTGTGTATATATATATATATATACACACATTTCATTTAAAAGTTCAATACATTTTCATGCATCAGTCTATACTGTTTATTTTTGTAATTAAGTTCAGCACTATTTTACTTTGAGTGTTATGTTTTGATTCAGAAGGTGCTGCATGTTATTTTTTGACTGTACTAAAGCATAAAAATACCATAGTAGTTGTTTGCAGAGATTTAGGAAACATGCTAAGTTCACATACTCGTTGCTCTGAAAAACACTTCTACATCCAGTTATTTTACTCAATAGTATTTCGACAACCTGGATTGCCAGTTGGCAGAAAACACAGCGTATTGCAGCCATGAAAGCCAGCAAATGAACTGGGTCAGAGATTGCAGATTCTACCCAACCTAAAAAGCCTTGGCATCCACCTAAAAATGGGAGCATATTAAAACACAGATAAATCAACTACGTAAGTCTCCCCGCCTTCCATTGTCGATTGTGCATGCTCCTGTTGCATGTCCTCGAGTGAGTCGACTCTGTGGAGGACGGGGCCGGAAACATCTCTCCAATATTTTAAATGTGGCCTGCAGTATCCATTTCAACCGCTAGCTGTTAATATTACATACTGCACCTTTAAAAACTGCTTTTGTCGTTTACTCCTTCCTCCTGTGTTTTCATTACAGTCACCCAAGCATGACAACACTTTAATAAGCAGATGTTGGGTATGTTTTCCTTTGAAAAAACATCACAAGATGTTCTTCTTGATATTTTGATATTCATTAATTCAACTCAAATTTCCTCCACAGTAAATAAAGACTAAACTGTAAAAACGACTTTTAGGTTTTTGATGTCAGAAACTCAAAAGCATTAATAGAATTTATTTATATAAGTTATATAACTAGATGTACCGCATCGCGGTACAAAATATGACCGCCGCTCAGGCCTGCACTGGCTTTCCACAAAAATAAATGACGTGGAGTAATTTGGCTGTATTGCGTGTTTATGTATATACCTAAAAAAAGTAATAGTATGTGCATGTCTGTCTGTGTGTGTGTGTGTGTGTGTGTGTGTGTGTGTGTGTGTGTGTGTGTGTGTGTGTGTGTGTGTGTGTGTGTGTGTGTGTGTGTGTGTGTGTGTGTGTGTGTGTGTGTGTGTGTGTGTGTGTGTGTGTGTGTGTTTGTGTATGTGTGTGTCTGTGTCTGTGTGTGTGTGTGTGTGTGTGTGTGTGTCTGTGCGTGTATGTATGTGTGCGTACATGTGTGCGCGTGTGTGTTTGTGTGTGTGTGTCTGTGCATGTGGATTTGTATGTGTGTGTATGGGTGTGTGTCTGTGCGTGTGGATGTCAGTGTGTGTGCATGCTTGCGTTTGTTTGTATTCCTGCATGTGTGTGTGTGACAGTATCATCCTAAACCAGCAACCCTTCGCTCAACAGCACCATCTACAGGCCGATGAGTGTACAGTCACTAAATGTGCACATAAATGAATTTATTTTATACCCCCCCATGGATGAAATTCTACAAAACTTAGCAGAGGATACCCCCAGAGGATGTCAAGTTAATCATACACATGAAATATGGTGCAGTTCTGAACATCTCCACTGAAGATAGGGGCGATTAAAGCAGAATTTATTTTTTATTTATTTATTTGCATTTTCATTTTTTATGGGAGGGGCGCAAATCACAAATGAGTGATTATGGGCTAGGTTGATGTGGGCCCTTAAGAGCAACATACCATAAAAATGTCTTCATCCTCGGTGCCACGGTTCAGATAGTTATTTAGGAAAAACTGCATTTTTTGGGGTTTGGGGGGGCCCAGCGCGGGGGGGGAGTGGCCCCCGGGGACCAAACGAAATTTTTCCGTAGAAGTCTAGTGGGGCTACATGCCCACCAAATTTCATGTTCCCCGGTGCTTCGGTGTCCCTGGTATGGTTGACGAAAAATTTACGGGGGCCCCAGCGCGGGGGGGGGGAAGTGGCCCCCGGGGACCAAATGAAATTTTTCCGTAAAAGTCTAGTAGACCAACATACCACAAAAATTTCTTCATCCTCGGTGCCACGGTTCAGGTAGTTATTTAGGAAAAACTGCATTTTTTGGGGTTTGGGGGGGCCCAGCGCGGGGGGGGGGGAGTGGCCCCCGGGGACCAAACGAAATTTTTCCTTAGAAGTCTAATGGGGCTACATGCCCACCAAATTTCATGTTCCCCGGTGTTTCGGTGTCCCTGGTATCGTTGACGAAAAATTTAAGGGGGCCCCAGCGCGGGGGGGGAAGTGGCCCCCGGGGACCAAACGAAATTTTTCCGTAAAAGTCTAGTAGACCAACATACCATAAAAATGTCTTCATCCTCGGTGCCACGGTTCAGGTAGTTATTTAGGAAAAACTGCATTTTTTGGGGTTTGGGGGGGCCCAGCGCGGGGGGGGAGTGGCCCCCGGGGACCAAACGAAATTTTTCCTTAGAAGTCTAGTGGGGCTACATGCCCACCAAATTTCATGTTCCCCGGTGTTTCGGTGTCCCTGGTATCGTTGACGAAAAATTTAAGGGGGCCCCAGCGCGGGGGGGGAAGTGGCCCCCGGGGACCAAACGAAATTTTTCCTTAGAAGTCTAGTGGGGCTACATGCCCACCAAATTTCATGTTCCCCGGTGCTTCGGTGTCCCTGGTATCGTTGACGAAAAATTCAGTAAGGTGACAAAAAAAAAAAAAAAAAAAAACTTTGACAATCCCTATATGACCGCTTTCGCTAGCTACGCTAGCGGCGGTCATAATAATTTATATAATATTTGCACCAAAATGTATATGTCAGAAATACCTGTTGGATGTTTGTCCCGTCCCGTCCCATCATGGTGAGAAATACTGATTAAAAAAGCATGAATGTGAGTGATTTAAGCCAGTGTCTGATTGGTTTCTTGAGTCTGTTTGCATTAATTGTGTTTCTGTAACTTCTACAGACGTATTTCTCTCTTTCTGTCTCTGTCAGATGCACAACGGTCCGCCATATGAGTCTGATTTATGAAAACAGACCCCGCTGTTGCAGTCATTTCATGTCCATGTCTCATTCTTCACCTACAAACAGGGTTTGAAATTAACTTTTTCACTCACTGGCCAATTTGGCTTCTACATTTTTAAGTTACCGGCCATTCAGAACTTGCTGAAAGTTTTCTAGTGAGCACCAGTTATAAAAGTTCTCTACCTGGATATACCATCTGGCCACTATCGTGTTTTGCTAAAAGCCGTATGAAATTTTGATTTGTGCAAAAAAAAAAAAAAAAAAGCCTACTTTTAAACCCGTCGGGTCTTGGGCTGTTTGTTTACAGTGGGAGTGGCTGATGAGGTCATGATGAGGTCATGATCAAGTGACATCATAACCACAAAAGTTTCCCCTGGAGGTTTTTAAGAAAAAAGGAGGTTTTCCCCTTGTTTTTGTTTTTTCAAGAGAGAGGGTTTCTTGTATGGTGTCTAACTCAGTTTCTGGAAGGCCACACAGCCGGCCGAGAGAGAAAGAACCTGCAGTGTTTAGCTTCAACCCTAATTAAACACATCTGATCCAGCTATTCAAGTTCCTCAGGATTACCAGAAACTTCCAGCCAGGTGTTCTGGTGCTGGTGTTTTAAACTCTGCAGGAAGTGGCCCTCCAGGACTGAAGTTTGACATGTGCTAATGATAATTAATTAATTGATATGTACATGAAATGTTTCCAAATACAGTATTTTAAGTGTGTGTGTGTGTGTGTGTGTGTGTGTGTGTGTGTGTGTGTGTGTGTGTGTGTGTGTGTGTGTGTGTGTGTGTGTGTGTGTGTGTGTGTGTGTGTGTGTGTGTGTGTGTGTGTGTGTGTCCATTAGGGCGTGTTTTCAGCAGTATGGTCTGCGATACACAGCTGTCATCCCTACCAACATATTTGGACCACATGACAACTTCAACATTGAGGACTGCCACGTGATGCCGGGGTTGGTACACAAGACGTACCTGGCAAAGAGTGAGTCATGTTTAACTTTCTGGAACAATCTGAAGCCACAGTCACATTCAGAGTGTCCCATATGTTGGTAAATTTGCGTGTGTTTGTGTGTTTTGTAGAGGAAGGTAAACCTCTGCAGGTCTGGGGTTCAGGTCGCGCCCTGCGTCAGTTCATCTATTCTGTGGATCTGGCTCGTCTGTTTGTGTGGGTTTTGAGGGAGTATGACGAGGTGGAGCCCATCATTGCGTCAGGTACTCGACGAGTGTTTGACATCACACATATTGGATCTGTTTCATCAGAGCTCATTGGCTGATCAAATATCAAGATCATGTCTCTCTTGATTTTCTTTGCCTTTGTTTCTTCTCTCTAGTTGGAGAGGAGGATGAGTTGACCATAAAGGACGCTGTGGACGCTGTGGTTGAAGGGTTTGGGTTTAAAGGTGAAGTGATTGCATCCTTTCACATATAAACATTGTCTGCAGTTTTTTTTACAGCTGACAGAACTGCTATCTTTGTTCTGTGGAACTCAACATATATTTTGCAGAATGTCCCGATTGTTCTTGAGCTGTTGAGCTTTACACCCTTTAACCCTTAACTAACCGCTCTCAGTATGACACTAGCAAATCAGACGGCCAGATCAAGAAAACCGCCAGTAACGCCAAACTACGCAAATACCTGCCAGACTTCAAGTTCACACCGTTCAAAGCAGGTGATCAATCTTCACTTCTCGCTTCTGCAATTACTAAATGTTTTTTCAATAGCAGTAAAAAGCAGAGACCAAAACAAGAACCTTTATAAGTGCTTTCCTTTTACAGCCGTCAAGGAGACGTGCGATTGGTTAGCGGCCAATTATGACATCATCCGTAAATGAAGATCTTCACATCTCATTGGTGGTGGGGGGGGAGCATCTTAATGCTGGAAACCAACGATTTATCAAACACCTTTCAAACAACCCTAAATTTTTACAAAAATTAAATCAGTAAACACTTCCATTTTAGTGCTCTTTTCGTATTTATTTAAAGTGTTTTGTTTTGAAAAAAAATTATATTAATTAATTATCATTAGCACATGTCAAACTGGAGGGCCACTGTCCTGCAGAGTTTAAAACACCAGCACCAAAACTCCTGCTTGGAAGTTTCTGGTAATCCTGAGGAACTTGATTAGCTGGATCAGGCGTGTTTAATTAGGGTTGAAGCTAAACTCTGCAGGGTTGTGTGGCCTTCCAGAAACTTAGTAAACTATATATAAACTATTTTATATACAGAATTTTTTGAATATTTTAAGGTTCCCAAATTCATACATGTCTAGAAAATCAGCAGTTTTCATTTCATTCCCAGCAGCATTATAAGTTTTTCTTGTGGAAAATTTCAAGATACTTTCTTCCAAATCCAAGTCATGAAGAGAAGTTAGATTTACAAATATAAATCAGGACACTCTAAAATACATTTAAAAAATCATTTACAATTTTAGCGACCACACTTTTGTATATCTTGACCACACTCAATATATTATTTTTATAATCTTTGGAAGCCGAAATCTAAAATAAAATCAGACTAATATCACAGATCTAAAGTGTAACCGGCTATGTTTGAATGTTTAGTTCTGTCCTCCGTCGTCACTCATTAAGCAGGACTGTCGTATTGTGCGCGCTGTAGCACCGCCTCTCTCTCTCTCTCTCTCTCTCTCTCTCTCTCTCTCTCTCTCTCTCTCTCTCTCTCTCTCTCTCTCTCTCTTTCTCGCTCTCGGACTGCGAATAGCAAAAATAAATCACAGACAAATGGTTTAATATTATTATACATAGAAATGGCTGGCGAGATAAAATAATAATAATAATAACATCTTTATAGCAATAATAAATAGTAAGTGTATTTTCTTAATTTTTCCAGTACCGACATCAGAACCGATAAAGTCCGAGCTTATCGATACAGCGGTCTTTCAAAATTCAGCCCCGGGGCCTGTTTAATACCGGGTTTCGGTACCCATCCCTAGGCAAGACAATGTCCTTACACAGATGAGAGGCGAGCGCGGTCATTGGCTGTGCTGTGGCAACTGCACGAACCTATGACAGGGACAGGTGCCTGACAAAAAAAAGTGAGAGTGAAATACAACTATTCATTACGTTTGATAAACGACAAAGGGCAACGGTGTGTGTTTATAAACTACAGCTCAGAAAAGATAACCGTGTCGCCCGTTAACATGCGTTCAAATGCACGTGCACGTTATGAAACGAGCCCTTTCCAGCAAAACATCTGTGGGGCCCAGTACAAGACGGGCGTGCTGGCACTCCTCATTATATTCGCACATACTTTTAAAACAAGACAATGATTATCTCCAAGTCAGTTTAGTTACAACTCTGCAATAAAGCAAGATGGAAAGCAATGCATTGACATTGACTATTGATTTATAGGCTATTGCATTTAAAATGTTGATTGGCTGGACATACTGGTCAATATGGATGCACATCCCTCAGTAAATAATAACAATCAAGTATTGCTTTTATCATTTAAAACACAGTGACATGCTATGGCAAGCCCTTTTAGCTTTATTCATTCACAGGATGCATTTTTTTATATCAATAATGAAATTTGTACAATTTAAAATGTGAATTCTTGATATTAAGAATGTACTTTTTCTAGGAACAATGTCTATTTCTGATATCAGGAATTACATTTTCATTAGTACTAGTTAAAGGAGGGAGGATTGTAGTGGGAGCACTGGGGTGTGTCAGGTGTGACAATGCCAAATGGTTTACATGGGTCAGGTAGGAGGGACCCTTAACAGAATTTTGCTTGGGGCCCCAGTATGTGTGTAAGTACTTAAACCAATAAGCTGGATACCTTTTTGACCATTTCTTCAGAACTCACAGAGCGACAGCCAGAGAGCAGGTAATTTATTATTTATTAAGAGAATTAATACACAAACTAATACACGATTCATCAGATGTGATGGACTGTTCGATTGGCAGTTGTTTAAGCTGCAGAAAATGATTTATTTTTTTAAGCTCAAAAGACGTTTATCACATTCATTGAGTGTTAAACATTGAGTCTGTATTATAATTGTATGTATTCACTTTCATTGATAAAGGTATTATAAGGCATTTAAGATGTGTATTTTTTGACTGTATATTATTGTGTTTTTTTGGTCAAATTTGGTCACTTATTTTACAACCGCCTGTGCCAGTGTCAGTGGATAAACTTGCTTTACCGGTTTCAGCGGTGTAGTAGTAAAAAATAGGTGCTTTTACTAAGATAATATAAACCACTTACAAAAACACTGTTGTGCTTTTATGGAGTGGATTAGGAAATGTAATGTATCTAGGGGTGTAGCGATACGCGATATAAAACCGAAATAGCGATACTCAGAACCACGAACCTGTGTCGCGGTGTGAGAAGGCACACCCCTTCCAACTCCCAGAGTTATCCTTCCCATCCAGATCTAATGCTACCACAACTTCAAATTACTATTAGTATTATTTGAAGTTAACATTATAAAATACGTAGACCTACACTACAAAACTAGTTGAGGATAAATTATTTAAAATTGGGCAATTCCAGCGTTATGGACGTGACATTTGCAGTAAAAACTTGAAATATTAATTCTCAGAAAATGCATTTAATACCAATATATTGAAACTTCTGTTTATATATACATACTCCCTTAATAAAGGAGTCCAGACATTAGAAAAATATAAGTCTACACATGCATTTTATATTTAATATGAGGGAAAGGCCTACACATGCATTAGGGACGTGACACAATTTTTTTTTTACTTTTAGGTGCATGGCAAAATATTTTTTAGTAATTCTGTGAATTACACTGCACAAACAAAAAGTAATACTATACCCACTGGATGAAGAAGGGTTGGCTCTCCTTTCGTGTTCACATTTACGAGGAAAAAACAATGTTACGGACGTGTCAGTTCCCGGTTACGGACGTGAGCGCTCTGAAAAGACTGCTTTAAAACTTTCACAGAGACCTCAAGCAGAAAGCACAAAGCCTTTCTTTAAAGTGAATTTCGTTTTGTATTAATTGTATGTTAATTTTAATCAATGTTTCATCAACCAATTACCTGGATTTAATAAATAAGAAGTAAATATAGCAGACAATAGATAATCACGACACGGAGGCGCCGGCGCGTTAACTGGAGTTCGTCTCATAAATGAACCGAAACTCAGCATACTTGCCTCACAGATCTGAGAAATATATCTATTGTCTACAGAAAGCTTGAAATCTCTACTTTTAAACAGAACAATTCAAAACGAAACAAAACTATGTAGTCCGTATGAAATGTGCATTTCTCTCTGGCGCGTTCACTACTGCGAAGATCGCGAGTCAACATCGTCAACTTCATCTTTGCAGCCGACACTAACACAGAAATCACTTGTTTATTAATAAACAATTAAAATGTCTCCTTGCTATATTTTACATATTCATAATCATTACTTTTGCCGGTTCTTTGTGACAGCTTTTAGGTGCGTTACTGGCAGTGCCACCCACATGTTGCATGAATGTTATAGCTTTGGCTATTTATTTATTTTACTTGGGTATTAATATCCCCCCCCCCCCCCCCCCCCCCCCCTAAATATTAGTAATAATTAATGTTACTGAAAGAAAGTTTGTTAATTACTTTGAGAGAACCTTGCCAGAACGTTAGCAAAGACTATAGAATAACAACAGACGACGCGTCACTCAAATAGTTTTGAATAGGGAAAAGTGCAACGCTCAATATGGCGGGATAAGTCCCGCCTTCTAAATAAGAGCCAATCGCCGATTGGTAAAGTCACTGTAGCTGCCGTTAGAAGCTCTGGTTCCTATAGAAACATTCAGACTCGCGCTTCAACTGTGCATGCGCATTAGCTTGATTCAATGTGGTTTTCTGCCATGATTCGAGCGTTTAGAAACAAAATTTATGAGACAGTTGTTGTCAGATTTTATTGGTGATTTCAACTATGAAATTTAATCCTAAGCATGGCGAACAGTTTTGGAGAATTTTATGTTTTCCGATTCAAAAAGATAGAAGCTGCACTTGCCTGCCCGAGAGGCGTTTCAAAGATGGCCGCCGAGTGAAATGAGCTGGAAACTGAAACTTCAGTTTGAGACTGGTTGAAACAGTTAGCTGGGAAAAAAACAGCTAAAAGACACTGAATCCAAATAGTGCACTCATATAATAAAAGGTGTGTCACTGCACTCACGCATTCTGCTGAAAGAGAATTACTACAATTACAGATGTCCTTGTTTCTGCTCTTTTTCTACTTTAGTTCCCCACTATTGGTCAACCATCACTTGTAGTCTTTGTCTTGGTCATTATCTCTGAACACACTTAGAAGACTACATAGATGTGTAACATAGATACTGCATGAGATTTGTTGTGGTCTTGCTGGAATTTTTCTTCAAATACTTGATACTAGATACTTGATTATTTACAGTAGTTCCTGTTTTTACACATTTGTTAACCCCTGAAGTGTTCTTCAATCCTTATCTCTCTCTCTCTCAGATGGACGGGCCGATGCGTGTGTTGGTGACGGGTGGCAGTGGACTGGTGGGACGAGCGATAGAGCGAGTGGTGAAAGAGGGTGAAGCGAGAGAAGGAGAAGAGTGGATATTCCTCTCATCCAAAGATGCCAATCTTGTGTAAGAAAACCCTCATCAGACATCACAATATGATGCAGTGAGATCCAGGCAGATGAGCAATGATTATGTCAGAGATAAAATTTTGAATAAGGAATAACACATTTTATTAAATAAAATGTCAAATTATATAGACAACAAATGAATCAAGTCAATATTAAATTGTAATAGCAAAAAATAAATATAAATCTTATAGATCAATAGATTATAATAAAATTCAAAGTATAGTGTATCTAACATATGAAGTTTGTGAAGATCAGAGTGTAGAGAAAAAAGAGAAGGAGAACTTTAGAGAAACTAAACATGCTGTGCATATGAAACAGTAAGGGACTAGGGAAAGCAAAGAAGGGAAAGTATTAAAAATCTTTGTACTTCTCGTGCAACCATTTAAAGGTAGGGTAGGCAATTTTTTGTATTATACACGTTTTTATTATAAACATTTTTTATAACTCTCTTCACACTTCACATCCTGACAGTAATCAATAATAGAAGTGGTCTATATATTTAAAAAAAATACATATATCTTCTGTGGAAGTCTCAGGACCAAAACATTTTCTTCCAATCATTGCATTCAGCAATGGCAAGCCATGACGTTCTGGACATGATGTACTCAGAGCTGTTCATGTCCTCAGCAAATGCATTAGCGCCAATTTAAGCGCCCATGGACTGCTGGTCTGAAAACGAGGTGTGTGTTCAGGAGCATTGTTGGCGCATTGCTATTTTGAGGCAACTGAAATAGACTTAGCCATTGACCAACAAAAACTTGGTCTAAAGTCAATGGCGCAGTATATTTTGTTTTGTTATTTAAGAAGCGCGCGCCTTAGTAATGTGCGCCTATAGGCGGGTCCACAACGAGTGTTAATTTATTACACATACTCTGCTTACTACACACACACTCTGCTTATTACACATACAGGGACGCGCAGCAGCACACAAACTAGCCAATTATTACAAATAAAAAGATTACAATGTAAAAGATTAATATTGTGTACATAAAGATATGGTGGAATCCGGCTTGTCCTGTAGATGGTCTTAATGCTCAAATATAAGAGTTTTCATTTGTGTCATATGCATGATAACTGTATTTACATGTGCTGTTTCAGGAGCGCTGAAGAAACGAGATCAGTTTTCCAGAAACATCGTCCGACACACGTCATTCATTTGGCCGCCATGGTGGGCGGGCTCTACAGAAACATGAGACAGAACCTGGACTTCTGGGTAATTATTAACATTAAGTCGTATAAGGTTGGAAATATCACTGTTGGATAATTGAACTGTACATTGACTGTATTGTTTTGTTGTTTTCAGAGAGATAATGTGCACATCAATGACAATGTGCTGTACATGTCTCAGGAGTTTGGGGTGGTGAAGGTCGTTTCTTGTCTGTCTACGTGTGTTTTTCCAGATAAAACCACCTACCCGATAGATGAGACCATGGTAAATTAACACACATACACACTTTAACTCACTTGAACCAGGGGGTTGTTCCTTCCACACTCCGCACAAACACTTTATATGCGCCGATATAATATCACACATCTATCTAGGTTAACGTCAAAGCTAGCAAGCCTTTACATGTTACACCTGCGCTTTAGAATCACCCTCTGTGATTTGATTCTGGAACCAGGCCTGGTCTTATAGTGTTGATATTTAAAGATGATGGACAGGTTGTCAGTGCCATTTACTTAGATTAATAAATGCTGTAGAAGTATTGTTTATTGTTAGGTCATGTTAATTTCAATAATTTACTACAAATACATTTACAAAACTTATGTTTGATTAATGCACTAAAGTAACTAACGTGAATTAATAAAAAAAAATTACAAATTAATTAAACTCAAATTTCCTCCACAGTAAATAAAGACTAAACTGTAAAAATGACCTTTGGGTTTTTGATGTCAGAAACTCGAAAGCATTAATTGAATTTATTTATATAATTTATATAATAATTTATAATGTATATGTCAGAAATACCTGTTGGGTGTTTGTCCCGTCCCAACATGGTGAGAAATACTGATTAAAAAAGCATGAATGTGAGTGATTTAAGCCAGTGTCCGATTGGTTTCTTGAGTCTGTTTGCATTAATTGTGTTTCTGTAACTTCTACAGACGTATTTCTCTCTTTCTGTCTCTGTCAGATGCACAACGGTGCCCCACATGAGTCTAATTACGGTTATGCCTACGCCAAACGCATGATTGATGTCCACAACAGGTGAGATTTGATCTCTTAGTGTCAAAGTTAATTGGTTCTTGAATGGGTGTATCTCAGATCACATGTCTATTATGAAATTTTGATTTATTGGGGGGGGGGGAGCGCAAGACCCCGCTGTTGCAGTCATCTCATGTCCATATCTCATTCTTCACCTACAAACAGGGTTTGAAATTAACTTTTTCACTCACTGGCCAATTTGGCTTCTACATTTTTAAGTTACCGGCCTATTAATTTCGTCCATTTATAGGGATGGGTACCGAAACCCGGAATTAAACGGGCCCCGGTGCTGAATTGTGAAAGACCGCTGGATCGATAAGCGCGGACGTTATCGGTGCTGTCGGTAGGCCTACTGGAGAAATTAAGAAAGTAGGCTACACGTGCCATTTATTATTGCTATTAAGAAATTATTATCTTGCTAATTTAATCTCGCCAGCCATTCTATATATAATAATATTGAACCATTATTGTCCGTGATGCATTTTTGCTAAAGAGAGAGAGTGTGTGAGAGAGAGAGCGATCTTTCACTCGGAGCCACGGCGCGCGCAACACAACAGCCCTGCTTAATGAGTGACGATGAGGACAGAACTACATTCAAACGGTTACACTTTAGATGTTTGATATTAAACTAATTTTATTTTAGATTTAGATTTTGGCTTCCAATGATAATAAAAAAAGATGATATTTGAGGTAAAGCCACATTCTTTTCCAGCGCAACTTCCTTCCCTTCACAGCAGTGCGCTGTCATTTCTCCCTAAAACCCAAACGTAACGTCAGAATCTGCACGATCGTGATTGTTGTAAAATATAGTCTATACTGATGCTAAACAGCGGGACACGTTTGATAATAAAAGGCTATTAAAAGTACCAAAATTGACGCAATAGACGCTGTTCCAAAGGTGGCGCGCGCTCCGAAACACACCGCAACGAGACGAGCAGCTTGGCTTCGTGAGTGCATCTAACCGATCAAATTTACACACAAATATGTCAAAATGGCCTTCTTGGAGATTCACGTACACAGTTTATTCACTTAACTACAGTTTATGTCTTAAATGGGCGTAAATAGTTTTGAGAAAATATGATGCGTAATAATGATTAGATCTGCATTTGGTCTTAAAGAGGCAGCAGTCTAATAAACCTGCTGACGATTGCTCCATTAATGTGAATCAAACAACAAAAGGCAATGAGAAAATCAGCGCAGCTCTTGAATGAATAATTTTGGCTTTTATAAGCTTTAATCTATCTATGATAAACTATGCAGTGTTATTTTACATCTGACTTTATTAGATGTCTTTTTAGCCCATATTACTCCTGAACAGTAATCTCAGTAGACATTACTGAAATTAAAGCACTGGGTATATAATTTGTATATTTGTTTTATTGTATACTTTTTTTTTTTTTTTTGACCATGTGTTTGTACTTTGTTTTTGGTGTCCTATGTCTTCTGTATATAAAACACAAAACCCTGCACCCTTCTACATAACATACATGTTTTATTTGTTTTGTTAAATCATTGCTTTTATATATATTTAACATTTCAGAATATAAAGCAATATTAATTATGTTCTAAATAATTTTTCCCCTTTTTTTTAAATAACGAAAAGAACCGATAAGAATACCGTTAAAGTACCGGATCGATAAGGAGTATCGGTAAGAGTAGTAATACCGTTAAAACCTTAACGATACCCATCTCTATATTCATGGGTTTCATCAAGTCCCTTTCCACAGGTGTATAAAATCAAGCACCTAGATTATGAATGCAGACTGCATTGTGCTTGATTAATACACCTGTGGAAAGGGACCTGATGAAAACCATGAATAGCCGCTCTGGAGAAAACCATAATGTCATCGTCCAGCTCAGTTCAGTTCTCATACAGTGGTCTCAATGCAGGCAGATCAGTGATATTGTTAAATATTAACTGTCCCCAACTAAGCAAGCCATAGGCAACAGTGGCAAGGAACCCAAACTCCATCAGGTGACAGAATAGAGGAAAAACCTTGGGAATAACCAGGCTCAGTCGAGGGGCCAGTTCTCTTCAGGCCAAAAAACGAACATGGTTAAGATTCAGGCAGCATTACAGGTCAGAAGTCAGATTGTGGATCAGGAGCATTCAAAATATTTATCCAGTTCCATCTGGTTGAAAATCGGATTCATCACGCCGGTATGGAGACGGGTTTATTGAAGATCAGTGCCACTGGCTGTTGTGTTGATGAGGTCTTCACATGGGAGAGTCTAGTTGACACAATCCTGGCTGACATTCAGGCCTGCGTTGTGGTTGTGTCGTTGTGTGTCTAGGCACAGGTCCTAAGACTAATATTAGCGTAAATGCCATTCTTCTTCTGATGTAACGAGTACATCAGGTGTTATAGGAAGTGTTCCGGTTCTGGCTGACCTCATTTATGCAGCCTACAATCATTTAACTGATTTGAGTAATAGAAATGGATAATGTGTTGTGTAAGCCAGGTTAAAGAGATGTGTTTAGTCTAGATTTACAGTGGGTAGAGAAAAGAATCACTCCCCTTTAAAATAATCACATTTTGTTGCTTTGCAGCCTGAAATGAAGACAGACACAGTTTTTGTTTCATTCAGCTGTATTTACTCAGTGCAACTTATAACATCCAAGTGAAAGATATAACAACAAAATGTCAGAAAAAACAAAACAAAAAAAACAATCACTGAGTTGGAAAAAGGATCATCCCCCTTGTTTCAGTATTTTGTTGAACCACCTTTTGCTTTAATTACAGCCTTTAGTCTGTTGGAATATGTCTCTACTAACTTTGCACATCTAGACGTTGCGATATTTGACCACTGTTCTTTGCAGAACTGCTCAAGTTCAGTTAAATTTGATGGTGACCGTTTGTGGACTGCTGTCTTCAAGTCATTCCACAGATTTTCAATGGGTTTTAAGTCTGGGCTCTGACTAGGCCATGCAAGGACATTCACCTTTTTCTCCTTCAACCACTGTGTGGTCAGTTTTGCTGTGTGCTTTGGGTCATTATCATGTTGGAAGGTAAATCTTCTTCCCATTGACAACTTTCTGGCAGAGAGCAGCAGATTTTCCTTAAGAATTTTCCCCATCCATTTTTCCTTCTGACCTGACAAGTGCTCCAGTCCCTGCTGCAGAGAAACAACCCCGTAACATGATATTACCACCTCCATGCTCTACTGTAGGAATGGTGTTGTTTGGATGGTGAGCTGTATTTGATTTTCGCCAGACATATCGTTTGGCGTTGAGGCCAAATAATTCAATTTTAGTCTCATCTGACCATAACATCTTTTTCCACGTGTCCTTAGAATCTTCAAGGTGCGTTTTGGCAAAGCTCAGTCGGGACTGCATGTGGCCTTTCTTGAGGAGTTGCTTTTTTCTTGCAACCCTCCCATACAAGCCACATTTGTGGAGAATTTGTGATATTGTTGTCACATGCACACAATGATCACTCTTTGTCATGAATTCCTGCAACTGCTTCAGAGTTGCTGTAGGCCTCTTGGTAGCCTCTCTGACTAGTTTCCTCCTGGCTCTTTCATCCAGTTTGGAGCGACGTCCTGACCCAGGGAGGGTCTGTGTTGTACCAAATACCTTCCACTTCTTAATAATAGACTTCACTGTGCTTCTAGGCACTGATAAAGCCTTTGAAATTTGAAACCTGACTTGTGCCTGTCCACAACTTTATCCCGGAGATCTTTTGACAATGCCTTGCCACCCATAGTTGATTGTTTTCTTCAGTTGCACTACCAAGGACTGAAATGCTTCAGGAAAAGCTTGTTTCATGCTGAGCTAATCAAAATGACCACAGCTGATCACAGTTGAAAGTCAATTGGCTTTGTGTTCTATTGAGAAGGTGATTAACTACACCTGGTTGGGTTTACGAGTCATTTTTAGGAGGGGGGTCATCACTTTTTCCAACTCAGTGATTCTGTTTTTTAATTTGTAATTATTTTTAGCTGACAAGTTGGTATTATATCTTTCACTTGGATGTTATAAGTTGTAAATACAGCTGAATAAAACAAAAATTGGTTTTGTCCGTTTTCATTTTAGGCTGCAAAGCAACAAAATGTGATTATTTTAAAGGGGGGTGATTCTTTTCTATATCCACTGTAAATTGACAGAGTGTGTCTGCTTCCTGAACAATGCTAGGAAGACTGTTCCAGAGTTTAGGTGCTAAATAGGAAAAGGATCTACTGCACGCAGTTGATTTTGATATTCTTGGTATTATTATCAACTGTCCATAATTTTGAGATCGCAATAGACGTGAAGGACTGTAATGTGTTAAGAGCTCGCTCAAGTACTAGGGAGCTAAACCATTTAGTGATTTGTAAATAATTAGCAAGATTTTAAAATGTATACAATGCTTAATAGGGAGCCAATGCAGTGTTGACAGAACTGGGCTAATATGGTCATGCTTCTTGGTTCTGGTAAGAACTCGAGCTGCTGCGTTTTGGACCAGCTGGAGTTTGTTTATTAAGCGTGCAGGGCAACCACCCAGTAGAGCATTACAATAATCTAGCCTTGAGGTCATGAACGCATGGACTAACTGTTCCGCATTTAGCATTGAGAGCAAAGTAGGAAATTACTAGTCATCCAATTTTTTATATCATCTACGCATTCCGTTAATTTTGTGAATTGGTAAGTTTTGTCAGGGCACGAAGAAATATAGATCTGAGTATCATCAGCATAACAGTGAAATCTCACGCCATGCATCCTAATGATATCTCCCAAGGGTAGCATGTACAGAGTGAAAATAAAAAGGTCCTAGTACTGAGCCTTGCGGTACTCCATACTGAACTTGTAATCGGTATGACATCTCTTCATTTACTGCTACAAACTGATAACGGTCAGATAAGTATGACTTAAATCATGCCAATGCAATTCCACTAATGCCAACATAATTTTCTAATTTCGAACATGTCTATTCAAAAGAATGTTGTGGTCGATAGTATAAAATGCAGCACTAAGATCCAGTAACAAGTATGCTATGTTATAATTAAGTCAATTAGTAAGTCCTATAATTCCTATAAATACCAAAAAGTACCAATAAATGCACCTTTTTGATCAAGAGCTTGTATTGACAATGCAAGAGTCCAGCACTCTGTAAAGTCTCCTCCAGCACATTCCAAAGACTTTCAATGACTTTAAGGTCTGGACTCAGAGGTGAAAATGATTCTTTATGCTCCTCCCAACCATTCTTTCTCAATTTGAGCCTGATGAATCTTGACATTGTCGTCCTGAAATATGGCCATGATGTGTCTTCCTTCATGTATTGTTTAAGAAATGAAAAGCTATACACTCCATCAATTATGCTTAGAAAAACTGTTGCCAAACATATATCATGCTAAAAACATAATAATCACAGCAATAATGATCCAATCATAGAATCTTAAGAATTTGCCTTTTTAAATCCAAACAGCAACTTTTTTTTTCTTTTTTTTGGCTGGGCAGTGTATATACACTGACTGAATAATGAATACTTTTGAGACTGCAGAAGTCATTACAAGTTGCATTTTCAGTTGAATTTGGGGAAACCACTTGAAACATTTGTTGTGTTGAGCTATTTCAAATACTTGTTTGATTTGTTCATTGCAAACAGCTGAAAGTCTGTAAATCTTGCCAATAAACCTGGGCCCGTATTCATAAAAAATCTTAATGCAAAGAGTACCTCTTAGTGACAAAATACTAAGATTTGCAATAGGGGTTGAACAATAACTGTATATCATTAGAAGGTTTATATAAAAAAATATTGCTTATGCGCAATATAAATGATTGTATATAACAAAGTTGTTATTTGAGTGTGGGTTATTATATCTGAAAATATACAGCAGTTGGTTTTTATAGTTTTGGCTTTACTGTTAATTTTAACATTATATAATGTACAGTAGGCCTACCCAAGAGAGATGGTTTCATGTATAGTTTACTAAGTTTCTGGAAGGCCACACAGCCCTGCAGTGTTTAGCTTCAACCCTAATTAAACACATCTGATCCAGCTATTCAAGTTCCTCAGGATTACCAGAAACTTCAAGGCAGGTGTTCTGGTGCTGGTGTTTTAAACTCTGCAGGAAGTGGCCCTCCAGGACTGAAGTTTGACATGTGCTAATGATAATTAATTAATTGATATGTACATGAAATGTTTCCAAATATAGTATTTTAAGTGTGTGTGTGTGTGTGTGTGTGTGTGTGTGTGTGTGTGTGTGTGTGTGTGTGTGTGTGTGTGTGTGTGTGTGTGTGTGTGTGTGTGTGTGTGTGTGTGTGTGTGTGTGTGTGTGTGTGTGTGTGTGTGTCCATTAGGGCGTGTTTTCAGCAGTATGGTCTGCGTTACACAGCTGTCATCCCTACCAACATATTTGGACCACATGACAACTTCAACATTGAGGACTGCCACGTGATGCCGGGGTTGGTACACAAGACGTACCTGGCAAAGAGTGAGACATGTTTAACTCTCTGGAACAATCTGAAGCCACAGTCACATTCAGAGTGTCCCATATGTTGGTAAATTTGCATGTGTTTGTGTATTTTGTAGAGGAAGGTAAACCTCTCCAGGTCTGGGGTTCAGGTCGCGCCCTGCGTCAGTTCATCTATTCTGTGGATCTGGCTCGTCTGTTTGTGTGGGTTTTGAGGGAGTATGACGAGGTGGAGCCCATCATTGCGTCAGGTACTCGACCCGTGTTTGACATCACACATATGAGATCTGTTTCATCAGAGCTCATTGGCTGATCAAATATCAAGATCATGTCTCTCTTGATTTTCTTTGCCTTTGTTTCTTCTCTCTAGTTGGAGAGGAGGATGAGTTGACCATAAAGGACGCTGTGGACGCTGTGGTTGAAGGGTTTGGGTTTAAAGGTGAAGTGATTGTATCCTTTCACATATATAAACATTGTCTGCAGATATTTTTTACAGCTGACAGAACTGCTATCTTTGTTCTGTGGAACTCAAAATAAGACATTTTGCAGAATGTCCCGATTGTTCTTGAGCTATTGAGCTTTAAACCCTTTAACCCTTAACTAACCGCTCTCAGTATGACACTAGCAAATCAGACGGCCAGATCAAGAAAACCGCCAGTAACGCCAAACTACGCAAATACCTGCCAGACTTCAAGTTCACACCGTTCAAAACAGGTGATCAATCTTCACTTCTCGCTTCAGCAATTACTAAATGTTTTTTTCAATAGTAGTAAAAAGCAGAGACCAAAACAAGAACCTTTATAAGTGCTTTCCTTTTACAGCCGTCAAGGAGACGTGCGATTGGTTGGCAGCCAATTATGACATCATCCGTAAATGAAGATCTTCACATCTCATTGGTGGTGGGGGGGAGCATCTTAATGTTGGAAACTAATGATTTATCAAACACCTTTCAAACAACTCTTAATTTTTACAAAAATTAAATCAGAAAACACTTCCATTTTAGTGCTCTTTTAGTGCTCTGTTTTTATTTTTATTTGTGGGCTCCGCTGTGTTTGCTGCTCTACATTTTTTTACTAATCTGTCAATCAGGGTATGTTTGGGGTTTATTGTCTAATAATCTGTACTGTGAATTGCTATAATACACTCATATTTTTAATTATGTTGTTTAATGTCTTTTTTATATACAGAATTTTTTGAATATTTTAAGGTTCCCAAATTCATACATGTCTAGAAAATCAGCAGTTTTCATGTCATTCCCAGCAGCATTATAAGTTTTTCTTGTGGAAAATTTCAAGATACTTTCATCCAAATCCAAGTCATGAAGAGAAGTTAGATTTACAAATATAAACTAGATGGTAAAGTTCGTAGACAAACTTTAAGTTGGCTTGAAAAAGCCTAGCCAGAAAGTTTGAAAAAGTTTTAAACTGTTGGTCGAGGCAAGCATGGTTTAACATGATTTACCATGTTTCTAGTAAAGAAATATTAGGAAGAAAGAAAGAAAGAAAGAAAGAAAGAAAGAAAGAAAGAAAGAAAGAAAGAAAGATTGTTAGAAAGAAAGAAAGTTTAGTTAGAAAGAAAAAAGAAAGATTAGTTTAAAAAAAAGAAATATTAGTTAGAAAGAAAGAAAGATTAGATTGGAAAAAGAAAGAAAGATTAGTTTGAAAAAAGAAAGAAAGAGAAAGAGATTAGTTAGTTAGAAAGAAAGAAAGATTAGTTTGAAAAAAGAAAGAATGAATAGATAGATAGATAGATAGAAGTTTGAAGATAGATAGATAGATAGATAGATAGATAGATAGATAGATAGATAGATAGATAGATAGATAGATAGATAGATAGATGTTTGAAGATAGATAGATAGATAGATAGATAGATAGATAGATAGATAGATAGATAGATATAAGTTTGAAGATAGATAGATATAAGTTTGAAGATAGATAGATAGATAGAAGTTTGAAGATAGATAGATAGATAGATAGATAGATAGATAGATAGATAGATAGATAGATAGATAGATAGATAGATAGATAGATAGATAGATAGATAGATAGATAGATAGATAGATAGATAGATAGATAGAAGTTTGAAGATAGATAGATAGACAGATAGAAGAAGTTTGACGATAGATAGATAGATAGATAGATAGATAGATAGATAGATAGATAGATAGATAGATAGATAGATAGATAGATAGATAGATAGATAGATAGATAGAAGTTCGAAGATAGATAGATATAAGTTTGAAAATAGATAGATAGATAGATAGATAGATAGATAGATAGATAGATAGATAGATAGAAGTTTGAAGATAGATATCATTTTGAAGATAGAGATAGATAGATAGATAGATAGATAGATAGATAGATAGATAGATAGATAGATAGATAGATAGAAGTTTGAAGATAGATAGATAGATAGAAGTTTGAAGATAGATAGATAGATAGATAGATAGATAGATAGATAGATAGATAGATAGATAGATAGATAGATAGATAGATAGATAGATAGATAGATAGATAGATAGATAGAAGTTTGAAGATAGATAGATAGAAGTTTGAAGATAGATAGATAGATAGATAGATAGATAGATAGATAGATAGATAGATAGATAGATAGATAGATAGATAGATAGATAGATAGATAGATAGATAGATAGATAGATAGATAGATAGATAGATAGAAGTTTGAAGATAGATAGATAGATAGATAGATAGATGATAGATAGATAGATAGATAGATAGATAGATAGATAGATAGATAGATAGATAGATAGATAGATAGATAGATAGATAGATAGATAGATAGATAGATAGATAGATAGATAGAAGTTTGAAGATAGATATCATTTTGAAGATACACAGATTCTCTGTGTCCCACACCCAGTCCCATTCTACAATTGACTACCATTTGCTCAGGATGTGATCAACCCAAATGAAGAAACAATATAACTTGACTGCCTTAATCTCTATGATAATTAAGCCATTTTGGGGATGAGCTCATTCTAAAATATATTTAGGAGTGGAATCTGGGTCGAGGCAGACTACTCTTTCTTACAGCGTCTTCTTGTGCTTGAATGATCACATTAAACTCCTTTCTCTTTCTGCCTCCTGGCTGATATAAGACAGGTCATTACAGTTTGCAATGACCAAATAAGGTAATGTTAACTGATAGCACAACATTTACTGTGGTAAGAGACACTGAATCTGCAGTACCTCGGGTTTCCTGTACATTGACAATAACAGCAACTTTTCATCCCTTACCCCTGTCATGCAGCCACAGCTTGAGTTTTTTTTTTTTTTTTCATATCAGAAGACTTCTTCATTTTGCATAGACCTCACTTGACCGCATTAAGGGTTCTTGGACAGAATCCAGAGTTTAACTGTAAGATCAGGGCACAGGCAAAAACATGCTCCTCATGACCATGGTTTTATGGTTTTTATAATAACAAAAACATTAAAGTAATATTAAGAATAGACCTAAACTATGGTATTTGTAATGAAAAGACTTAAACACATGGGGAAAAAAACATCTAAAAGTGACTTATACTGCCTTCATATTACCTAATGTTTCATTTAAAGCTAATAGTAAGATTAATAAAATACCATGATGCAACAGTTCTACAGTGTTAGTGCGTGTTAAATCTTTTTAGGGTGGTGCTGTACTGAATTGAAAAGCTTGTAATTACCCTTTTGTAGTCTAGAGTTTACCCAAAGACTATCTCGGTATATCTTAATGGTCAGAACTTCATTCAGTCACGCTCGGGCCCTGGGGCTCGCCAAAGTGAATTTTTTCTCGCGCATTTGTCGCCTGGCGGCTGATAAAAAGAAATTGACTTTTATGATGGATCAGGTTTCACAGAGGCTTACTAAATAATGTTTACATCTTAATGTCAATAAAACAGTTTGTATGTTGTTGTTTTTTACTAAAAGGGCAAATTACAAAATAAAAGCAGAAGTGTTTGTCCAGGGACAGAAACTTGAGGTCGGTCATGAATTTAAATATTTAGGAATAATAATAGATTCTCAGCTTTCTTTTTAAAAAACATGAAGAAAGTTGTGACATTTAATTTAGAGTTGAAAAAAAACAAGCTCTTGAGATCTTAGATAAAATGCCAAATAGTTTTCATCATTGTAGTGTTTTAACAGAGTTTTCTTTTTTGAGTTGGGAACATTTTATTCAATTTGTTGATTTAGTAGGCCTACTTGTTTCTTAGATCTTAAATGGTCTTGCTCCACCAGTTTTTAAAAATAAACAGGATAATATGCATGTAAGCTATACGCCCAGTGTAATCGGAAATATTAGACACTGAATATTTGAGAACACTGTCCTTAAATGTAGGTGTGTGTGTAACATAAACCAATAAGCTGGAAAAGTTATTTACCATTTCCTCATAACTCACAGAGCAAGTAATGCATTAGTAACACAATCTAATACACGGTTCATCAGATGTAATTTCATAAATGATGGTCTCATCAGACATTCAATGATGAAAAGTATTATAAGGCATTTAGATGTATATTTTTGTCAGTATGTTATGGTGTTTTTGGGTCATATTGATACTTCAACAGTGATGGTTTGACTCTACAGGGAGTGTCAGAGGTCATGTCAAACTTGCTTTACCTGTTTCAGGTGTCTATAGACTAAGACTAACTTATGTCTGTATTAGTTAGCTTATATACTAGCATAGCTATTATTATTATGTATTTATTAATGCGCAGTTAATCATGTGTAAGAAATTACGTTCAGTTGGTTTTATTATGCACTAATGTGTTTTCGTACACATTATTTAGTAAGATATGCGTATTTACATTAATATAATTCATATATACTTAGGATAATCATTAACTGACAGTTTTGGGGAGACCCGATTTCGAGGGAGAGCCCCATTTGTCATGACACCGGCAGCGCTTTCTCTCTTTTTTCTCTCTGACAGCGAGTTCACGCACACAGTCTGTCCGGTTGAAGGGTTTTTGTTATGATTTATGATATAATATTACTCAACTTTAGCACATTTATAAGCTTAAACATTCATTTAGTGTTTCCCATTAATGACCCTGTGCCACCACTGTTTCATAATGAACCGAAAATGTAAAACTTATAGCCTATAAAAGGTCTCTAATGTTGTATTTTGCCAACAAACTAAAATCAAAACCGTGATATGGCTTTGTGCCTTTATAAAACAGCAAAAGACAGTGATTTAATTCAGTATATAGGCAGTCTGTTTGTGCTGCGTGTTTTAAAGAGAAGTGCGCACTTTGCTCACGCGATCAGCTGGTGATCTAGTGTTAGTTTTCTCCAAAATGAAAGCTCAAGGGTTTATCTCTTGCAAGTGAAGTGTCATGACTTATTTCCTGTTCTGTGCCATATTTTGTAGTCCTTTGCAGTTTTTCTTGTTGATTAGTTTTCCCCAGGTGTTTCCTATTAGCCACCCCTTGTTATCTTGTTAACATTGTTTCCCTGGTGTGTGTATATAAGCCCTACTGTTTCTCTTGTTACTTTGTTACCCTTGTTACTTCCCTTGTTAGATGTAGATATTGGCTGTTCCTTGTGGTCCTTGTTTCCCCAGTGTTATTTTGTTCCAGCTTTATGGTCATTATTGTTTGTTTGTTTGTTTGTTTGTTTCATTAAACTCCACTGCACTTGGATCCTCATCTCTGCCTGCCTTCCTTGATTCCCCAGCAATGGATCCAGCAACACGATTAGTCCACCTGCGTCAGAGTAATGGCCCCCTTGAGGACCACACTACAGATTTTCTGGACATTGCAGATTTTTATTTTTTTTCTGTTATGGACTGAACAAACCCCTTCAAGATAAACTTGCTGGTGATGGTCCTCGAGGGTCGTTTGTGGAATTTTTGGACTATACCCTTCTGCTTGCTGGTTCCCCTTTCGCAATAGGGAAGGTCAAGGAGAATGCCACCCCTAAACATTTTTGGGAGGGGTACAGTAGTCAGCATGCTCCGGTGGCCAAAGAGCTTGACCAACCATGGATTCCAGCATACCCTACACTTAAGGTCACAAGCCCAGTGTTTGTAGCAAATTCCACGCCAGAAACAGTCCTGAGCCCACTCCAAAACCACTCCTGCTCCAGAGTTTCTTGTCTTCCTTGATATGACCACAGAGGTCGTCCCTGAAATTCCAACTCTTATCTGCTCCGCCCTGGCCACCCGCTCTATCTGATCCGCCCTGGCCACCCGCTCTACCTGATCCGCCCTGGCCACCCGCTCTACCTGCTCTGCCCTGGCCACCCGCTCTACCTGATCCGCCCTGGCCACCCACTCTATCTGCTCTGCCCTGGCCACCCGCTCTATCTGCTCTGCCCTGGCCACCCGCTCTATCTGATCAAGTATTCGTTTGTTCCAGCTTTATGTTCATTATTGTTTGTTCGTTTCATTAAACTCCACTGCACTTGGATCCTCATCTCTGTCTGCCTTCCTTGATTCCTCTGTTTCGTTACAAGAAGAAACTAGGACAAAAGTATTGTGATTTCCATATACTGTAGTTTAAAGTAAAATATAGTTATGAATTATTCATTTATTTATTTTACAGTACATTTGTTTTACAATCGGCTGTTTGGATATTACGGTCATAGGAATATATTATATAAATAATTATTATATTATTGTAATAATTGTTTGGCATCCTAAAACACCAGTGTCATCGTAATCTAATGTAGACGGAGACTCTATATCACAACTAAAAAGATGTTTGAGCCCTCTTTAATGTCCAGGTACAGGTCAATGCTTTTTCTTTGTTCATTTTGCACACTGTACATGTCATGGGTTGAAACTCTTATTTTTGAGGCTCAAAGTGCACCAGATTGATGCATTTAACCTTAAAAACATACAACATTTTCTTACGGGGCGGGGGTTCCTTTTAAGTCAGTCCATGGACAAACTACATTTGGGCTAAGCCCTGAATGTTCACAATGTCTGGCTCCGCCCCTGGTAGGTGTGTGTAAGTACATAAACTAATACTTTTTAACATTTCTTCAGAACTCACAGAGCGACAGCCAGAGAGCAGGTAATTTATTAGTTATTAAGAGAATTAATACACAATCTAATACACAATTCATCAGATGTGAGGGTTTGTTCGATTAGCAGTTGTTTAAGCTGTAGAAAATGATTTATTTTTTTTAAGCTCAAAATAAGTTTTTCACATTCATTGTATTTTTTGACTGTATATTGTGTTTTTTGGTCATATTGATACCTCAACCGTAATGGGTTAACTTTACAAGGAGTGCGTCACGTGTATGTTCAATTTTGAATTAGTTAACTTTTGACTGTGATCAGTTTCTGTTTGACCAGTTTCACAGTGTGTGTCAATGATTCATCGTTATGCCGGCTACACACTGGCTGCGTGGCGTGTCTGTTTTTATTTCGGCTCCCATGTTAACAGGTTAGAGCTTGCACACTGCCTGTGCACGCGCGTCTCAGACGCGGAAACGCGTGCATGCTAGAAACACAACCGACGCCTATTTTTCACGGAAGCGTTTCCAGGCAAAAGATGTTTATATGTCATTTTGACACGAATACATATTTATAAATGACATTTTGATGTTTGAAATAAATTGAACAAGAGTAAAGTGTCTGTTTTATCAGTAAAAGCCAATACCCAGCAAACACATTTGCGTTGTGGCAACGTCTGTGGCACGTTGCATTTCTGCTATGGCAACGTCGATACGTGCTCGCAACATTGTAACAACGTAGAATTGTAAGACGCGACAGTGCTGTAGAAACGTTGTTGCGCGACATTCAGCAACTGAGAGATGTCGACGTTCTGGCCATTTAAAAAAAAAAATGTTGTATGCTAGATATAGATATCCCCCATTTAGCATGTTTTGTGGTTAATTTTTAATTAGTCATATTGCACAGTTTGCAATCAGTCATATATCACGGATCAGTCATATATCACAGTTGACTTTTTTTTTTTTTTTTTTTTTGATTGTTTGGTTAGTTTTTTACTGCCTGCACTGTTATGTGTATCTTTTAATTTCATATTTTTATGTAAAGAGCTTTGAGATGCTACTTTTAAAG
This sequence comes from Leuciscus leuciscus, assembly GCF_965113295.1. NCBI lineage: Eukaryota > Metazoa > Chordata > Actinopteri > Cypriniformes > Leuciscidae > Leuciscus > Leuciscus leuciscus. The sequence continues at coordinate 3,163,044 of NC_138743.1, forward strand.
GCGCTATATAAAATAAAGTTATTATTATTATGTTAAAAAATTATATACTTGTTTGTCCCTATTATTATTTATGGACCTAACAGTAAATTCATTATAATCAACATCTGCAAGTGTACACTTTTAAGAGTAATTGTAAGAGTAAGGCCTATATAGTTAATGTTAAACATAAATATATAGCAGCAAAGACAACGTCAGCAGTATTGACGGCAAAATAGGCAACATAATATTTCGTTCTGTATTGACAGGTGCAATATTTGAAAATCGATCATATTTTTTTAATTACATTTATATCTGCATTTATGTCAAAACCTAAACTTTCAAACATCAAAATGTCATTTATTAATATGTATTCATGTCAAAATGACATACAAACATCTTTTCCCATTCTATTTTGCCTGGAAACGCTTCCAACACGCTTGCGTGTCGCGTGAAAAATAGGCGGTTCTATTTCTAGCATGCATATCACGCTGGTAGTGTGCAAGCTCTAACCTGTTAACATGGGAGCCGGAATAAAAACGGACACGCCACGCAGCCAGTGTGTCGCCGGCCTTATGGTTCCGTGTTCGTGGTCGTTCAGTTCAGTATTTTGAGTTTTGTTTAACAAAGCCTGAAAACTGGTGTGATTAGAATCATTAGATAGCCTAGGCCTACTTCCAACTTATTTTCCAACCGCCTGTGCCAGTGTCAGTGGATAAACTTGCTTTACCTTACCGGTTTCACCGGTGTAGTTCATTGTGAGCTGTGGAGACAAAAAAATAACAACAAAAAAATATTTTACTAAGATAAAATAAACTATTTAGAAAAATACTGTTGTGCTTTTATGAGATGGATAAAGAAATGTAATGTATCAGATGAGTCCCATGGGGTTAAAGGGCTAAAGGCAAAAAAAAATAATGCTTTTCACTGCTCAGCTGTAGTGAAAATGGTCTTTCTGGTCAAGGTGGCTGTCCGAGTCCGACTACCAAGTTTTATACATTTAATAATGTGAAGTTATGAATATATTATTAATAAATGTCATTGGATGATGTGAATAACAAATAATAATAATAATAATAATAATTAAATTGTTAATCACAGAGACAAAATAATATACATCAGTAGTAGTTTACTACAATTTAGTTTTATCTTGTGATGCATACATTTTTCTTAATCTTCATTGGACATAACTTACAAGATTGTTGAAAAAACATTTAAGGATTTGAAAACTCTAAAATGCCAAAAAAGCATCATCATAAGCAGTTTGTACAATAACAAATGTATTGAGAAGAGCTTGGTCAATAATAGAGTTAATAACTTGATGAAAGCATTGAAAGTGTCTGTTTTTTTTTCCATTTTTTTTTCATGCACATTTAGGAACTTGCGTGTCAAACCAGCTAACAGACATATGTTCTAAGAATGTTTTGTTAACATTTCCATGAAGTTATGAAAAGTTGTGTTCTCTGAATGTTCAAAACGTCTATTTAAAAAAAAAAAAAAAAAATCCTATTTATGTGTCCATCCACAAAAGATAATGTTTTTGTGCTGACGTTTTGAGAACATTTTTTAAAGACCAGATAACTTTGACAAACATTCTATTAATGTTACTGAAATAACCTTTGCTCATTACTTTGAGAGAACCTTTCCAGAACGTTAGCAAAGACTATAGAATAACACAAGATGCGTTACTCAAATTGTTTTGAATGGGGAAAAGTGCAACGCTCAATATGGCGGAATAAGTCCCGCCTTCTAAATAAGAGCCAATCGCCGATTGGTAAAGTCCAGGCGGGTAATATATCGACTGGAAGCTGAAGCCGGCCGCGTGCCGCCATCTTGTAGCAGAACTTCACTTGCGTTAGCATTTCCATTGACTCCCATTCATTTTGGCGTCACTTTGACAGCGAATAACTTTACATCTGAGGCGTTTAATAGGAATTTTTCTTCAAATACTTGATACTAGATACTTGATTATTTACAGTAGTTCCTGTTTTTACACATTAGTTAACCCCTGAAGTGTTCTTCAATCCTTATCTCTCTCTCTCTTTTAGATGGACGGGCCAATGCGTGTGTTGGTGACGGGTGGCAGTGGACTGGTGGGACGAGCGATAGAGCGAGTGGTGAAAGAGGGTGAAGCGAGAGAAGGAGAAGAGTGGATATTCCTCTCATCCAAAGATGCCAATCTCATGTAAGAGATCCTGAACAAACACTCATGAGACGTCACACCAGTTAAACAACACAATCATATCATATATTATGGCATACTTTCTCAGTTGGGGGTCCAGATTTCCTCTGACCAACGAATGAACAGAGTATGATTATGATTCAGGGAGCATTACAGGCAGTGGTGTAGTCTAGTTTTTTGTAGTGAGTATACTGTGATCCTGTGATTCCCCCCCCCCCCCCCCCCCCCCCCCCCCAAACTTTTATTTTGACACTGTCTTGTCGTAAAGACATTACAGTTTCTGTCTGTATATGATACAAATGAATGACGATAGTTTTATCAAATGAAATGGTGACATTCTTGTGAAGTGAATTCTCTCATAGCAGCTCGTTGAAGTGCATGTCTAGCCTACATCATGTCTCAATGCAGTGAAATGCTGAAAACACCACGAGCGTCACGCATGCTTCAGTGTGTGTGTAGTGGAACACACATTGAGCGCTCATTCCCAGAGACGCGTAGAACAATTGCAGTGTCTTTGAACTTTAATATTCACAGACACTAGTCCCTATCGAGATTTGATTCATTGTACAGCCCTACTTTTGATTTATTCATTCAAAATGGCCAAGTTCCATTTGTGAATGGATTCCCGCGATTCGATCCGTGTCGCTTCGCAAACACAGACGGGATGAGTTTATGAATGAAAGAGTGAAAGTTCTGACACAAAACGAAGTTGTTACGTATCCTCACGATTTTTTAAGTGGGTAGATGGAAATCCTTGGCCTTTCCTTGTGGGTATATGGAGTATACCTGCGTATCACGTAGACTAGACCACCGATTACAGGTCAGAAGTTAGATTGTGGACCGGGAGCATTCACATTTTTAATCCAGTTCCATTTGCTTGAAGATCAGATTCTTCACGCCAGTATGGAGACGAAGTTGGTCATAGGTCTGTATGAGGACTTGGTTCTTGTGGTCTTTGTTGAGGATCTGTGCCGATGGCTGTCGTGTCGACGAGATCTTCAAAGGGGATTGTCTAGTTGACACGGTCTCTGCTGACATTCAGGGCTGCGTTGTTGTCATATTGCACAGGTCCACCATCTGGTCTGGATACGGCCCGGATATGGATGACTAAGGTAACCTCAGGATAAACAGGGAGACTAATATTAGCGTAGATGCCATTCTTCTTACGATGTAACAAGTACATTGGGTGTTGTAGTAAGTGTTCCTAGTTCCGGTTGACCTGATTTATGCAGTCTAACAATCATTTAACTGATCTGAGTAATATAAATTGATAACGTGTTATGTGTAAGCCAGGTTAAAAAGATGTATTTAGTCTAGATTTAAACCGACAGAGTGTGTCTGCTTCCCGAACGAAGTTAGGAAGACTGTTCCAGAGTTTAGGTGCTAAATAGGAGAAGGATCTACCGCACGCAGTTGATTTTGATATTCTAGGTATTATTATCAACTGGCCAGAATTTTGAGATTGCAATAGACGTGAAGGACTATAATGTGTTAAGAGCCTGCCCTAGTAACTAGGGAGATAAACCATTTAGTGCTTTGTAAGTAATAAGCAGGATTTTAAAATGTATACAATGCTTAATAGGGAGCCAATGCAGTGTTGACAGAACTGGGCTGATATGGTCATGCTTCCTGGTTCTGGTAAGAACTCGAGCTGCTGCGTTTTGGACCAGCTGGAGTTTGTTTATTAAGCGTGCAGGGCAACCACCCAGTAATCCAATATACTAGCCTTGAGCTTATGAACTAACCTTTCTGCAATTGTATTTGAGAGCTTATGTCATAATTTAGATATATTTTTAAGATGGAAAAATGCTGTTTTACAGGTGCTAGAAATGTGACTTTCAAATGAAAGACTGGTATCAGAGCACACCCAGAACTCTTTAACACCCGTGCTTTACTTTCTCGTTTGTCTATTACATTCTTAATTACTCTTTTCGTGTAAAAACTTTAAGCATTCTTGCACTTGAGTTAAACTTGAGTTAGCCATGCCCATGGTTATTTATATATTGTGGTATTCACGAAATAGAAAAATTGCCATACTGCCAGTGTATAAATTCATTTATGTTTCTCTGGATTTTAGAAAGCTTTTATTTGATTGCTTATTGTCTATTTGTATTGCATGATAAGTTGATAACTGCATTTCTACATGTGCCGTTTCAGGAGCCCTGAAGAGACGAGATCAGTCTTCCAGAAGCATCGTCCGACACACGTTATTCATTTGGCCGCCATGGTGGGCGGGCTCTACAAAAATATGAGACAGAACCTGGACTTCTGGGTAATTATTAATAATTATTATTAAATAACATTGGAAATATGTAATAAAAGCTTGGAAATATCACTGTTGAATAAGTGAACTGTAAATTGACTGTATTTGTTTGTTGTTTTCAGAGGAATAATGTATTTGTCAATGACAACGTTCTGCAGACGGCTCATGAGTTTGGGGTGGTGAAGGTCGTTTCTTGCCTGTCCACTTGTATATTCCCAGATAAAACTACATACCCGATAGATGAGACCATGGTAAACTCTCTCTCTCACACACACACACACACACACACATACACACACACACACACACACACACACACACACACACACACACACACACACACACACACACACACACACACACACACACACACACTCTCTTTGAATAAACGTTACAAAAGCAGTCACTGCCGCCCTTTAAGGGGGACCCAATTAAGCAAAATTCACTTTGAACATAAATGTGTGTCAGCAGTGTGTAAACAACCAATGGTAAAAATCCACCAACTCATTTAATCCCCATAAATCATAAGCAGTGTCTCAAAACAATCCATTTGCAGATTCTACCTTTTGTGATGTCACAAAATGCCTAGGCCCCACCCATGACTGCTGACAGACTCTGCCCTATTAGCATAGACCCGCCCACAGTGGGCTGTACACAATCTGCCATTTTCTATGCGCTGGAGCAGCTGTAGTGATACGAAAAATGTCTCAGTTTCCTATTAAGAAAGCCAGGTGTGTTGTTGTTGGATGTAAGAGTGAGCATTTACTTCCGGCAACTGAGTCACTGAAGACGCAGTGAATTAAATTTGTTTATGATGGGAATGTGCCCCTCAAGTTACCTAAAATCGTTCATGTCTGCGCTAATCATTTGACACCAGACTGCTTTGTAAGCAAGGGTCAATACAAAGCAGTTTTAGCTAAAAAGTTGTTTGGGATGTTGGTTGCCAGACAGACTCTTCAGAGCTGCATAGTGTTGTTACACAACTATTATTCTCAAAGTTGTTGCTACTGCCAGAGTCTCTCCTACATCTATGTCCAACTCAGGGTCATACATATAGGGCTGAACACCTGTATTGACGTTGTCAGTCATATTGCTTCTCCTGATGTGTTATCGCTGTAGGATCGGCACGAGCTGTTAAGGCCACTCCCTCTTCTGGAAAGGGGGCGGAGAGCAGCAGGTAATTTGCATTTAAAGAGACACACACGAAAACAGCATGTTTTTGCTCTCACCCAAAAAGGGACAATTTGGACAAGCTATGATAATCTATTATCAGTATTTTGAGCTGAAATTTTACAGACACATTCTGGGGACAACAGAGACTTATATTACATCTTGTGAAAAGGGCCATAATAGTTCCCTTTAAAAAAGGTTATAATATGTACCATTTACCAATATGTAATTGTTTTGTACCAATATGTACCTTTGAGGTACTAATATGCACTCTTTAGGTACAAAGGTATACCTTTTGAAAGGGTACCAAGACAGATTTGCACCTTTTTTTTCAGAATGCAACTTTAATTGGCAGATGTTGGGATAGTTTATATTTAGCATTTCTTTTTAGGGCTTATAACATGATCAATTTTCCTTCTATGATTCATTGTCATATGAAAACATGTGTCTGTAACTCAGACTTCCTCTGCTGAATCATTAGAATCCAATGGGTCAAGTTCAGTAGCGGCTCCTGACCGTAAATTTAGGTAGGGCAGATTCTGGGTCTTTGCGGCAGTTTATGATAAACATTTTGTAAGCTTTATAAGACACACTTTTGGCAGAAGTCTAACGTCTTTGTGTTATTCAGCCTGCGGTGGCGCTCTAATGTGGATTGTCAGGTCTTAAAGGGGTCATATAATGCCATTTTTGTACAAGTTAATATGATTCTTTAGGGTCTAAATGAAAAGTTTGTAATATAATTTAATAAAAAATTCTCATTAGTATTGTAAGAAAACACTCATTTTACCTGGTCAAAAACAGCTCTGTTTTCAGCACGCCATTTAAGTGCATGTGTCTTTAAATGATAATGAGCTTTGCTGACCCCGCCCCCTCTGTTCTGTGGGGTGTTTTGACACAACACACGTGGAGTGTTGCCTTGACAACAGTTGAGGGTATATTTTGGAGAAATAATGGCAGCAGGAGTCTCTGAGGACACAGTGCAACCGTCTCAATTTGAACCGGAATAGGACCCGAAACAAGATGACGGCCCCGAAGAAGTTCGACAATTAAGGCTCGAACAGGACGTTTCTGAATGGTTGGTTAACGTAATGTCACTTTGATCTATCTTTGTATGTACTGGCAGGGTAGAGTAGTGAGATACGAACGCTATGTGTTTACTGATGTATACTGACCCTCGTTTATAAAGCAGTCTGGTGAGAAATGATTCGCGCAAAACTGAAAGCATTGACGTTGATCATGAGCCACTGCGTTGATCGTGAGCCACTGCGTCTTCAGCAGTTCGGATTTAGGAACATCAAAATGACTGCTGTGTTCGTTATTACACCCAAGAACAGAACGCCACAATCGCTTAGATGCCATTCTGCTCCTGCGTATCAACAATGTCTGCATGAACTATGATGACAGCTCGCTCAGGGCGGGTCTGTGTTGAAACGCTGCTGTCAATTAACAATCGTGGGAGGGGGGTCCAACCTTGTGACGTCACACGGTCAGACGGCTCGATTTGAGACACGGGAAAACATATAAGGAGATTAAAAAAACAAAAAAACACTGGATGGATTTTTATCATTATATGATGGTTGTGTACAGGCACTACCAACACACTTTTTAGTACAATCAACTTGTAAAAGTGCATGTACCATTATATGACCCCTTTGAGTACACATGACACTCTCATAGAATGCTATCTTAGTATTGCTTTAAGTGCCCATATTATGCTATTTTAAAGGCTCCTAATTTTGTTTTCGAGGTTTACAACAGGTTTACATGCATCAAAAGTCATAAAACAGTTTCATTTTCTCATAATATACATTGCACATCACCACATTTTTCAATGATTCTCAAATGACTCAGATGAATCAGTCTCTCTAAATCCATCCTTTCCGAAAGCTGCCCTGCTCTGATTGGCCAGACGGCCCAGTCTGTTGTGATTGGTCTACCGCGTACAGCGCCTGTAGGAAGCTACATGCCTATTACCATAACTGAACGTCAGCGCTGTCCAGAGGCTTCCTTAAGCTCAGCGATTGAGCTGTAAAGACAGTAACAATGACGTCGATTTTACCATATGAATCCGAGCGCGAGTCCGGTGATGAAACATTACACGAATTCATTACATGAATTACCCGTATCTGATCTATACAGGTGGAGCTGAGAAAGGTGTAGGGTTTCTGAAAGAGCGCTGCACTGCTGAGGCAAATACTAACCAAGTATTTGAGGTTTGAACGGTGAGCTCATTGGCTACTGATACAGCAGGAACCAATCAGCTGTGCCATATAGATAATGATGTGATTGCAAGAGTTTGATTTAAGGACATATTAGCCTGCACTATCTAGAGTTTCATTACAGAACTTTGTATTTCTATTCTCAGAACAAACATAAAACAAACACAACAGAATATATTGTAAATAAAGGCTATATATAAAGGCTATTAACATTAGCACGTTTAAACTTTCAGTAATTTGATTCGAAGAACAGACAAGTCTAGTTACTGACCTGATGCAGAATATTCACATAACTGAAGCAGATTGATATAGTCTTGGTCTGAAGCTTCAGACTGCCACAAATTCCCCAAAGGCTCTCAATTAGAGCGCGCTGCAGTTCCATTTTTCACCACAGATTTACATTGGAAAACTGTGGGGCGCTGTAGAGCTAGGGAGGGCTCCAAGTTTATTTTCTACAAGATCATCCACTCGAATTGTGTTATGATTTGAGGGAGATGATGATTAGACACTTTTTGTTTGGTACTGTCCTATATTTTTTGTCATCTATAAAGACGTGTTTCTCTCTCGCTCTGTTTCAGATCCACAACGGTCCGCCACATGAGTCTAATTTCGGTTATGCCTACGCCAAACGCATGATTGATGTCCACAACAGGTCAGTGTCAAAGTTCATTGGTTATGAGATTTTCTTGGGTGTATCACATGAAAGCATGTCTGTCACCACATTTTGAAAAAAAGTATTTTCGATGTATATAATGAATTATTATTTTATGACAGTGGTGAGAATTTGTGATGAATGTGTGTGATTGTCAAAATAGGTGCATCATTATTTGATTTGGGGTCGAAATGGTTGTTAATAACTTTCATAAATGAAAGAAACAAATCATTGTGTGTTTGTCCATTAGGTCGTGCTTTGAGAAGTACGGTCGGAGATACACAGCCGTCATCCCCACCAATGTTTTTGGACCACATGATAACTTCAACATTGAGGACGGTCACGTGCTTCCAGGATTGATCCACAAGACATACCTGGCAAAGAGTGAGACGCGTTTAACTTTCTGGAAGGATCCAGACCATAGAAAAATGAAGCCAAAATATCCCAGAAATGGCGGTTGACATTTGTGCACTGTTACATCATTTGAAGCCAGAGTCTGAGCTGTAGTGATCCTGAGATGGAGCCAGATCCTGCCCGATACTCCCACTCCTGCAATCGCAAGCACAGCTGTCAATCATGACATTACACCCATTTTTATAGCATTAAATAACTAACTAAAACCAAACTTATTGGAAAAACACTTGAGCATATGCCAGTGTGATGAGAAGTACCCAAAATGACAGAAATCATCTTTAAGGTATAATTCGATTTATTTTTATTTATTTATTTTTGGCTCACGTCCCATTCGGACTGACGCAAAATGTTTTGGCTTCACTTTTCTGTGTGTGACACACTTGATCTAGAGCCTCATTCAAGCAGAGTTCTGTTCACATGTTAAACGTGTTGCGTGTGTTTGTGTGTTTTGTAGAGGAAGGTAAACCTCTGCAGGTCTGGGGTTCAGGTCGTCCTCTACGGCAGTTCATCTACTCTCTGGATCTGGCTCGTCTGTTTCTGTGGGTTTTGAGGGATTATGACGAGGTGGAGCCCATCATTCTGTCAGGTACTCGACCCGTGTCAAATTTAGTGAGTTAGTTCACTCAAGATTGAATATTCTTCCATTAATTACCTGCCCTCATGTCGTTCCAAACCCGTAAGACTTTCGTTCATCTTCGGAACATAAATGAAGATATTTTTGATGAAATCGGAGAGATTTCTGTCCCTCCATTAACAGCTACGCAACTACCACTTTGACGCTTCAAAAAGTTCATAAAGAGATCGTAAAACTAATCCGTATGAATTGAGCGGTTGACTACAACATTTTCTGAAGAGACACGATCGCTTTATATGATGAACAGATTGAATTTAGGCTTTTATTCTCATATAAACATCCATCAACTCACACATCAGTCATGGTAAACGGAAGCTCAAGCATGTTCGTTTTCGCTTGACGTGCGAGAACCAATGAGGTTCATTCTCTTGTTACGCATCACGTTTGAGCTTCTCAGGAACCACTGAGGTTCATTCTCGTGTTACGCAGCACGTTTGAGCTTCAGCAAGAACCACTGAGGTTCATTCTCGTGTTACGCAGCACATTTGAGCTTCAGCAAGAACCAATGAGGTTCATTCTCTTGTTACGCATCACGTTTGAGCTTCTCAGGAACCACTTAGGTTCATTCTCGTGTTACGCAGCACGTTTGAGCTTCAGCAAGAACCACTGAGGTTCATTCTCGTGTTACGCAGCACGTTTGAGCTTCAGCAAGAACCATTGAGGTTCATTCTCGTGTTACGCAGCACGTTTGAGCTTCAGCAAGAACCACTGAGGTTCATTCTCGTGTTACGCAGCACGTTTGAGCTTCAGCAAGAACCAATGAGGTTCATTCTCCTGTTACGCAGCACGTTTGAGCTTCAGCAAGAACCACTGACGTTCATTCTCGTGTTACGCATCACGTTAGAGCTTCTCAGGAACCAATGAGGTTAATTCTCGTGTTACGCAGCACGTTTGAGCTTCAGCAAGAACCAATGAGGTTCATTCTCGTGTTACGCAGCACGTTTGAGCTTCAGCAAGAACCACTGAGGTTCATTCTCGTGTTAGGCAGCATGTTGAGCTTCAGCAAGAACCACTGAGGTTCATTGTCGTGTTACGCAGCACGTTTGAGCTTCAGCAAGAACCAATGAGGTTAATTCTCGTGTTACGCAGCACGTTTGAGCTTCAGCAAGAACCAATGAGGTTCATTCTCTTGTTACGCATCACGTTTGAGCTTCTCAGGAACCACTAAGGTTCATTCTCATGTTACGCAGCACGTTTGAGCTTCAGCAAGAACCAATGAGGTTCATTCTCGTGTTACGCAGCACGTTTGAGCTTCAGCAAGAACCACTGAGGTTCATTCTCGTGTTACGCAGCACGTTTGAGCTTCTGCAAGAACCAATGAGGTTCATTTTTGTGTTACGCAACACGTTTGAGCTTCTCAGGAACCAATGAGGTTAATTCTCGTGTAACGCAGCACGTTTGAGCTTCAGCAAGAACCAATGAGGTTCATTCTCGTGTTACGCAGCACGTTTGAGCTTCAGCAAGAACCACTGAGGTTCATTCTCGTGTTAGGCAGAACGTTTGAGCTTCAGCAAGAACCACTGAGGTTCATTCTCGTGTTACGCAGCACGTTTGAGCTTCAGCAAGAACCAATGAGGTTCATTCTCGTGTTACGCAGCACGTTTGAGCTTCAGCAAGAACCAATGAGGTTCATTCTCTTGTTACGCATCACGTTTGAGCTTCTCAGGAACCACTGAGGTTCATTCTCGTGTTACGCAGCACGTTTGAGCTTCAGCAAGAACCACTGAGGTTCATTCTCGTGTTACGCAGCACGTTTGAGCTTCAGCAAGAACCACTGAGGTTCATTCTCGTGTTATGCAGCACGTTTGAGCTTCAGCAAGAACCAATGAGGTTCATTCTCGTGTTACGCAGCACGTTTGAGCTTCAGCAAGAACCACTGAGGTTCATTCTCGTGTTACGCAGCACGTTTGAGCTTCTGCAAGAACCAATGAGGTTCATTTTCGTGTTACGCATCACGTTTGAGCTTCTCAGGAACCAATGAGGTTAATTCTCGTGTTACGCAGCACGTTTGAGCTTCAGCAAGAACCAATGAGGTTCATTCTCGTGTTACGCAGCACGTTTGAGCTTCAGCAAGAACCACTGAGGTTCATTCTCGTGTTACGCAGCACGTTTGAGCTTCAGCAAGAACCAATGAGGTTCATTCTCGTGTTACGCAGCACGTTTGAGCTTCAGCAAGAACCACTGAGGTTCATTCTCGTGTTACGCAGCACGTTTGAGCTTCTCAGGAACCAATTAGGTTCATTCTCGTGTTACGCAGCACGTTTGAGCTTCAGCAAGAACCAATGAGGTTCATTTTCGTGTTACGCATCACGTTTGAGCTTCTCAGGAACCAATGAGGTTAATTCTCGTGTTACGCAGCACGTTTGAGCTTCAGCAAGAACCAATGAGGTTCATTCTCGTGTTACGCACCACGTTTGAGCTTCTCAGGAACCAATGAGGTTAATTCTCGTGTTACGCAGCACGTTTGAGCTTCAGCAAGAACAAATGAGGTTCATTCTCGTGTTACGCAGCACGTTTGAGCTTCAGCAAGAACCAATGAGGTTCATTCTCGTGTTACGCAGGACGTTTGAGCTTCTGCAAGAACCAATGAGGTTAATTCTCGTGTTACGCAGCACGTTTGAGCTTCAGCAAGAACCAATGAGGTTCAACCTCGTGTTATGCAGAACGTTTGAGCTTCAGCAAGAACCAATGAGGTTCATTCTCGTGTTACGGAAAACGTTTGAGCTTCAGCAAGAACCAATGAGGTTCATTCTCTTGTTACATGGGACCTTTGAGCTTCAGCAAGAACCAATGAGGTTCATTCTCATGTTACGCAGCACGTTTGAGCTTCAGCAAGAACCAATGAGGTTCATTCTCGTGTTACGCAGCACGTTTGAGCTTCAGCAAGAACCACTGAGGTTCATTCTCGTGTTACGCAGCACGTTTGAGCTTCTGCAAGAACCAATGAGGTTCATTTTTGTGTTACGCATCACGTTTGAGCTTCTCAGGAACCAATGAGGTTAATTCTCGTGTAACGCAGCACGTTTGAGCTTCAGCAAGAACCAATGAGGTTCATTCTCGTGTTACGCAGCACGTTTGAGCTTCAGCAAGAACCACTGAGGTTCATTCTCGTGTTACGCAGCACGTTTGAGCTTCAGCAAGAACCAATGAGGTTCATTCTCGTGTTACGCAGCACGTTTGAGCTTCAGCAAGAACCAATGAGGTTCATTCTCTTGTTACGCATCACGTTTGAGCTTCTCAGGAACCACTGAGGTTCATTCTCGTGTTACGCAGCACGTTTGAGCTTCAGCAAGAACCACTGAGGTTCATTCTCGTGTTACGCAGCACGTTTGAGCTTCAGCAAGAACCACTGAGGTTCATTCTCGTGTTATGCAGCACGTTTGAGCTTCAGCAAGAACAAATGAGGTTCATTCTCGTGTTACGCAGCACGTTTGAGCTTCAGCAAGAACCACTGAGGTTCATTCTCGTGTTACGCAGCACGTTTGAGCTTCTGCAAGAACCAATGAGTTTCATTTTCGTGTTACGCATCACGTTTGAGCTTCTCAGGAACCAATGAGGTTAATTCTCGTGTTACGCAGCACGTTTGAGCTTCAGCAAGAACCAATGAGGTTCATTCTCGTGTTACGCAGCACGTTTGAGCTTCAGCAAGAACCACTGAGGTTCATTCTCGTGTTACGCAGCACGTTTGAGCTTCAGCAAGAACCAATGAGGTTCATTCTCGTGTTACGCAGCACGTTTGAGCTTCAGCAAGAACCACTGAGGTTCATTCTCGTGTTACGCAGCACGTTTGAGCTTCTCAGGAACCAATTAGGTTCATTCTCGTGTTACGCAGCACGTTTGAGCTTCAGCAAGAACCAATGAGGTTCATTTTCGTGTTACGCATCACGTTTGAGCTTCTCAGGAACCAATGAGGTTAATTCTCGTGTTACGCAGCACGTTTGAGCTTCAGCAAGAACCAATGAGGTTCATTCTCGTGTTACGCATCACGTTTGAGCTTCTCAGGAACCAATGAGGTTAATTCTCGTGTTACGCAGCACGTTTGAGCTTCAGCAAGAACAAATGAGGTTCATTCTCGTGTTACGCAGCACGTTTGAGCTTCAGCAAGAACCAATGAGGTTCATTCTCGTGTTACGCAGGACGTTTGAGCTTCTGCAAGAACCAATGAGGTTAATTCTCGTGTTACGCAGCACGTTTGAGCTTCAGCAAGAACCAATGAGGTTCAACCTCGTGTTATGCAGAACGTTTGAGCTTCAGCAAGAACCAATGAGGTTCATTCTCGTGTTACGGAAAACGTTTGAGCTTCAGCAAGAACCAATGAGGTTCATTCTCTTGTTACGTGGGACCTTTGAGCTTCAGCAAGAACCAATGAGGTTCATTCTCTTGTTACGCAGGACGTTTGAGCTTCAGCAAGAACCAGTGAGGTTCATTCTCGTGTTACGCAGCACGTTTGAGCTTCAGCAAGAACCAATGAGGTTCATTCTCTTGTTACGTAGGACCTTTGAGCTTCAGCAAGAACCAATGTGGTTCATTCTCGTGTTACACAGCACGTTTGAGCTTCAGCTAGAACCAATGAGGTTCATTCTCGTGTTACGCAGGACGTTTGAGCTTCAGCAAGAACCAATGAGGTTCATTCTCGTGTTACGCAGCACGTTTGAGCTTCAGCTAGAACCAATGAGGTTCATTCTCGTGTTACGCAGGACGTTTGAGCTTCAACAAGAATCAATGAGGTTCATTCTCGTGTTACGCAGGACGTTTGAGCTTCAGCAAGAACGACTGAGGTTCATTCTCATGTTACGCAGGACGTTTGAGCTTCAGCAAGAACCAATGAGGTTCATTCTCGTGTTACGCAGCACGTTTGAGCTTCAGCTAGAACCAATGAGGTTCATTCTCGTGTTACGCAGGACGTTTGAGCTTTAGCAAGAACGACTGAGGTTCATTCTCGTATTACGCAGCACGTTTGAGCTTCAGCAAGAACCAATGAGGTTCATTCTCGTTACTCAGCACGTTTGAGCTTCAGCAAGAACCAATGAGGTTCATTCTCGTGTTACGCAGCACGTTTGAGCTTCAGCAAGAACCAAGGAGGTTCATTCTCATGTTACTCAGCACGTTTGAGCTTCAGCAAGAACCAATGAGGTTCATTCTCGTGTTACTCAGCACGTTTGAGCTTCAGCTAGAACGACTGAGGTTCATTCTCGTGTTACGCAGCACGTTTGAGCTTCAGCAAGAACCAATGAGGTTCATTCTCGTGTTACGCAGCACGTTTGAGCTTCAGCAAGAACCAATGAGGTTCATTCTCGTGTTACGCAGCACGTTTGAGCTTCAGCTAGAACCAATGAGGTTCATTAAGAACCATGACTTCATTTTCTGCAGAATAGGTCTCCTCTGCCTCTGCCTCAAAAGTGAAAAAGTCCATCTCACCTTGGCTGGCAGATGTGGTGGGCACACTAGCAGGGCTCTGTGCTGCAAGAGCAGTTGTACGGCGGCACTCTGCTGTCAGAAGCTCTTTTACTCGCTCTCTCCTACCTGCATCTCTCAGCCATCTGAGTTTGAATTTTGGACAACTGACTGCTGCGAGAAGGGCATCTTTGTCGTCCAGCACACCGGCAAAACGGGTCTGGATAGCCTGAAAAATATAATTGATATGTTAATGCATACAAGGCCTACTATTTATTATGTCATTGAATTACTTACAAATCATGCCTAATGTGGGATCAATATTATGGATTTAATTTTGTTTTAGGTTACTTACTGACATTTGTATTTTTTTTATCTTCTTTTGCAATGATAATGTATATTCTGTTCCATGTTCATGACTAGTGTGATGCAAGAAATTTTAACTAGCTTAAAAGAGGGGAACATACCTGCACTATGGCATCTGGAAGGCCTGCAGTCATACTGGAGAGGGCATCTTTCACATCCAGGGTCTTCTGCATCAGAACTTCAAGTGTGGGCAGTAAAGTCCCATAAGGACAGTCACCTTGTAAAATATCAAGTGCTGCAGTCAGAGGCTTCATGGCGGTGCAGTACTCATGCAGAAACTGGTACTCTTTCTCTTTGAAGCACTAAACTCCCAGCTTGGTGCACAGAGTATTCAGCTCACACATGGGGATTTCTGCAACTCTCTTAACAGCATCAAAAAATTAATTCCACCTTGTGGATGTTGGTACCAGGAGCTTTCTTTTGCTGACTTCCTCCACTGTTTCTGATGCAAGGGTAGATCTACTTGATTTGGTCCAAAGAGCTGAGCATTTTGCTGTGCTGCTCCTATACACAGCCTTGCTCTCTGCATTGGAAGTTAAATATTTATCTACATCATTTGTGGAAATTAGGTTGATGGTGTGTGAAGCACACCTGTGGTGCGGGGGAAGAGACAGCTGGCATTCACTTTCATCAACAGCTGAGAGGATTTCTGACATATCTAAAAAAGTGACATCATCATTTGTGGGGGTGGACTCTCCCTCCTCCGTCTCATTATCGGACTCTGTGACAGGCTGAGGCTGATAAACATTAAACGCCTTGACAAAGTTGGATCCATTATCAGTCACTGTTGCAACTACTTTGTGTAGTAATCCATTCGAAGAGTGAATGTTTTCGATTTCTGCACCAATAACATCATACGTGTGTCTGCCGCGAATTCTCCTACATGCCAATGCAGCCTTGTTGCGCTCTAATGTGGATCTACTAATCCAGTGGAGCGTTACTCCCATATAACTTCTATTGTTAGCAGTCCAAATATCTGCGGTAGTTGACACAAAGTCGACCTCATTCAGCGCTGCCTTCAGATTTCTCTCCATCACTGCATACTCCTCCTCCATGTAAGAAGAAAAAGCTGTTCTGTGAGGCAGCGCGGCATTGACAGTAGTAGGGATCTTGTTTATTATGGCACGAAACGAGGGCGAGTCAACCGTATTTAATGGCAGCATTTCCTCCACAACAAACTGCCCGACTAACTTCTTCAACTCTCCCCCACTTACTGGTTTTGCACCGAAGTCCAGCTTTTGTTGTTTGGGTGGTCGGGGACCTCCTGCTCTCTGCTTCGCATCACCTGTGACTTGCTCTATAAGTTTGACTGTGCAGTGCTGCGACTCCAGATGTTTTTTCAAATTCGACGTAGTGTTTTTGTAGCTAGATAACACTTTGTCGCCGCCAGCACAGAGTGTACAACGGACCTTAATGTTGTCATCTTTAGCTGACACAAACTCAAAATAGTGACTGTATTTCCATCTAGAAAACGCACATCTCTCGCCTCCCTCCATTGTTGTTTACGTTTGTGTCGCTGCGTGGTATGTACACGTGACATGAACTTCATGCATGCTGAAAACGTGACTTGTCGCATACGTGACTTCACTCCCCGAGATGCAAGAAGAAATAAATATATATTTTTATTAAGGAAAATGACAAAAATAGTAACGCACAGTGACTTGGTTAAGTAACTTTAATCTGATTACTGGTTTGGAAATAGTAACGCTGATTAATGTTTATATGTGAATAAAAGCCTAAATTCAATCTGTTCATCATATAATGCGATCATGTCTCTTCAGAAAATTTGGACTAAACCGCTCAATTCACACGATCTCTTTACCTTTTTGAAGCGTCAAAGTGGTAGTTGGTAATTTTTGGGGTGAACTATCCCTTTAAGATTTTTAAAAAATATTAAAGAAGATCTAAAGTAGTCTAACAAAACTATTAATTATAATTCTTCATTTTAGGGATGGAAAACAGTAATCGTGATACGGCATAATGTGATTATTAAACTTCAAAAAGGCGAATAAATGTGAACTGATTAAACATGAAGGGAATTAACACAGAATGTCACATGAAGGAAATAAATCTGAATCTAAATGAATCTGAGATATCTCATTTGTTTATCTTTGTCTGTTTCTTTAGTTGGAGAGGAGGATGAATTGTCCATAAAGGACGCTGCGAACGCTGTGGTTGAAGCAATGGGTTTTAAAAGTGACGTGATTGTATCCTTTCACACACAATTACTCTTCTCAATGCTCATGGATAATTTTTTTTACACAACAGTAATCGTTGTTCTGTGGATCACAAAATAAGGTAATTTGCAGACTTTACAGATTTTTCTTGAACTGTTGAGCTTCAAAAAAGCACCATAAAAGTAGTCCTTGAATGACAGTTTTCCTTTGGCGTGAACTTATGACGAGTGGATAGTGCCATTTCTAAGACTACCCTGAAGAAGGAGAAGGAGCAGTCTACCCTTCCGTCACCGTCAGTCCGAGTCTATTTTTTAATGGGATTAATAGAGACGACAGACCGGCGGCGACGTTACGGCGACGTCTCAGTAGGAATTTAACTGGTGGCGACGGCGTATGTGAGAAATGTTTACAAAAATCATGATGTCTGAATTTGGCACATCGCCTAATAAGACGCCTGATACACACGTCTTCCCCATGTATTTCGCCTTTAAAACATTTAAAACATTTCAACATTAGTAGATGTAGGCCTACTTGTTATAGGCTATTGCTTTTACAGTAATAAGTTAACTTATTTCCCAAAAAGGGCCACTGGTACATACTAACTATAAGTTAAGATATTTTAAACAGTAATATTGTGAAATATTTATACAATTTAAAATAACTCTTTTCTATTTGAATATATTTTAAAATGTCATTTATTCCTGCGATCAAAGCTGAATTTTCAGCATCATTACTCCAGTCTTCAGTGTCACATGATCCTTCAGAAATCATTCTAATATGATGATTTGATGCTCAAGAAACATTTATGAATATTATCAATGTTAAAAACACAGAAATAAATTGCATTTTAAAATATATTCAAATAGAAAAGTTTAAATTGTATAAATTATAAATTGGGAAACAGTTTAAATTGTATAAATATTTCACAATATTACTGTTTTTGCTGTATTTTGAATCAAATAAATGAAGCCTTGGTGAGCAGAAGAGACTTTTTTTTAAAACATTTAAAAATCTTACCGTTCAAAAACCGATGTAACTAATGGTTGTTACGTTAGTGTGTAAACGTTTTTTAACATGTTTTGAACATCATTAAGTCGTTGTTTCGACATAATATCTCATTATTTCGATATAAGCCGTTATTTCGATATAATATCTGTTATTTTATTTCAACACAATAACTCGTTATTTCGACATAAGTCGTTATTTCGACATAATAAGGGGAAATTCTAATCTGCATTAAGCCACATTAAGCGTTCTTATAATGGTTTTCTATGGGAGGAAAATGCTTAACATGTAAATAAACATCAGATTTTTTGTACATAGTATAACCTACTTTATTATGATTTTAGTATCATAATGATTTATAAATGCAGGCACAATTATCCGTGAACTTGATAAATGTTGCAGATATGCAAATAAATGCCTTAGTTTGAACTTATGTGTGCAAAATTCAGAATTAATTGAATGTGCAGCAATTTGTACAAATAGAGTCTTTAGACCTACTATACGTGTTGTAGCCATTAAATAAGCGCATTTAGTTTCATATTTGTTACAATATTATAATGTTATTTTTTCCCCATCTATGCTGATAATGAAAAGTGAACAGCATGAGAAAGATTGGATGCGCAATATATCGGGAGACATGATTTTGACCACTTCATTAAGTTTTGTTTTGTATAATTTGTATCTTAATTTTAAGCAATTTGTCATCAACCATAATATTTAAGGATTTAATGAATAAGAAGCAAATAGACAACAATATAATCATGACATGGAGGCGTCGGCGCGGTCACTTGCATTGCATGTGAACTGGAGCGCATCTCATCCTAAGTTAACCGAAACTCATATGCCTCACAGACATGAGAAATGCATCAAATACACAAAGCTTGAAATGTCTTTAAACGAAATAATTCAAAACGAAAAGAAATAGGCTACTCTCTGATTATGTAATCCCTTATGTGCATTTCTTCATCTTCATCTTCACTTCATCTTTGCAGCCGACACTTTATTAGTGTTAACAGAAATCAATATATATACACTCACCTAAAGGATTATTAGGAACACCTGTTCAATTTCCCATTAATGCAATTATTTAATCAACCAATCACATGGCAGTTGCTTCAATGCATTTAGGGGTGTGGTCCTGGTCAAGACAATCTCCTGAACTCCAAACTGAATGTCAGAATGGGAAAGAAAGGTGATTTAAGCAATTTTGAGCGTGGCATGGTTGTTGGTGCCAGACGGGCCGGTCTGAGTATTTCACAATCTGCTCAGTTACTGGGATTTTCACGCACAACCATTTCTAGGGTTTACAAAGAATGGTGTGAAAAGGGAAAAACATCCAGTATGCGGCAGTCCTGTGGGCGAAAATGCCTTGTTGATGCTAGAGGTCAGAGGAGAATGGGCCGACTGATTCAAGCTGATAGAAGAGCAACTTTGACTGAAATAACCACTCGTTACAACCGAGGTATGCAGCAAAGCATTTGTGAAGCCACAACACGCACAACCTTGAGGCGGATGGGCTACAACAGCAGAAGACCCCACCGGGTACCACTCATCTCCACTACAAATAGGAAAAAGAGGCTACAATTTGCACGAGCTCACCAAAATTGGACAGTTGAAGACTGGAAAAATGTTGCCTGGTCTGATGAGTCTCGATTTCTGTTGAGACAATCAGATGGTAGAGTCAGAATTTGGCGTAAACAGAATGAGAACATGGATCCATCATGCCTTGTTACCACTGTGCAGGCTGGTGGTGGTGGTGTAATGGTGTGGGCGATGTTTTCTTTGCACACTTTAAGCCCCTTAGTGCCAATTGGGCATCGTTTAAATGCCACGGCCTACCTGAGCATTGTTTCTGACCATGTCCATCCCTTTATGACCACCATGTACCCATCCTCTGATGGCTACTTCCAGCAGGATAATGCACCATGTCACAAAGCTCGAATCATTTCAAATTGGTTTCTTGAACATGACAATGAGTTCACTGTACTAAAATGGCCCCCACAGTCACCAGATCTCAACCCAATAGAGCATCTTTGGGATGTGGTGGAACGGGAGCTTCGTGCCCTGGATGTGCATCCCACAAATCTCCATCAACTGCAAGATGCTATCCTATCAATATGGGCCAACATTTCTAAAGAATGCTTTCAGCACCTTGTTGAATCAATGCCACGTAGAATTAAGGCAGTTCTGAAGGCGAAAGGGGGTCAAACACAGTATTAGTATGGTGTTCCTAATAATCCTTTAGGTGAGTGTATATATATATATATATATATATATATATATATATATAGGCTATATATAATTGCAGCTCCCCCTGTCAATGATCTAGCACCCCCTCAGCACCTGCGTTTGGTGACTTGCTTCATTGTGCCACATTTGTGTTTTGTTTTTATTTTGTGTTCAATGTCATCATACGTTTTTTTTTTTTTTTTTTTTTTTTTTTACTTGGCTTACCTGTGAAAAAAGAGTTAACATTTAAATTAGCAAATCCTAAATAAGTATAATAAATTAATTACCTTTTATTAATAGGTATATTCATAATAGACTATCAAACTCAGCTTGATCCATACACTACACTAACTTATTTCTAAACTAATTTCTAATTAAAAAGAAATATAAGACGACCTTACTTTTGTCATTTGCAAGAATCTTCTTCACCTGAATAATTGTTCCGTGTATTGTATTGTCTTGTAGTAAAGTCGGCTTTTTCTATGTCTCCAGTCTAATTTTATATTTCTTCCCCACTCCGTGTGAACCTACAACTCCAGTAGCTTAAGTATTGCATTTCAGTACGCTACGCAGGTGCATGAGCTTAAGAGATTATAGACCACTTCCCACAACATACAATAAAGCAATGTAAATCTAGCATTACCATTCATTGTTTTCCTAAAAGTGAGCAAGCAGAGTACAAACTGTGTCTTCAAGTAATGATTAAAAACAGCAAAATGCTGAGCAAACAAGAAAAAAAAAATTTGAAAAGAAACAAGAAATATAAATATATGAGCTGTACAGTGAATGTTAATGGTTTCAAGAGTTTTCATAATTTCTCTGAAATAAGCCAGTGTTTATCTTAGGAAATCCCAAAAATCATATTTTTGAGTGACATGGAAAAGTCTTCCATAAGTCTCCATGTAATTTTTATTTTCCAAAGAAGAAAGAAAATGAAATGCGGGTGTGGGACAACATAAAGATCCCTTTAACCCTCTGGTACTATTCTGTTCAACAGAGTTGAGTTTGTAGCAAAAATGTACGGTCCTTGTATTATTTTATTCTATGCTTCGTTTCTTCCCCACATTAACGTGCATTTGGGAATATGGACGGAACTTTTGCTGTTGAACTGATTTAGCAACTTAAAAGCATACACCAACAACAGGAGAATGAACCAATATAATTCTAAATATGCAAATTGATGTTTGATGCTTCAAAATCAAACTGTTGGCTATAGCATTTCTATCAAAGATGTGGCCAAACATTACATATTAAGTGCAATTAAACATTAGATAAACAATGGTTTGCTCTTGATGTTAAGGGAAACAACAATCGTCAGGCCTCTGGCGCCCTCTGCTGGCATATTATAATAGCCTATAATATACATAAGTTCATTGTTTATACATTTTTTCATGTATTTTAATAGTGTTGTTGAATAAAACAATATGTTTAATCACTTTTGATACTTTATTTGAACCAATTATCATTGCCTCATTTGTTATATGTATTTAAGTCAAATGCTATTGTTCACTTAGATCTATCTTTATTACCAAAAAATATATAAATAAATAAAAAATAATTGTTACTGACAGCCCTAGTTAAAACATTTGAAAATGCACCTACATTGTTTTGCATTTTGTGACAAAGACTATTTTTTGTCTTATATTTAGTCATTTTTAATTTCTTGTAAATAATAGGCTATTAAAATACTTTCGTCACCTTCTCCTGAAAACAATATTGCGAATAGTTTCATGTTGTATATTCAGCCATGTGGGCAACTGTGTTCATTAAAATTCTTACCACCATCAAAAGTAAAAACTCAGAATGACACAGTCCAGGATATTATGTTTATAGATTATAATTAATGAATGTATCTGTTCAACAAGTTGTTGTTAATAATTGTGTAAATGACATAAAATTGCGACTTTGATGGTGTATAATTTGCATAGTCCTCATCTCCAGGAGAAAGTGAGTGAATTATTTTAAAATATTTTTTTTATTATGTTTGTAAACAATTCAGAGATGACATAAATGACATACAAAACTGTTGTATACAATACACAATTTGTATCAATTATATATTCAATGTCATCAGAACACAAGAAAATAACACAAACAATGATTTATAAGAAAGATAACAAAGGAAAGATAAGAAAAGTTAGGGGAAAACCAGAGGGTGAGATATTAATTTATTGTTGTGGCAACATAGTTCAATGAAGTTGCATCTGTGGTACAATGTAGCCTACTTCTTAGCAACGTTGGAGTCACGTGTCTGTGGTGCGACGTACTTCTCAATGACGTTGGAGTCACACGTTGGAGTCACGTGTCTGTGGTGTGACGTACTTCTCAACGACGTTGGAGTCACACGTTGGAGTCACGTGTCTGTGGTGTGACGTACTTCTCAGCGACGTTGGAGTCACACGTTGGAGTCACGTGTCTGTGGTGTGACGTACTTCTCAGCGACGTTGGAGTCACACGTTGGAGTCACGTGTCTGTGGTGTGACGTACTTCTCAGCGACGTTGGAGTCACACGTTGGTGTCACGTGTCTGTGGTGCGACGTACTTCTCAACGACGTTGGAGTCACACGTTGGAGTCACGTGTCTGTGGTGTGACGTACTTCTCAGCGACGTTGGAGTCACACGTTGGTGTCACGTGTCTGTGGTGCGACGTACTTCTCAACGACGTTGGAGTCAAACGTTGGTGTCACGTGTCTGTCAAGTCAAGTCAAGTATATTTGTATAGCGCTTTTCACAATACAGATTGTATCAAAGCAGCTTCACAGTATTAAATTAAAATAATACAACAAGGTTTGTTTCAAGTGGAATTTATTGATTGATAAAATTAAATTAAATATCCCCAAAATATCCCCAACTGAGCAAGCCAAAGGCAACAGACGCGTGACACCAACGTGTGACTCCAACGTCGTTGAGAAATACGTCGCACCACAGACACGTGACACCAACGTGTGACTCCAACGTCGTTGAGAAGTACAACGTACAACGTCGTCTGTGGTGCGACGTACTTCTCAACGACGTTGGAGTCAAACGTTGGTGTCACATGTCTGTGGTGCGACGTACTTCTCAACGACGTTGGAGTCAAACGTTGGTGTCACATGTCTGTGGTGCGACGTACTTCTCAACGACGTTGGAGTCACACGTTGGTGTCACGTGTCTGTGGTGCGACGTACTTCTCAACGACGTTGGAGTCACGTGTCTGTGGTGCGACGTACTTCTCAACGACGTTGGAGTCACACGTTGGTGTCACGCGTCTGTGGTGCGACGTACCCCTTCTCTCACGTAAAAGTACACGACTCTCTCCTTCGGAAGGTTATCCGTGGCACTATCCACCCGCCATATGAACTACCTTTAATCCACAAACCTTAACTAACCGCTCTCAGTATGACACCAGTAAAGCAGACGGTCAATTCAAGAAAACCGCCAGTAATGCCAAACTACGCAAATACCTGCCAGACTTCAAGTTCACACCGTTCAAAGCAGGTGATTAATCTTCACTTCTCGCTTCAGCATTTACTAAATGTTCTTCTATAGTAGCCAAAGAACAGTCATTAAAAGTGCTTTTCATTTTTTCCAGCCATCAAGGAGACGTGTGACTGGTTTGTGGCCAATTATGACATCGCCCGTAAATGAAGATCTTCACATCTCATTGGCTGTGGGGAGTTTGAACTTTTCAGTGCTGGAAAGTGGAAACCAATGATTGATCGAACCATTTCAGCATCCCTTAATAATCTTTATGAAGTCAAATAATGCATTTTCAAATACATTTATTGAAGTCCCCATGAAATCATGAAAGGGATTTTAGTATGAATATGTTAGCCTTACTAATGTCTATAAGCTAGTGTGCTCAAAAACAATGACAAAATTCATATTCAGAAGATATAAGCATTCGAAACTTACAGTCTTTCACTTCTGCCAATAAGGATCAATGATTTTGATGACTCAGATTTCCTGTCCAATCAAATGTTCTAGAATCTGAAGCTCCGCCCCTTACATTATAAATAGATGAGTCATTCCACGAAACCGGTACGATTTGGACTAACACATTTTTGGATTTTTTACTTATATGTATTACTTTTCTGAACACCCCACAACATTAATTACATATTTAACTTCCAGAAAAACATATTTTCCCACTTCAGGCATCAAATCCAGGCATTAAAGGGGACATATTATGCAAAATTCACTTTTACATGCTGTTTGGACATAAATGTGTGTTGGCAGTGTGTGTACACAACCACCCAATAGTGATAAAAATCCACTCACTCCTTTTTTATTAATCCCCATAAATCATCAGCAGTGTCTCCCATCGACCTGTTTTCAGAATGCGGCTCTAGTGACGTCACTAAAGCCACAGGCCCCGCCCACGAGTGTTGACAGACACTGCCGTTTTAACATAGACCCGCCCTGATCGAGTTCACAGCGATTTGCACACATTCTGCCATTTCTGCACTGACGAGAATGTCTCCCAAGCGTTGTAGGTGTTGTATGGCTGGATGTATTAATCCACATAGCACTCTCTATTTACTCCCGAAATCTGAGGCAGCCGCTGAAGACGAGGTGGAATTATTTTGTTTTCAAAGAAAATGCTCCCTCAACTCTACCGAAATTCGTTTATGTACTTGCGCACTTCTTATACTGTGTTTACTCAGCTCTCAGGTGATTTTCTGGAGTAAAACTGACGCTTAATCTTTTGTGTGATGTACAATAAACGTTATTAAACTCATCAGTATATGTCTGATCATCATTCGGACCTGGTCCGAAACAGCAGACTTGTAGGCTATTAATAGTGGATACATACAAGCAGATGACAAATATGTTATAACCGTAATTAAACTAAACTATACCTGTTCCATATCCATACAGCACTCTGACTCTGTAGGCATTATTGTCCGACTCCGGTCGAAAAAAACACTGTTACTGAGAGTTTCTGATATTATAATCATTCCGTGAGATGAAATTGTCCTGAGACTGAGCGCGAGCTCGTGAAGCTCCGCCCCCTGTGTCGTGCAGCAGCAGCTTATTTGCATTTAAAGGGCACACACTAAAACAGCGCGTTTTTCTGAGCACCAAAAAGTGACAATTTAAACATGCTGTAAAAAATGATTTGTTGGGTATTTTGAGCTAAATCTTCACATACACACTCTGGGGACATCAGAGACTTATTTTACATCTTGTGAAAAGGGGCATAATAGGTCCCCTTTAAGATATGGGCACTATTAGTCTTCAACCCCGTTATGGACACTATGGGAGCTCTCTGAATATGATTATAAAATATATTTGTAATGAAATCAACATTTTCCTTTTAATCATATGTCCCTCACACTAATTCAGTAATTGTAAATGTAAAATTTACATATACTTTTACACTTATGCTATACTAAAGCCTGAAATGGGCACTTTTTATGACAGCAACCTCATCATTTTTGATCAAAATGATAAAAATCTGTATTCTTATGATAGATCTGAACATTTCTGACTAAGTTCAACAAACATTAAATTACTTATTCATAAACTTAAAAAAATAATTAATAAAAATGTAGGTGTGACGGGGTTGAGACTAAGGTAACAGGGTTGAAGATGGTAATGGAGTTGAAGAGACAAATACTGCTTAATATATACATAGTTGTTTTTTACTCAAA
Organism: Leuciscus leuciscus; assembly: GCF_965113295.1. Lineage (NCBI taxonomy): Eukaryota > Metazoa > Chordata > Actinopteri > Cypriniformes > Leuciscidae > Leuciscus > Leuciscus leuciscus. Next base: position 3,189,361 of record NC_138743.1, read on the forward strand.
TTCACTGTAAGATTTTCTATGAGCACTGTATTTCATTATGTAACCAAGAAAAACAACAGATATAAATTGCAATTGCAACTCAGTTTTATTAACCCGACTGCAGCAAAAACAACAGTAACTTAGTAACTGACTAAATAGGTCATCAAAATAAAACATATTACTTGTGTGCTTTTTTGATGTGTTTGTGTGTGTGTGCGAACGTGTTTTTGTGTGTTGTTTTTCATGTGCGCGCGCTTCGTGGCAAAAAAGTAACGGGGTTGAGTGTGATGGGGTTGTGATTTTTTGCTTGAAAATGGCCACTGCTCTACATGTAGTGAATAACAGGAGAGCACATGGCATGCATGGTATTAAGAAATCATGTATATTGTTGAAATAACAAAGATCATTTTCACAAGTAATAGAATTCTATCTTTATTTGATGTAACAGGGTTGAGTCGTTGAGCTTGACAACCACAATATCACAATTCTAAATAAGTTATAGTTATAAAAGAAGGTGGTAACTTGCCTGTGTCTACACACAATGTTGTTCAGAAGACTTATATGATGTTAATTCCTGTTATGGATGTCACATAAGGATCTGTTCATTAGTTGTATGGGGGAGAATGATTTGTGTAACAGGTTTGAGGGATTCCTGAGGGACGGAACTAAATAATGTGATTTTAACATTAAATTTTTTTTAAAATTTTAAAGCACAGATAGATATTCATGGGAATGGCAAAATGTATGGACTTTTTTCTAATTATATTATTCATATTCCAAGTACACTTTAATAGAAGGCCATGAGGGACATGACAAAATAGGTGGTGTCAACTGAAAAAACAAGATAATTTCTAATATAAAGATAATATGTTTTCATTATTTTTAAACTTTATTAAAGGAGACATTTCAATTGATACAAAAAGCTTTTAAGAATAGATTTTGGTGAAATACACTTAAAAAGGTCAGAGGGACTCAAATCATACTGGTTTCGTTGAATGACTCAGATGCTGAAGTGGTGGCACATGGTGCACTATATAGGGGATAGGGAACGATTCAGACAGTGTAAACATGCTTTCCTTTGGGACGAATGAAGTTCTACATTTTATATACAATGTTATACACCATTTAATCATGATACTTGTAGGAAAACGATGGTTATATAGACAGTAATTGATCCCCAAAAAATTGTTAATTTTTCTAAATATCGGTGAACAGTCTTACAAACTCGATAGCTTACAAAAGCTTCAGTAAAAACTACATCAACACTAATGTTGGCTAGTGTGACAGATGGAAATAATGTGTTTTACCAGTAAGTCATAGCAAGCATTTGAGTAAGCAGTAGAGTAACAATTAATGGGTTCATATTAAGGTAATTTTGCCATTCTCATAGTTTAATGGTATATCATATATTATGGTTAAAGTTGTTACTGTTAGTTGCAGCAGTTGCAGTACTTTTCTTATTTCTTATTTTTCATGTGCAAAATGTCATTCTAACAACAGCAGCAGTAAGTGTGAACAGAGAATGTCTAATAGGAAGAGAATTGGCACTCTCTGGTTACTTCCGGTTTCTGGACTGGCTGCAGTAACACGTCTCTGTCCATGCGGGGGCGCTCACAGGACGAGTGCAGAATGAATGGAGGTCTATGGCGGTATACTCATCAAAATCCACTTTTCTCAGGATATAATTTTTTGTCTAGTAATTTGAATGTTGTATTTGAAAGGAGATGCAAAGAAATTACACATTGCTGGGTGTTAGATTTTTTAGAGTCACTTATTTGCTTTAAAAAGTCTTTTAAAGTGTCAATGATGTCATACACATCGTACGACCAGAGATACTGCTTTACGGCGATCCTTCAGTCACTTTGGTGCTTTCGCGCTCTGCACTTTCTTTTCTCTCGAGGCTTCGACGACACAGCTGACACAGGTAAACACACAACACAGCTGACACAGGTAAACACACAACACAGCTGACACAGGTAAACACACAACACAGCTGACACAGGTAAACACACAACACAGCCGACACAGGTAAACACACAACACAGCTGACACAGGTAAACACACAACACAGCTGACACAGGTAAACACACAACACAGCTGACACAGGTAAACACACAACACAGCTGACACAGGTAAACACACAACACAGCTGACACAGGTAAATACACGTGCTAGACGAGTTTTTGTTTTGTTTGTTTCTGGTCCCGCTTCGGATGCCACGATGCCATCAAGCTGTATCTCTGGTCGTAATCAGTCCTTCACTGACCAATCAGCATTCATTAGCAGAATGCTAGTGTGTTATGGGCAACAACAACTCAACCTGTAAGAAATCGAAAGGACTTAAGTACTCGTTCATTCAACTTTCGACCTATAACCCATGTTGGACTTACAAAACCTACAATAAAATATGAGATTTCTCAACGGCAATCGGGTGAAAGAGACATTTAGCCGTCTAGCCCCATAGACTCCCATTAATTTTGCACTCATGGCGAGCGCCCCCAGTGGAACTCTGGTGGAACTACAACCAAAATTCGGTACAATAGGACTTAATAGGGAGTGCGCAGGCTCTCCGTAGACGGGCTCTGGTGTGAACAAGAGTGTTGTAGTTACTAGAGGGCTCCAGCAGGGGGAATGTTTGAGCTTTGTTACGGTGCACCTCGCTTCCTCCCTTCAGTCATTACACACATGATCTGAGGAAAGTTTGTGTCTGTGCATCTTTCATTCAACTACTCCCCTTTTCAGGGCTTTTACACTAGCAGGCGAGCGGAGGCAAACGGCTTTGCCCTTTGTTTACATAAGAGCAACAACGTAAAACATATTATTTGTAGTTGCGTTTTCTATTAAAAGTTCCAATTAGAAGACATACTTACAATTTATGATCCACAAACAACAGATTGTCCTGACAAAGTGAGAACGGCACCGTTTCAGGAGAAGCTTTTGTGCGTAGCTGCTTTATACTCTCTTAGTTTCTGGAAGCTGTTCTCCGTAGAATGTGCAGCACACAGATAAACGTTGGGGTTATAATGTTCACGAACAGTGTTTAAAATAAATTTTAACCTTTCTTAAGTTCGTCAGCCTCCGGAAGGCCAAACAAATGACACATTCTTTGCGTATACCGTGGGCGGAGATTATTTAAATGAGTAACATTATGACCTGGAAAAAACGTGTTGTTGTCCAAACGAGCCATTTGTTATATTTGTTGAATAGGCTAGGTGATTCAGTTAAATAAAATATCTCCCTTTGGAGTGGACTTTGAGTTTTGTAACCTTGCAGATCTTTTTTAAAAAGGGATACTCCACTTTAAAATGAAAATTCTGTCATCATATACTCACCCTCATGTGGTTTCAATTCAATCCTTTATGAATTTCTTTCTTCTGCTGAACAGAAAGGAAGATATTTAGAAGAATATCAGTAACCAGACAGTTTCTGGTACCATTGACTTCCATAGTATATTTTTTCCCTACTATGGAAGTCAATGAGACCAGAAACTGTCTGGTTACTGATATTCTTCTAAATATCTTTCTTTCTGTTCAGCAGAAGAAAGAAATTCATAAAGGATTGAAACAACATGAGGGTGAGTATATGATGACAGAATTTTCATTTTAAAGTGGAGTATCCCTTTAATGCTCAAACAGCAACATTACAGACTAACTACAGTTGAAAAAGTGAATAATAGTACCCCTTTAAAATTGAATTAAGTGGTTAAGTTGATCAACAGCACAGCTAAAAGTTACTCATGGAGGTTTTATTTACAAATGTGTATGAGAAGACATAATTGGCAAAAGTATGAGGATTATAATTATTAATATGGGGATAATTAGACAGAAAACGGATGTCTACATTCGCAAGCAGCATCGCAGAGTTTTACAGCTCTCGACCTGTAGTTAGAAGCAGTTTCTTGTTTGCATGACATGTGGACTCAATAAATCCTTATCTTGTGCAAAATATGAAAGCTGACTTTTAGTGCAATCTAGATTTTATTTATAATACAAATGTCATTTATGTCTTTTAGTTTGTTCAGAGATTTAAAGCGCAGTTTTTGAAGAGAAGCTGCTCAAGTGTAAGAACGAGCTTATGATTGAATCTGGAAATAAAGCTAAATAACTGGGGAAAATGAGAAATAGTCCTCAGATGCATGTCCGTACATTTAAAGCAAAACATCAAGCATTAATTCGATCTCAAACAGATTCATTAAAATAAGTTATTACTCCACCATGACATCATTAACCAACGTGTTTGAACGACCAATTTGCGACAATATGGTTTCGGGTGTTACAATATATTCAGTTCCTGATATATTTGGTTCCAATGGGTGGAGCTACCATGAATATTCACGAGACCATAGCGTGCATGGGCGGGGCATATACAAGCGAGTGGAACAGAAATTATTAGCGTGAGCACCTCAGATCGCGTTTTGTCCTAAACTACTCCTAACTGTTCGTTTCTCTCGAATGACTGAGATTAAGCTTTTTAAATGTCTATTATTGCATGTTTAAATAAATATTTACAAATATATTCTTGTGTTTTGATTCTGTCTCCCAAAGTTGTCTGTAGGCTATTATTGAAATAGCTTTTATAGGATGATAGCTCAAGACAACATAGGCAACTTGGAGTTGCATGGTGTTGCATGCTTTGAATGTTGCTTTACACTCAACTGAAAATCTTTTTGATACACAACTGTCAAAGGTTATCATAAATGTTAAGCTTCAGTTGCTTTAACAGTTGTATTCCCTAGCAATGCTTTAGAACATTGGTCAAATTAAGTGATAATTATTTCAGTTGTATTGATAGCATTAGCAAGGTCCAACTAAAGTAATTTTATACTCAGTTTGTGCAATTTGTAGTTTTGAATGTACCGTTCCAAAGGTAAGTGCACTTAATTGTAATAAAACAGAGACAAAACTCTAGCAAATTGATTAATTTAATTTCGTTTTTTATTTGGCAATGCCAAATTTCAAATTTTCTTTCATTGATATCATGCATGGGAGTACAAAATGAAGGGTGTTTGCATCAAATAAAAACCTCACTGTATAATACAGTATAAGACCTCATCTAAAAGTAGTATGTTTTGATCATGAAGAGACAGAAATCACTAAGTGTTACTTAACTCACCTCTCATTGTGAAGGACATATTTTTTATTTCTTTTAGAAACACCATGAGGAACCTTTCCAGATTTTAAGGTTTTAAACATTTCCTTACCTATATTGACAGCCCACGTGACAAATTCAACAAAGATGGGTAGGTTTATTTATATGAATTGTGGTTGAGACTCGTTATTATTTTAAAACATATAGCTAATTGGATGTTGAATGCTTCACAAACTATAAAGCTGTGTACAATAGTAAATTGCACAGACATAGAGGTCAGAAATAGAGGTCAGTTTTTCAGGTGTGGGATATGGACAGATAATTAAAAAGTATTCTCATTTAAAGAATATAATACATATAATTTTTATAATATAAAACTATGCATAAAGTTATCTACCTATCCTAAATATGATCTAGACTGTTTAAAATTTATTAACAAAAACATCTGTTTTTTTAAAGCATTCATTCATTAACTCGAAATTATTTTTATAGTAAGATACAGTGTCTTAATTACATATTTTATTCATATTCAGCTGTAAAAACAAGAATGTTAGACAAGAGAAAAAATGGGATCAAGGACAAAATTAATACAGCAGGACTAATAAAATATTTACTATATTATTCAAATATGTATTTATAAATATACCTTTCCTTAATATTTTGGTATACCCATGCCTTCTACACCAGTGTGTTTTTCTGTTCACTTGTTTACAAAAAGATTACATAAGAATGATAACATTACTAAACTGATAAGATGTAGACCTAATTTTTATGATTAATGGTTAGTCATTATTATCAATTAATTTGACAACTGTTCTAAAGCATTGCTAGAGAAAACAACTGTTAATGCATCTGAAGCTTAACATTTATGATAACCTTTGATAAAGTAAAGGTTTTGTATCAAAACGATTTTCAGTTGAGTCAGTATAAAGCAACATCCAAAGCAAGCAACATGCAACTCCAAGTTCTTATGTCGTCTTGAGCTATCAGCCTATAATTTAAAGGCTATTTTAATATGCAGACAACTTTGGGAGACAGAATAAAGACACGAATATATTTGTAAATATTTATTTAAACAGCAATCACACAACTTTAAAAACCCTAATCTCAGTCACTCATGAGAAACGAACAGTTCTATAATGTCAGCAACAACTAATCTGGGAAAATGTGGAGAAATATGCCTTTATTGTAGGTCTTGCAACGCTTCCTACAGGATTAGTTCAGTAAACTCAAGAGTACTGAAACACATGCTACAAAATGATGAATTAGGCCTATTTATAAAATGTAAACGAGTAGTTTAAGATTAACTTCGTTCAACTTTATTACCTGTTTGAAATAAATAATCCATAAAACAAAACGAGCAGGCGCTCACGCTTTCCGTTCCACTCGCTTGTATTTGTCGCCCCGCCCACGCTATGGTATCGTAAATATTCATGGTAGCTCCACCCATTGGAACCAAATATTTCAGGAACCGAATATATTGTAACACGGGAAACAGTCGTGACATGACTAGCTAATTGATTTCTTCAACGATGCATCATACTATTGTAGTTAAGCACGAGTTATGTGACTGCAAGGGAAACTCACCCCAGATGAGGAACAGACATACCTCCTGTTGAAACATCTGTGTTGTTGGACACTCCCTTGCAAGATGTTGATGTATTGCCATCACCTGAACCAGCTAAGTTGGTTCTGTACCTTCAAATGCTGTACAGTAGACAAGTGGAATTACACTCTTGTGGAAGGACAAGAGACTTCACATGTGCAGTAGCAGCCTGAACTCAGAATAATGTTATTTGGGAGTGTGACCATTAGAGGGCGTGCTTGTAAAACAAGTGGCCTTACCCCTCAGAGTTAGCATTAGCAGAGATGTTTTTGTCCGGGCTTGGTAGCAGATCCCGCTCGTGTGTCCCTGTGTACCCTAGTGAAAAATAAATATACTAAAATGTATTTGAAATACATTTATTTTATGCTAAGTATTACTACAAATACATTTACACATTTATGTACTTATAATAAAAACCCTGCAATTGCACTTTTGGTAGGCTATACTACTTAAAACTTAAAGTCTGCTAAATTGGAAGTAATTTTGTACTAAGTGTACTTTAGTTATCCAGAAATAGTGATGAAGTTCAATAGTGATAAAGATATAAGTATATTTGATTGAGTTAAAGTAGAACTATTGCAAGTATACTTTAGGGACACTTTAAATATCTTGCATTTTAAAGACTGATATTATTCAGAGATCATACTAATAGTGATATTAAAATACATTTTAGGCTTGATATTAATACATGTGCATTGTGTAATAATGAAGTGCTCCAAAAAAAGTTTAATTATAATATTTATATCAGAAGGCTAAGTCTCAAGAGATATGTCAGTAAATATGGTAATGGATTTGTAGTATGTATACTTAGTATGAAATAAACGTATTTTAAATACATTTTGGTATAGGTTTTTTTCTCTAGGGTAGACATCTGTAAATTGAGGCACGTCTAGGGTGACCAGATGTTTAGGATATGCATTGATAAGCTGATTTTCATTATCTTATTATTTTCTGTGTGCAAAAAAAATACTTCGACCTAATGTCTGATGTCGGGTTACACAAAGCAAATCATCTACACAATTATTTAGTGTTCTTATTTAATGACCGACAATTTAGTTTATTTAGTAATATAATTTTGCATACGGTTTATTAGCATTAGACTCTACTCTGAAAGGTCTGATTTACGCACTGTTACGACAGTCGTTTTTTTTGTGGCAGACTAAAGACTAATGACAGACTGTTGATCTTTGAAAATAAAAATATTTTTGGTTCAGGTTTGAAATTCATTTTTTGAGCGCTTTCTCCTTTAATTGTTTATGTCATGAACAACATAATTTTCTGTTCTGTCTCCTCTTCCCTGTTGCATTGTATTTGAATGGGAGAGATTTATTTTGACTTCTAAAAATCTTATTTAATCTTTATTGTAATTATTGCTTTTATGTCTATATTGTCACCCCAATGTATTTGTATAATCATGTTATTGTACTTAGCTGTGATTATTTTTGCAATTTTTTTGTTGTCTTCGGCTCAATATGTGGAGATGAGAGCACATGGTGACAAGTGCACATCATATTCATGTTATAGAAAACCCGGGTGATTCACTCTCTAAGAGTCTGCTTATTTGGGTTTGTATCAAGTGTTTTTCTCTGATGTATTATTGTCTTGTATAATGATTTGTGCTACCTATCAGATTGTGCTACCAGCATCATATTCATGTGGTTTGAGGCTTTTTTTCAACGTCCATACCTACCCCTATCCTAAACCTAAACCTACCCTTAAAACAATGCAAATATATTGTTGGGAGCACAATCTGATGTTTTGTCAGCACACAGCTACTTAATGATGCCTTTCTGCTCGATCCTGAATAACGTGACTCTTCCAGAACAGAGATGTAAAGTTTCTCTGGCATTTTCAAAGGCGCATGAAATGTAATACCGTGGCTTGATACACAACGAAATCCAAATTTTAAACATCTTTTACTGAACCAATTTTATGGGCCTTATACTTCCTATCTGCGCCAATGCAGATGAATGAGCAAAGTTATTTCAGGGCAAGACCGCCCTGATTGTAAAGCAAATTGTGATTGATTGTTCAGCGCAAATGGCTGTTGTCTGATTGGCTTAAGAAGACAGTGGGTGGAGTCCACTTATGTGTGGATTTTAATGCTAGAAATGTTTAAAAATCCACAAATGATATATAATGATTCAGATTTGTAGATTCATGCAAAAATAAAGGTTTACAGTAACGGATGTGACATTATTGCATTATTGGTTAATGCATTATTCGTAGTGACCCATGATAGATTTATTTCGTCTTTCCTGCAACTTTCTGTAATAAACAACATACAATAGCACTGGTATTACAAAACGTTCAGTGGCACAGTGTTAGTGTCTGTCAGTGTTTCTCGACCATGTCAGTGGCACATGCCAATGAAGACCGGATGTCACTTAATGTTAATACCGCCTCACCATGACTGGGAACCCTTAAAACAATCAAAAAAATATTTTATATAGAAAAGCACATTACACATCATTATTTAGCATTATTACAGTACATTAGAAAATAAACATAGAACATACCCTGATAGACCAGTAAGAACAGAGGAAAATGTACAGCAGCAAACACAGCATAAAACCAGAATCATCAAGAGACAAAAGATTAAAAAGATTAATCCAAAGACTAAAGAGCTCCATGTTTGTTATTAATGAATGTAGGGATGCACGATTAAAGCCCAAAATCATATTGTGACTAATTTATCATATTATTATTATTATTATTATTATTAAATGAACAACTCTCTGTACTTCAGTTGTAATTTTCCAAGTTTGGCCGATCATTTGCCAAGATGTGAAAGGATTCCCGAGTAATCTCCTTTAATTAAAATAAGTTTCTTTATTAAAATATAAATAGATGGAAAATAACTTGGAGAAAAAAAAGTCAGAATTGTGACTTTTTAACACGCAATTGTGAGTTTATTTCACTCAATTGTGACTTTGTATCACTCCATTGTGACTTTGTATCTTGTATCACTCAATTGTGACTTTTATATCACTCAATTGTGACTTTGTATCACTCAATTGTGACTTTGTATCTTGTATCACTCAATTGTGACTTTGTATCACTCAATTGTGACTTTGTATCTTGTATCACTCAATTGTGACTTTGTATCACACAATTGTGTGAGAGAAAAAAGTCAGAATTGTGAGATAAAAAGTCGCAATTACCTTTTATCTTTTTTTATTCTGTGGCAGAAAAAGCTTCCATAGGGAAGGGAAGCAGTCCATGCATTTAATAAATGCATTTGAAAACAGTATTTTGCAGTTTTAGTAATTGCAGAGCTGTAAAATGTACGTCTTTAAGAAAAACTTTAAATAAACATGAAAAGAGAGCTACAAAAGCAGTGTTCAATGATTTTGTGTTCATAAAAATGATTAAGGGTTGTTCAAGGTGTTTGATCAGTCATTGGTTTCCAGCATTTATACAGCTAGTCCTAGTTTCAGACAGACCGTTGGCTGAACGTCTGATGCATATGTCACACAAAACTGGAAACACTGTCATCATCTGATTGCTTTGGATTCTACCGGACACCAGATGTGCGTCACGGTTTTTAACGGTCTGCTGGAAACAAAGCTGTCATGACATCGCACCAGTACAGAAAGCCGAAGTGTTTACAACTGTAACAATAAGCGCTTATGATCAACTAAATGCTGGGTTTTCAAGAGTATGAGAAGTTTCCAGCATAGACTCTTTAAAATATACCTAAGAGTTTTACAAGCTAGTCTGTAATTGTAGGAACATCGACTTTAATTTTTCACGTCCCTAAACGTGATGCTGAACAAAACTAACTGTGATTGGTTGTTTTACACTTCAGTCAGACGCCCTCTGGTCCTTGGCCAATGAAAGCTACTATGAAATCCAGAACTTCGTCCAATGAGATGTGAAGATCTTCATTTACGGGCGATGTCATAATTGACCACAAACCAGTCACACGTCTCCTTCATAGCTGGAAAAAATAAAAGCACCTATAAAGGCTGTTCTTTTGACTGCTATTGAAAAACATATAGTAAATGCTGAAGCGAGAAGTGAAGATTGATCACCTGCTTTGAACGGTGTGAACTTGAAGTCTGGCAGGTATTTGCGTAGTTTGGCGTTACTGGCGGTTTTCTTGAATTGACCGTCTGCTTTACTGGTGTCATACTGAGAGCGGTTAGTTAAGGGTTAAAGGGTTTGTTCACGCCAAAAGAAAAAACTCTTTATGATGCATTTTGAAGCTCAACAGCAATCTGTAAAGTCTTTTGTGCTCCACAGAACAGAGATTGTAAAAACTGAAGATTTTCATAGTAATTGTGTGTGAAAGGATACAATCACGTCACCTTTGAACTCCATTGCTTCAAGCACAGCGTCCACAGCGTCCTTTATGGACAACTCATCCTCCTCTCCAACTAGAGAGAAAGAAAGACAAAGATAAACAAATTTACGTAATTAGCCCTTGTGTTGTGTTCACAACCCTATAACACTTGTGATGTTCTAGGGATGGGAGGGTATGAAAATTTCCTATCACGATTATAGTGACCAAAATTATCGTGATAATCAATATTATCACGGTTTTGATAAAACGAGATGAAAGTGTTCAAAAAGAACTGATGCTCACACTGAAAACAGTTTTATACTTGAAAATCAACAAACAACAAATAAAACAAGCAGCTCTATGCACTTTTTTAAGCAAGATTCTATTCTGTGGCATAGAGACAGAGCGCAACGCGTCATAATCTGAAGACCACGCCCACCGGGGGGGGAAACAATCCAACCGTCTCCATTGACTTTGCATTGCGAGAGGCTGCCTCCTTGTCATTTACGACTTATAACAAAAGACAGAAAAATGCCTAAAAGCTGCTGTGTGACAAGGTGTACAGCAAACAAGCTAAAAAACCAAGAAATACATTTTTATAAGCTTCCGAACCGTAAAAGCCAGCCTTTAAGGAGACAAAAGTGGATACAGGCAATAAGACGTGAAGCATCAGCAGGAAGAATGGGTAAATTGTGGGATCCTGACACTCAGTATGTCTACGTGTGCAGTAAACATTTTGTCACTGGTAAGTCAAATATCCAAATGTCAGTTTTATATATTATATTTATGTAAGCTAAGCTGTAGCATTTTGACAGTATGCAACTTTCAGATTGTGGATAAAGCAGAAAGCTATACAGTAACGGTTATATTTGCGAGTGCCTTAGCTACAGTAGTAGGGTTACGTTACTAAGAATAACGTATATATTATTATGTAACGTGTATATAATTACCCATATTAATATTTTCATTAATTATTACTAAGTGCCTTAGTTACAGTAATTGTTAGGTTTGCAAGTGCCAAGCTACAGTTGCTTGCTAACGCATAACACTAGCTTGCTAACTTATTTTAGTTAAAATTAGGGATGGGCATTCGATAAAATTTTCTTAGTCGATCGTCGGGAGAATTAACAATCGACTATCGATTAATCATTAATATTTTTATATTGAAATTCATTATTTCTTTAACTTTTTATAAATAAAAAATGCAATGAAAATACAAAAATACAGTTTGTTTGTCCTCGATGAGATCTTTATTACAAGAAGATCAACTTGTGGCAGTGAAACTGGACGTTCGGTAGACTTGAAGATTCCTGCGGTGCTCAGCGGAACCTGCAGCTGCAAGCCGGCGTTCTTAAACAGAGACCCATGGCCACTTCATCCGTTTTCTGTGATCGGATAGCTATCCGGTCGTGAAAAGACCAAATCTAAATGCCCTCCGAAACGCATTCGAGACGGATTTAAATCCGATCGCTCAAACCACTTCAGGAGGAGATCTGAGACGCATTCCAGACGAAACTGGACAAGAGTAAATGCATCTGGTTGTTGAAACCACATATGTAAATTTGACTTATCCCAAAAATGATAAGAAATAAACGTGTGAGAGCGTGTTATAGGCTATATGTCATGTTATATCCAGATATGACGACGCTACATCAACACGCATCACCACAGATGAGCATCGATTCATCAAGCCAACGTGCAAACTATCGCAAATCAAAGTGAAAGTCATTCATCAACACACAATCATCTTCATTAAAAGTAAAGAACCGAAATGATCTTACCAGGGCTGTTGCCGCAATATCTTGTTGCGGTCTTTGATTTAGAAATTTTCGCTGATGATCAATAAAATGCAGCTCATATCAGTTGCTTTCGATGACGTGCAACAATTTAAATATGCATATAGCGCGGGAATTCAAGATCGGATTTATATCCGTTTTGCAAAAACACATTTATGTGACCAGGTGTAAATGGAATCGTTTTGATAAATCAGATAGCTATCCGATCTGAGAAAACGCATGAAGTTCCCATAGAACTTCTGCACCAGTCTACTGATTTCTGTTGAGAAAGATAAGCATGTTGACATGATCTGGGATCAGACGCGACCGCAACCTGGTGACAGCCAGTCCAGCCGCCGAAAACACCCGCTCTGAGGGGACTGACGTTGCCGGGATGCACAGGTACCTCCGCGCTAAAATTAATTTCGTTGCTTCAAGACTCACACTACGCAACGCAACCTGCATTAGTTTAATCGATAACAAATAAACGTGATCGACGAAATTCTTAACGATCAATTATCGATCGTCGATTAATCATGCCCATCCCTAGTTAAAATTATGTTTTTTTTTTTTTTTTTTTACAATATCATGTCGCGTTCCAGTGGCCGTAGTTCTCAGAGTAGTTCGAGAACTAGTTGCGCTCTGTCTCAATTGATCCACTTTTATGTCCTGAAACAACCGTTTTTTGGGGTCGACAGCTTATAAAAATTTATTTCTGGGTTATTTAGCTTGTTTGCTGTATACCTTGTCACATAGCAGCTTTTAGACATTGTTTTGTTTTTTGTTATAAGTCATAAATGACAAGGAGGCAGCCTCTCCCAATGCAAAGTCAATGGAGACGGTTGGGCGTGGCCTAAATACGCTCTGTCTCTATAGAGCTGGTAAGTCCCGCCCCTTCCGCTAACCCCACTGGACCTCTAGGTTGAAAAATCGTCAATGCAAGTGAATGGGAGAAAATAATTATTTTCTGGTCCCGTTTGAATTGTGCCATGAATGTGAACATATGTTGTCTGTGAATTTTTTATATAATTTTTCATGTTACGAGTTTGACAGTATATTGTATGATTCTTTGGCTAGCAGTTGTGGAAAAGACATAACGAGAAAGACTACATGTTGCCTATGTGACGTCACCCCATAACACATTTTCCCTCCACTTGTCAAATCACGGTGCTAATGCTGCGATAATCTATGGAGACAGATCGAGATGCCTGTGTGTTTTATACCCAAATGTCACCATTCAAACCAAATGGGCTGTTCTTTCTTCAGATTTCAGTCTGATGTAAAAAGAGTTGTAGTCCACAAAGTGCTCTCACACAAAGTCTAACCGTATCAAACTTCTACCCGCTAAATTGTAGCATTCTTCACACGAAAAATTATATAAAAAATTCACAGACAACATATGTTCACATTCATGGCACAATTCAAACGGGACCAGAAAATAATTATTTTCTCCCATTCACTTGCATTTGACGATTTTTCAACCTAGAGGTCCAGTGGGGTTAGCGGAAGGGGCGGGACTTACCAGCTCTATTTCCTTCCTTATAGGGGAATTATCACCCTACGTCACACGGCGTCACGCAGGTTCTACTGCGCATGTCGGGACCAAAAGTGATAAAAAAAATATGCGGAGAACATTCCGAAAATTAAATATAAACTCAAATATATATTAAAAAAAATTTAAATCGAGCTATTAGTATTATTCTTATCCGTATCCGTGTAATGATCAGCTGTTAAATGGGTCTTTCTGCAACCACGATGCGCGCGCATCCCGGATGTTTACAAACCTATAATTGGTCTATAATGACCGTCGTCAATAGCAACGCACTACAACACCGCGCACATCCATGTATCGCAACGGACGCGCTCTCTCGTTTCATTCAAATACAACTTGCCGTCTTGCGTCTCCGTTTTTGATTGTATTGAAAATGAAATCAAAGTTGATTTATTGTTTACAGAGTTTGATAATATTGTTGTGATCATCTTGTCTGGACGATTGTTTTGTACGCTGTACAAAATGGATTTATAATCAGGTAAAATTTAAAACATTAATCTCAATTCAATATGTCCCCGTAATTATGTGGTAAAAAACAATCGGTGTAATAAGTGTACAATGATATACATTATTATCCCTTAAATGTCACTCTTAATAGTGTTTGAACTTGTTTGTTCGTCTTTAGCTCAAAGCCACTTGCTGCGAACTTTTCTGAAGTGAGTGAGATAAAATATTTCAACTCAAAACAACATTTTGTGCCTAATTATTTCCCAGAAGTAGTTTTGGTATTGCGGTCAAAGTTAACTTGCGCAACTTGCGTTCGCTATAAACAGTGGGTGATGGTCACACAACACGACTCGGCAGATTTGAAGTGTTTCCCCCCCATTGTAATGACCATCCTCGATTAAGTTTCACTCAGGACTTTTGTAAAAGCCCAAATCTGACCACACCTCAGATTTCGTCCTCTTAAAAGGCTGGAAAATCTCCCGAGCACAATCACTGCCTTCCGCCATTCCTTCTCGAATAAAAAACAACAACAACATTGCGCGCTGCGTCAGACTGCTGCTGGCTGGACAGGATTTACAGTGAGTTATTAAAATCGCGATAATCAAACACGGTTTTAATGATAATTACATTTTAAACGATAATACTAACCGTCAGTAAATTTTATCGTGGTTTATAGTGAAACCGATAATCGTCCCATCCCGTTCCCGGTCAAAAATGACCGGCCTACAAAAAATTGCTTATAAATCACTTGTTATGCTATATTATCACCCAATATTCAATCTTTTTGTCAACTTGTTCTCTTTCAATTAGGACTGGTTTTATATTTCTATTTGCATCTGATTAATCGTAGGCTTCATTTATCTGAGAGTAGGCATCTAATTTTTTTTGTAAAAAAAGCATTATATGAAAAAATGTGCACTCACTGTTGATCACACTAGTCTACTTTAACGTTTCACAAGGAAGTTTGTTTTGAAAAACTTTTATTTGTACAAAATGGCACAAACTTATACTTGTGGTGTTCCCGGTCAAAAATGGCCGAAAATTGTAAAGTTTCAGTCCAATGCGATAACATTAACTAGTATTTTCGGGAAAAAGAAAAGTATGGAAGTAGAATAATGTCAAATGTTTTTGAAATAAAAACCCTGTTGAATTGCACTACTTGAAAAAAATAGGCATTGCATTAACCATGCTTGCATTTTAATGCATTGTATTTTTAGTGCTTACATTTTTATGGGCTGAAATTCAACATGGTTGAATATTTAAGCTGTGAATATTTCAATTAAAAACATTTCAAACACCTTTTCATTATTAAAAATTCAATAATACATATTCACCTTTCATATTTCACTTCCAAAATATTCAAACTGTTTAAAAATACAACCAATAATATTCAACAGGCAATTTTCGGTCCATTTTATTTCGCTTTGCAAATTCGCTTCCACAAATTCAGTGGTTCAAATTCGACAGTAAATTCAACATTGACGTCCAGGAACTGCAGGAAAAGCAGTAGATTGCCGAGCATACTCTCCATCTGCTGTTAGTCGACCTCACCATCAGATGGTGCAAAAGCGCTTGTTGTTGACGAAGACATTCATTCATAAAATGAAAATGATTATCTGTGTCAGTATATGCGGAAAAGATGATAAACACACAAAAGCTGTGTTTATGTTTCATTCAATAACTTCATTGTTACTTTCCCTGTGTATTCTACATGTCATCAGCTTTCTCTACCATGAACAGGATTATAATCGGTTTCCCTCAATAGGCTACCTCATACTCAAGGATTTCCCTTCCGTTGATAGTGATATGAAAGACCAATCTTGCACCTTATTAGGGAAGTAGGCTGCTGTAGGCTATTATAGGCTATAGGCTACAGGCAAGAAGATGGACTCAGAATATGAACTGAACGCGCAAAGTTTCATGCTGAGCGTTTCGTGATATACTGGCATAAAATCAACACATGTATATATAGTATGCTATGCATACGTGTATTGAATTAGCTTAAACTGTCACAGCACTAACTTGCATATTGTCCTCCTATTGTTAGTTTAACTGTAAATCGCTTTGGATAAAAGCTTCTGCTAAATGACTAAATGTAAAAATTGGCTTGACATTGGACATTCGCACATTTAGGGACCGTCTCTAAAGTTGCATACAACATTGGCATGTACGTTTCTAACTTCAATAGCAAACTTAAATGTATTGAATAAATATCAAAAATCCAAAGGGTGCGCATTATGCCTGACACTAAATAAACACTTTACAGTTGGTTTTATGACTGTTAAGGGGGTCGCACACCGGACGCCCAGCTCAGCGGCGCGCCGCGCAGCGCCACGTCTTTTAAATTCGAACACACTATTCTCTATGAGAGTACACACACCGGCGGCGCCTTTCGGCGTCTGTCCGCGGCGGCTCAGGACCGTGTTCAAAATCCTGCCGCGCCACAGAGCGCCATTTACATAGTTTTATATTAAATTTACATGTATGTGTCTCAAATCGTAGTTAATATATATACGGACCTCACCCTGTGCTGCAATATACATTTAGTTTTATATTTATTTACAGAAATCAGAAAATTGCTGATGTTATCGGATTTTCAGGTGACAGTTGTCCTAGACGTGGCGCGGCGCGGCGCTGAGCTGCGCGTCCGGTGTGCGGCCGCCTTAAGTCGTTCTATTCAAATGCTATCGGAGTTAGAAACGTGTATACCAAAGTCGTATACACTTTAGAGACGGTCCCTAAATGTGCGAATGTCCAACATCAAGCCATCTGTATGCCAGTCTATCACTGGGAAACGCTCAGCATTAAGCTTTGCGCGTTATTCTGAGTCCATCTGCTTGCCTGCGAGTTTGGTCTTTTACATCACTGTAGTCCATTAAGCTACGTTAAGTTGTATGTCCAGCAGGGGAATCCTAAGTATTGAGGGAAACCCTAATAGCCTGCATGTGCCACAATATAAAGTTAAGGCAACTAAACAACCAAGAGAAATATATGTCAACCTCAAAAATGTAACATTGGATCTGTATATCCGCATCGGGGAATAACATTATAATCTCGTTCACGGTAGAGAAAGATGCATGTAGTCTACACAGGAAAAGTAACCGTGAAGACACTGAATTTAACATAAAACAGCCGTCATAATAATCACAAATACACTTACATTGCTGTAAATGAGTTTTATGAATGAATGACTTGTTCTAACTGTTGCTGGTCTTCAACACGCACTTTTGCACCATCTGCCGGTGAGGTCGACTAACAGCAGATGGAGAGTATGCTCGGCAATCTACTGCTTTTCCTGCAGTTCCTGGACGTCAATGTTGAATTTACTGTCGAATTTGAACCACTGAATTTGTGGAAGCGAATTTGCAAAGCAAAATAAAATGGACCGAAAATTGCCTGTTGAATATTATTGGTTGTATTTTTAAACAGTTTGAATATTTTGGAAGTGAAATATGAAAGGTGAATATGTATTATTGAATTTTTAATAATGAAAAGGTGATTGAAATGTTTTTAATTGAAATATTCACAGCTTAAATATTCAACCATGTTGAATTTCAGCCCATAAAAATGTAAGCACTAAAAATACAATGCATTAAAATGCAAGCATGGTTAATGCAATGCCTATTTTTTTTCAAGTAGTGCAATTCAACAGGGTTTTTATTTCAAAAACATTTGACATTATTCTACTTCCATAGAAAATCTTCTCCGGGTCAAAATGACCCGAACACAACGTGAGGGTTAAACAGGCTGGCGCACACATTCAAATTGCAAAACAAGTTAACAGCAAGTTTAAAAGGTCCTAAAGATATGTTTTAATCAATAGACACCTTTGCCCGGTTGCATAAAGCACCTTAAGTTTTTCCCTTAAGTATGATACTTAAGGGGCGATTTCCCCTTACCTAAGAGAATAACTTAAGGGTGTTGCATATAATCTCTTAAACAGTTCTCTTAGGTAAGGGAAACATTTAAGTGTTTCACGACAGCGATCCTGGATTCAGGTTATAAAAGTCTGTTGTTGCCATAGATACGCAAAACACTAACACTTTCGCAATCAAATAAAGTAGGCTAGGATATCGGAATGGATAAAGAAAACAAAAAAAGAGAGCCTAATTGGACAGAGGAGGAGAAATGCATTCTTCTTGACAAATATGGTAAAAGAAAAACTATTTTTGACCGTTGCGTTTAAGTGACGGGAAAGCCCCCGCAACCCGGTGATTGAACCTCGCTGATGACAGACGATTCATGCACGTGGAAAACATCTCCCGCTAATATTGCGCGTCGATCAAATCGGTATTCCTGCAACAATTTTTTATCGCTAAGATGGTCCAAAGGGTTCTCCCTATCCCTAAACATTATTCTTGGCACATAATGATTTTCAGCTGGTTCCATAAATTCAGCCATTTCGTCTTATTTTTGTCCGCGTTACTCTTAAGGTTACGATTTCCAAACCTTAAGTTATACTTAGGGAAATGACCGTTAAGGGGTTTTATGCAACACTTGACGCTTTTTAAGGGATTACTTAAGTGAAAAAACAGCGTTTAAGGGAAATTCTAAGTGTTTATGACGTTTCACTTAAAGAAACCCTTAAGTAACACTTAAGGTTTTTTTGCTGCAACACCCTTAGGTTTAAGGGATACAATAAGGGAGAACTTAAGGGAAAATTACACTTAAGGTGCTTTATGCAACCGGGCACAGGGGTGTACCGGTACACTTTAAGGCCAATTTATACTTCTGCGTCGGGTGCGCGTAGAAGGTACGGCGTAGCATACGCATTGACGTGTACCATACGTCGTACCCTTCGCCGTACCCTGACGCGCACCTCCTCAAAAATGTAACTACGCGTCGCGGCGACGCGGACCGCAAGATCTGTGATTGGTCGGCTAGATAGCATCGCGTTTCCTTCTAAGCATTTCCGGCATGATCTTCTCCACTCTGCACCGCCCGCCCGCCATTTTTAAATTCCGAAGATCAGTGAAGAGCCATGGAAATAGACCAAGTGACCGAGAGATTGCTTGAAGAAGTGCGGAAATACAGCCATCTGTATGACTCCTTCAGTCGCCATTGCTCGTAGAAACCTAAACTCAAAATAGCCGCGAGGAATGTAAACACAGTGGAACTGGAACATTAAAACCCACCCGCGCCAACTAGCGTTTCGGTGGTGTAACTGCAGAGCAACACAGACATTCGCAGAAGTATAAATGCTCACGACGCCGTCGCCTACGACGTACACTACGCCGTACACTCGACGCAGAAGTATAAATTGGCCTTAAGTCAGGGTTCGGTGAGTACCTCGGTGTTTGCGTCACGGTTCGATACGAGTTCAGTCATTTACATGTCCACCCACCCCCAGACTGTTGAGTGCTTACAATAAAAAAAGAATAAATTGTTGATTTGTTACTCTAATTGATAGATTGTCCAATGCTGCATGTTAAAATGCAACGGCTGTTCGATTAGCGTGTTCTGCGTAGCCTGCGCTGTCATTTTCTGTTCATTAACATGCGGTGACAATGGCCTTTACACAAAGTTCAATATCACGATATTTCAAGAAATTTTACATTTTATACACTACTGATATTAATGAACTGAATATATATTTTGTTTATAGGTTGGGGGTTTCAATAGAAATGTATGAAATTATACAATATAAAACTTTAAAGGCCGTTTTCCCAAAATGAGTTTTTTCTCATACTCAGAGTCGGATATATCCACTTCAGTAGCACCTACAAGCACCAACTTTTCCAGTCTTAACTATATTCTGAAGGCTTTTACAAAGGGATTTGTTGATATATCATTCCTATCCGTAGGTATAGGTCCTATTACTCCAAAAAACATGGTGAAATTAGATTTTTTAAGGCTATTGTCAGTATTCTTTAATTTACTAAGTGGTGAGTGGGAGTGTCTGTTTTGCACTCTTGATGTTTTAGAGTTTCACGTATGACTTTTTATTTTACGCCCACTTAGCCTGCTCGAATCATGCCCTCAATTTTTGTGTGTTCACATTCCAAATGCCATAAAAGTCACCAAGTTTCATACCATTCCAATGAAGCTGTGATTTTTTTTAATTGAAAACAGAAAATCAAAAAGTGACCGAAGAGCACCAGAGATGTTATTTAATCTTATATTTGACCAAACTGAATTTGTAAGGAACTGCGGAAACACTGTGTCAAACACGGGTCGAGTACCTGACAGAATGATGGGCTCCACCTCGTCATAATCCCTCAAAACCCACAGAAACAGACGAGCCAGATCCAGAGAGTAGATGAACTGCCGTAGAGGACGACCTGAACCCCAGACCTGCAGAGGTTTACCTTCCTCTACAAAACACACAAACACACGCAACACGTTTGACATGTGAACAGAACTCTGCTTGAATCAAGTGTGTCACACACAGAAAAGTGAAGCCAAAACATTTTGATCGCCCCCTGGTGGCTGGCTGCAATATAGGTTATAAACCTCGCCCTCTCCGAATGGGACACAAGCCAAACTGGCATATGCCTCAAGTGTTTGATTTTCCAGTAAGTTTGGTTTTAGTTAATTATTTGATGCTATAAAAATGGGTGTGAGTCATGGTTGACAGCTGTGCTTCATCTCAGGATCACTACAGCTCAGACTCTGGCTTCAAATGATGTATCAGCGCTCAATGTCAACCGCCATTTCTGGGATATTTTGGCTTCATTTTTCTATGCTCTGGATTATTGCAGAAAGTTAAACGCTTCTCACTCTTTGCCAGGTATGTCTTGTGGATCAATCCTGGAAGCACGTGACCGTCCTCAATGTTGAAGTTGTCATGTGGTCCAAAAACATTGGTGGGGATGACGGCTGTGTATCTCCGACCGTACTGCTGAAAACACGACCTAATGGACACACACACAATGAGTTATTTCTTACATATATGAAAGCTATTAACAAACACTTCACCCCCAAATCTCATAATAATAAATATATTTTGACATTATTTTCATGACAATTACACACATTCCTCACAAATTGTCATAAAAATAATTTAAATAGCTAAATATTTATTATACATGGTGTTTATTGTGCTGTATTTAATTTGATGATTTAAATGTAAAAAAAAAAAAATCTATATTTTTATTGTATCACAGTAATAGGAATTTACTGAAATTCACTAATTAGAATGATAATTACACACAAAAAAATTAAGAAACATAACCGTGGTAATGAAAATATGGAGCAAAAATGTGTTTAAATCTCATTTGATGATATGAAAATGCAAGGAAAATTAATTATTTTCCAAATGTGACAGACATGCGCTCATATGTCATGTGATACACCCAAAAAAAGCTCATGACCAATGAACTTTGACACTGACCTGTTGTGGACATCAATCATGCGTTTGGCGTAGGCATAACCGAAATTAGACTCATGTGGCGGACCGTTGTGGATCTGAAACAGAGCGAGAGAGAAACACGTCTGTATAGATGACAAAAAAATATAGGACAATACCAAACAAAAAGTGTCTAAACATCATCTCCCTCAAATCATAACACAATTCGAGTGGATGATCTTGTAGAAAATAAACTTGACCCACTGGATCATACGACAATGAATCACAGAAGGAAAATGTATCATGTTATAAGCCTTTAAAAGAATGATAAACACAAACCATCCCAACATCTGCCTATTAAAGTGTGTGTCTGTGTGTGTGTGTGTGTGTGTGTGTGTGTGTGTGTGTGTGTGTGTGTGTGTGTGTGTGTGTGTGTGTGTGTGTGTGTGTGTGTGTGTGTGTGTGTGTGTGTACCATGGTCTCATCTATCGGGTAGATGGTTTTATCTGGGAATATACACGTGGACAGGCAAGAAACGACCTTCACCACCCCGAACTCATGAGCCGTCTGCAGAACGTTGTCATTGATAAATACATTATTCCTCTGAAAAAACAAACAAAGACAGTCAATGTACAGTTCAATTATTCAACAGTGATATTTACAAGCATTTATTAGATATGTGACCCTGGACCACAAAACCAGTCATAAGGGTACATTTTTTGAAATTGAGATATATATATCATCTGAAAGCTGAATAAATAAGCTTTCCATTGTTATGATAGAACAATATTTGGCCGAGATACAACTATTGAAAATCTGGAATCTGAGGGTAAATCTCCTTTAAAGGAGAACTCGGTAACTCCGCAATTTGTGTTTCGCGCTCGTTCTCGTTCTAGTTCTCGCTTATCACGAGACTTCCAATTTCTAACTTGCCGGGACGGTAGTGTTGCAAGTTGCAAGGTTGGTTTTCCGCCTGGGAACGCTGGGGGGAGCGGGGAAAGTCACCAATATCACCAGAACAGGTTGTTTAACCATCCAAATGATTTCTAGACAGTTTTATTAAGTTAAAAAAGTTACCAAGTTCTCCTTTAAGTTTTCCAAATGAAGTCCTCGATGTTGCTGCATCCACTCACAAAAATAAGTGTTTTATATATTTACGATAGGAAATTTACTAAATATCTTCATGGAACATGATCTTTACTTAATATCCTAATGATTTTTGGCATAAAAGAAAAATCGATCATTTTGACCCGTACAATGTATTGTCGGCTATTGCCACAAATATACCCGTGCGACATGTGACTGGTTTTGTGATCCAGGGTCACATTACGTCCAATGTTATAATTACCCAGAAGTCCAGGTTCTGTCTCATGTTTCTGTAGAGCCCGCCCACCATGGCGGCCAAATGAATGACGTGTGTCGGACGATGTTTCTGGAAGACTGATCTCGTCTCTTCAGCGCTCCTGAAACAGCACATGTAAATACAGTTATCATAAGACACGAAATGGACAATAAGCTACAATAATAAATTTACATATTGGCAATATATATATATATATATATATATATATATATATATCATTGCGATTTACCATTAGTGGCAGATGTTTCAATTTCATGAACACTGCAATATGCAAATAAGCATGGGCTTGGCTAACTCAAGTGTCGCGTATAACTCCATTATGTGAGTTTAAGTCATGTCGGAAAGATCGCATTTGCGAGTTGAACACACATGAACGCCACTACAATTTCAGAAATGTATACAAAATCACAGTTAGCGAAAAATTTATTAATTTAAACAACGTAATAATTTAAGGCAGAAACAATGAGCTCATTGAAGTAACGAATACTTGTTTATTAACAAATGATAATGACTTAGAAAACTGTAGCATTGGTGGATGTTGATTCAGAGTTTGCGTGGGAAGCTCGGGATTTCTTTAAGCCCCGATGTTTACGAGTTAGCGGCTAGCACGTTAGCAAGCTACTTGCCTGCACAAAATATGATCGCATTGTGATATAACAGTAAGTACATTTTATTTATAAAGCACATTTAAACATAGCAGAGGTATCCAAAGTGCTGAACATAGTATGTACAGTACAGGCCAAAAGTTTGGAAACATTACTATTTTTTATGTTTTTGAAAGAAGTTTCTTCTGCTCATCAAGCCTGCATTTATTTGATCAAAAATACAGGAAAAAAAATTAATATTGTGATATATTATTACAATTTAAAATAATTGGTTTTCAATTTATTATACTTTAAATTATCATTTATTTCTGTGATGCAAAGCTGAATTTTCAGGATCATTACTCCAGTCTATCACATGATCCTTTAGAAATCATTCTAATATTCTGATTTATTATGAGTGTTGGACACAGTTCTGCTGACTAATATATTTGATGAATAAAAGGTTAAAAAGAACTGCATTTATTCAAAATAAAAAAAATATTTTCTAATAATATAAATCTTCTTTACTATCACTTTTTTATCAATTTAACACATCCTTGCTGAATAAAAGTATTGATTTATTTCAAAAAAAGAAAGAAAAAAAATTACTGGCCCCAAATGACTGACCAGTAGTGTATATTGCTGTTACAAAAGATTTATATTTTTAAAACATTTACTTCTTTTTTTTTATCTTTTTTTATTTTTATTCATCAGAGTATCCTAAAAAAGTATCACAGGTTATGATAAAATATTAAGCAGCAGAACTGTTTCCAACTTTGATAATGAATCATCATATTAGAATGATTTCTAAAGGATCACGTGATAGACTGGAGTAATGATCCTGAAAATTCAGCTTTGCATCACAGAAATAAATGATAATTTAAAGT
Source organism: Leuciscus leuciscus (assembly GCF_965113295.1). Classification (NCBI taxonomy): domain Eukaryota; kingdom Metazoa; phylum Chordata; class Actinopteri; order Cypriniformes; family Leuciscidae; genus Leuciscus; species Leuciscus leuciscus. The sequence continues at coordinate 3,214,218 of NC_138743.1, forward strand.
ATAATAAATTGAAAACCAATTATTTTAAATTGTAATAATATATCACAATATTTTTTTAAAAATCTGTATTTTTGATCAAATAAATGCAGGCTTGATGAGCAGAAGAAACTTCTTTCAAAAACATAAAAAATAGTAATGTTTCCAAATTTTTGGCCTGTACTGTATATAAATAAACAAAACATAAAACCAAACAAAACAAACAGTGAAGCAGGAATATGATAATATTAAAATGCCAGGAAATAGAAATACGTTTTACATTTTTTATTTAAAAATGTGAATGGATTCCCAAGGCGGATTTCCAGAGGCAATGCAACGATAAACATGATTAATATGTAACGATAAAGTTGAATAAATTAATTAAAAACATAAAAAAGCAAAACACACATGATGTGCATTCTTTGTTCTTCATTTTCTAGAAGCACAGAGTTCAAAACCTTGCTGTTTTATTAGTGTGTGTGTAGGCCTGAGCAAATATGGGCAGAACTCTTTACTGCCCTAGTACTTCATAAAGCCTTTTAAAGGTATACATGTGAATTAAACGTGGCACAATGGCCTTCATCATCACAGTATGCTAATGCCTATCTAGAGCAGGGGTTTCAGCAGTGTGCGGATCGAGGACTGTTGGGACTCTCCAGGCACAGGATGGTTCTGAGTCGTTTGCACCTCAATGATACGTCTGTACCATTTGCTTCACAGGACATATGCTTTCAACTACATTCTGTTTATTTACTAGTGTGTTCTAATATGTAACTATGCCATGTTTGGTCTCATCTGACAGCTTATAAACTGAAATGAATGGTGGTGAACTTCATAGAGATATTAAAGTATCCTAATGTACAATCTAGATACTATTGGTTAAACATGCATTGAGGAGCATATATTAATGTTCTTCTCCCCCTCTGGATCTCCACCCATCTGCCGCATCTTTTGGTCTCCTGTCGGTCGGTTTGGTGTTGGTATTCCACTCATGTTTAACAATGCTTTGCTCAGGGTATAAGAAGGAACGGTAACTGTTGATCTGGGAGAAAGGCTTTAACCCTGTCACTCCCGCACACCGGTGCGTAACCTCATGCTACAAGAAAGGCTTTTACGGCCTCGTCTGCCCGACAGTGCTTTATTTGTTACTACTAAGTTTCTATACAGTATGTTGTTCCCTTCTACTGTCTGTATATTTAAACATGTAACTTAATCAAAAGTAGTCGATCTCCGAATGCAACGTAATGAACTGACTCCATATGAGGAAATGTCATGAACTTGTAATTTCAATGAAAAGCATGATAACTTAGATAAAAAAAATATCCGTGAATTTATATGGAAACAAGCTTTAGGAGCTTTTCCATCTTTACTCTCCTCATGTTACGTTGCATTCGGAGAGCGACTACTTTTGACTGACAAAATTCCAGCCACCGGAAACACTAACTGATAAAGTGAGTCGTACAAAACCTGTCTTTTTAGTAGGGCTGTCAATCGATTAAAAAATGTAATCGCGATTAATCGCATGATTGTCATGAGTTAACTCGCGATTAATCGCAATTCATCGCACATTTTTAATTTGTTCTAAATGTACCTTAAATTAAAACTTTTCAAGTTTGTAATACTCTAATCAACATGGGCATGGATAAATATGGATGCTTTATGCAAATGTATGTTTATTATTGAAACCATAGTCAACATAGAACATGAAGACGAGACATATTTATGATGATATTTCCATGCTTTATGACGTCTGTGAGAGATGTTTTTTTTTTTTTGAGCTGCTTTACACAGTGACCAGGTGTTTCTAATTTAATTAATTAGCTGCTGTTAAATGAACTGAGACGCTGTTTGTTATACACACCCTGATGAAGGCATGTAGCCGCAACGCGTAGGTGCACTTCTCACCAATTTTTAAGCCAGGAATGAAATAAAGGCTTTTTTCACTAATATTCGAGTGCCTTGGAATTCTTGTCTTCAGAGATATACTATCCCACAACCAAAGAGCACCGAGATTTTATACACCCCATGCAGCAATTCTTTTTCGCATTAAGTTTTGATGAAGACGAGACATGTTTCAAAGGTCATAGATGTTTTTCAAAGAACTTGTTCATGTCTATTAGACACATGTAGAAAGAACAAAGAAATACCAGGTTCCCATTATTCTCTTTCTTTGCACTGAGCAATTTACTAACACAAACATGTTTAGATTTTTGCATGACAGGGCAGCTCTTCTGAAAATGCTAAATGTACATTTATTATTACATTAGTTTGTCTCTCTCTGTGCCCATTTTAATGAAGCTAAATTCTGAATAAAACTGTTTTCATTGGTATATTTTACTGTTTGTTTTGTCAAACAACGGAATGAATATGAAATAGTGACTGAAACGCGACCCATTAAGACATAACCAGCTCTCCCTTCCAAGACGTTACTCTGCACAAAAATCCTGATAATCGAGCCGTCGTCTGATGAAATCAAATACACATAAGATAAAGACAATATTTGTGTTGTGATTTCGGCTATACTTGCATGTAAAATTAGAGAAGCAACATAATATCTGTGTTTAACTGAATTAAAGCGCTACTCCTCTCTGCCGCTCGTGCACGCAAGAGAGAGAGAGAGAGAGAGAGCGAGCTAGCGAGCGAGAGGTGCGCGCGCGCGCTGGGAGAGCAGTACCGGCGATTCTCAGAAACTAAATAAGGTTTGGGCGGTTTTTTGAAGGGAAAAAAAATCGCTAAAGGGGTCTGCAATGTCGCTAAGTTGGCAACACTGTGTATCTCCATTTCTCCAACTAGGGGTTGGGCCACGGGTCAAACAGAAAATACGCGCTGCGTTAATCGGCCGTTAAAAAAATGAGTGCCGTTAAAATGATTTTGCGTTAACGCGTTATTAACGCGCTAACTTTGACAGCACTACTTTTTAGTAAACTCTGTGTACACAAACAATGTTCTCAATGCTGGAGTTCATGTGTAGAGCCCCTGGTGATAATGAGAGCAAAGTTTCATGTTGTGTCGAGCCTTCTTAGTGTTTTAAAAATAGCGATTTTTGATGCTATCATAGTCGTGTCCCAATCACTCCCATTCACAAGGCATTTTGACCTAAAACGAAAATACAGTCAAACTTAAAAATGGCGTTTCCATTCTAATTATGCTTTTACACGAAAGTTTGACTCGGGTAGATTAACAAAAAGAGCCTAGGTTCAATTTTGGCGAGAGTTACCCTTTAAAGGGATACTTCACCGTTTTTTCATATTAAACTATGTTATTCCCTTAACTAAGACGAGTTGATACATACCTCTATCGTCTCAGTGCGTGCACTAAATCCCTCTGTCTTGCGGCGAAACTTTGTTTGCCCAGTTCATTTAATATGGGCCAAGCAGAGAAGATACCAAACACCTCCACGTTTTCCCTATTTAAATACAGTTACTCGCGAAGTGTAACTCGACCTTGGACGGTGACACAAAACAAAACGTTGCGCTTTTCTAAGCGTGTAAAATGGATAACTATTTTGTATGGCGGAATACCATAGCAAGTGCTTGTAAGCACTTCGACTTGGCGCAGTAATATCTTCACTAGAGGGAGCGGGGGCCGGTGAGAGGATTTTTCACGAGTGAAGATATTACTACGCCAAGTCGAAGTGCTTACAAGCACTTGCTATGGTATTCCGCCATACAAAATAGTTATCCATTTTACACGCTTAGAAAAGCGCAACGTTTTGTTTTGTGTCACAGTCCAAGGTCGAGTTACACTACGCGAGTAACTGTATTTAAATAGGGAAAACGTGGAGGTGTTTGGTATCTTCTCTGCTTGGCCCATATTAAATGAACTGGGCAAACAAAGTTTCGCCGCAAGACAGAGGGATTTAGTGCACGCACTGAGACGATAGAGGTATGTATCAACTCGTCTTAGTTAAGGGAATAACATAGTTTAATATGAAAAAACGGTGAAGTATCCCTTTAACACAGCAGCATGACGGTTTCTCATGCAATGCCATCTGAGGGGTCAAAAGGGTCACATTCCTGCCTTGCCCTACATGTACTGAGATGTCTCTGGATTCCCTGAATCTTTTCACAATATTATATATGGTAATTGAAGAAAGACCTAAACCCTTTGCAATCTTGCATTGAGAAATGTGATTTTGGAATGGAGTCTGTGGTGTGGTGGATGCTCCTTTTATACCCAGTAATGCAAGTTACGTAATCAGATTTCTTTTTTTTTTTCAAGTAACTACTAAAGTAACGCATTGCTTTTAAATTTACAACTAAATATCTGAGTTACTTTTTAAAAAGTAGGTTATAATATACCTACTGATATGATATTGTAATGACTGTGTTATTTAACAGGTGTGACGTCTCATGAGTGTTTGTTCAGGATCTCTTACATGAGATTGGCATCTTTGGATGAGAGGAATATCCACTCTTCTCCTTCTCTCGCTTCACCCTCTTTCACCACTCGCTCTATCGCTCGTCCCACCAGTCCACTGCCACCCGTCACCAACACACGCATCGGCCCGTCCATCTGAGAGAGAGAGAGATGAGGTTTAATGATAGATAAAAACTGTAATTATCAATCTATCTATACTTCAAAAGTTCTTATAATAAGCACATATTCACAAAATATACTATCATGGTAGAGTTCAAAAATTACCATGTTCTCTGGTAATAGAGCGGTACTTCTTTGTTACTCTATTCCCTTTTTTTTTAAAGTGTTAGGAAAAGCCAGGATATTTAATACAACTCTGATTGTGTATGACTGAAAGGAGGTCACATACACATAGGATGGCTCGAGGGTCCGGGTATCGTTCGTTCATTTGTTTTTGCTCTCACATACGAAAAAGAAAAAACGAGAAAACAGCTCCTTTTTCCGTTTTTTCGTTTTTTTAGAAAAACGAAAAAACGAAATTATGACTTGATTTTTGGTTTTCCCGTCCTTGCACGGAAATCAGAAAAACAACTTGATATTGGTCCGTGTACGTTTTGATAGTTTGTTTTCCAATTTGAAATGAAATAAGCAGAAACGAGAAAACGGCCCCTTTATTCGTTTTTTCGTTTTTTTAAAAAAAACGAAAAAACGAGATTTCGGCTTGAGTTTTCGTTTTTTAGTTCACAGGCAAAAAACGAATAAATGACTTCAAAATTCGTTTTCCACATGTGGGCGGCCTGACACGCCCCCTTCCGCCGATTGGTCAAGCAAATCTGAGCATGTGACGTCATCAGTTGTCGCTCCGGGGTGCGTTTCCCGTACAACTATATAGCTCGCTGCTTAACTACCATAGTACGATGCATCGTTGGAGAAATCAACTAGCTAGTCACGACTGTTTCCCGAAACCGTCTGTCGCAAAGTATCGTTCAACCACGTTGGTTTATGACGTCTCGCACGTGGTGGACTAATAACTTATTTTAATTAATCTGTTTGAGATCGAATTAACGCTAGATTTTGTCATATAAGTTACAGACATGGCATCTGAAGACCATTTCTAATTTTTCTCAGTTATTTTGCTTTATTACCCTGACTCAATATTTGGCTCGTTCTTACATAGTAGAGCACGTTCGCACATGCGCAGTCTTCAAAAACGGTGCTTTAAATCTCTTGACAAACTAAAAGACATAAATTACATTTGTATTCTAAATAAATAACACGGGTTGTATTGAATGTCAGCTTGCTTATTTTGCTAAAGATAAGGATTTATTCAGTCTACATCTAATGTAAACTAGAAACTATGCTTCTAACCACACAAGTTTGCGATGATGTTTGCGAACGTTCGTTTGAACGATGGTTTCGGGAAACACCAAATCGTTGAACTATGCTGATAACGACGGAACTTGCGACCATAGTTGGCTAACGATGCTTTCGGGAAACGCACCCCTGGTCAGGTCTGCTCAACAAAATAATAGTCAAGTCAAGTCAAGTTTATTTGTATAGCGCTTTTCACAATACAGATTGTATCAAAGCAGCTTCACAGTATTACATTTAAATAATACAACAAAGTTTGTTTCAAGAGGAATTTATTGATTGATAAAATTAAATTAAATATCCCCAAAATATCCCCAGTCCTCTACTATGGCTACAGATTCTTAAACTGTACAGGGCAGGTCCTACTGGGCTTTCTTCTGTGCAACTTTACACGTTTCACAGAAATATTTACATCAGAAATATTAATTATTAGTCTGCCACCAGCCCGTTTTATGTAGCTGTGCGGAGTTAAATCTGCTGACAGCGCCGAGCGGGAGACGCTCACTGACCAATGTTCAGTCAGCAGTCAGAACTTTTCTTTTAGACGCTCCGTTTTGCCACGGGATGGTGATTGCAAATACTGTAATGCCAATCGGCTGAGGGTGGGTACCAATGATGGTGAAATACATTTTTACTGAAGCTGTAATCATAGCCGCGACCCGCGAGAATGAGACAGGACGATAGCGGAGGCAATTAAAGGCGCAAGATAACTTCTGTTAACAAAAACATAAATAAAAAAAAAGTTTAATATAAGTGACTTTGTCTTTGTTTTATTGTTTTTGTTGGTTTTAATCAAATCATTGTGAACCACAAACTGAGCCTTTATTTAAGCCTATACTGAGCCTATATTAAAAATTTTTGTTATAATATGGGTATTTTATAATACAGCATAAATAAAAACAAACACACGTAATATGTATGCCTATAGGCAAAACACCACAGTTTTTTGGTTTTGTTTGTGTGAACTTTTATCCCCAACCATATTTCTTCATGGGCTCCACGCCAGGGGTCACGCTCAGCACCCCTACTTCCCATGGTAGCCTACTAACTGTAATTATGCTGACCCAGTTTATATGTAAAATCTTTGGTATATGTAATATCTAAAAACACTTTACAGTGTGATGGAAATAAACTTTTCTTAAAGCGTGTTGTATATCACCACAGATTTATTGACACCCTTCTATCTGTGTTGTATACTGAAATAGACAATTGTCCTGCAGAATGATGAGGTTTTTTGTAATAACACAATTATACCATGAAAAAAAAAAATATATATATATATATATACAGTGCTTAATTTGTAAAGTGGGAGGTCCCAGAGCGCAGAGGGGGTGTGGATCCGGCCACTCAAAACGGGGGTTGGAGGTAACAGAACAAAAAAAAAAAAAAAAAAATTAATAAAAAATACACTGCCTACGTAGCTTCTCTGCAGGGACAGCGCCAGAGAATTGTTAACGCATGTGCTGAGTGGGTGCTAGATCATTGACGGGGAGCTGCGCAAAACTTGGCCACTAAATATTTAATATTCAGTTATGTTAATGATCACAATTACAGTTTTAATTTGATTAAATTGAACAAGCGCAACATTCAGCATTCAATCAAATAGGCCTATTCTAAAAGATGTAGGCTATTATTAATAATAATGTTATTTCAACACAATATCTCGTTATTTCGAAATAATATGTGTGCGTGCATCCGGTGACGCGTGTATTGATTTTTATTAATAAACAAGTGTTTTCTCTAAAAGTGTCGACTCGGCTGCAAAGATGAAGTTGACGATCGCCATCTCCGTGTGAACGCGCTTATAGAGAGAAATGCACATAAATAAGCCTAATGGATTACATAATCAGAAAGTAGCCTTTTTCTTTTTTCGTTTTGAATTATTTCGTTTAAAGACATTTCAAGCTTTGTGTATTTGATGTATTTGTCATGTCTGTGTGAGGCATACGCTGAGTTTCGTTAAGTTAGGATCGCGCGGGCGCCTCCGTTATATTTGTTTCATAGGCCTATTCATTAAATACAGGCAATTGGTTGATGAAAAATTGATTAAAATTAAGATACAATTTATACAAAACGAAATTCACTTTAAAGAAAGGCTTTCTACAAAACAACTTCAACTTCAACGGTCAAAATCATGTCTGACCCGCTCCATGTCTCATATTGCGCATCCTATCTTACTCGGTCGTGCTGTTCACTTTTCATAAATCAACATAAATGGAAGAAAAAATAAAAATAACATTATAATATTTTAACAAATATGAAACTAAATGCGCTTTTTTAATGGCTACAATAGTACGACTACAGATACTCTCTATTTGTACAAATTTCTGCACATTCATTTAATTCTGAATTTTGCAAACACAAGTTGAAAGGCATTTGTTCAAATCAAGTTCACGGATAATTGTGCGTGCATTTATTAATCATTATGATACTAAAATCCTAACAAATAGGCTATGCTATGTACAAAAAATCAGATGAGCCCATAATATGAACGCATTTACACGTTAAGCATTTTCCTCCCATAGAAAAACATTATCGCTTAATGTGGCTTAATGCAGATTAGAATGTCCCCTTATTATGTCGAAATAACAAGATATAATGTCGATACTAGGCTACTGTGTCCACCGTGGTCTCCTTTTTGATCAGCGGGAACGATTTTTGCTTTTTTGGGATCTGACTGTCCAGCGTATTTGAAAAAGTTAAGCAAACTTTCCTGTCTTTTTGACATTTTTCCCCTGAGTGAAACGATCGAGGCTAACAGCAATCTCAACTCGTACAACAAGCGCGCAAGTCATGTGTCACAAACATTGAACACTACACAAACAGGAAAATTATTATTATTTTTTTTCATTTAGGCAATTAATTTTAGTGACACAGGAGGTGCCGGATCCAATAAAAAAGGTTCCGGATCCAATGTCGGAGGTGACGGAACATGTTCCGGCGTGTTCCGGCTCAAATTAAGCCCTATATATATATATATATATAGGGCTTAATTTGAGCCTTATATATATATGAGCCTTATATATTATATATATATGAGCATACAGAGTTCATCAGACAGCCTAAAGCCTCTTACGTTGTTGATTTATATTTCAAACAACAATTCAACATTTGCTCACAATGTTTTTCTTACAAAAAACCTCATCATTCTGCAGGACAATTGTCTATTTCAGTATACAACACAGATAGAAGGGTGTCAATAAATCTGTGGTGATATACAACACGCTTTAAGAAAAGTTTATTTCCATCACACTGTAAAGTGTTTTTAGATATTACATATATATATATATATATATATATATATATATATATGTGTGTGTGTGTGTGTGTATGTATATATGTGTAAAGGCAGGATCACCTACTGGTGGAACCTAAACGGAAGTCCAGTCCTGGCTGTATAATCAAACAATAAAAACGAGAAACAATGCATGCCATCAAGAACATTTATTGATTCCACAGGAACTTGATCCAGTTTCCCCCATTTTTACTAATAACTACTTGTTAATTAACTACTTTCCGTTTGGGTTTCACCAGTAGGTGATCCTGCCTTTACACATATACATATACATATACACACACACACACACACACACACACACACACACACACACACACACACACACACATATATATATATATATATATATATATATATATATATTCATGGTATAATTATGTAATCTGCTTATTGTGAGCCTAAATGAGTAAATTGGTATTCAATCATTATCAGGCTGACTTGCCACCAACTACTGGTGTTTTTTTATATATTGAAAGTAGTGTTTCATGTTGTCACTTCACATTTAATAGCCTCTTAGAATGAAATTGCTATGCAAATTCACAGTGCCTCCTTTGAGCTGCATTAGACAGTGTGTAATGTACATCTAAATGCAGGGTCAGATGCTGCTTCTGTGCCACCTATACTGCAAAGCTTGGTGTTTGTTCATACAGAGTTCATCAGACAGCCTAAAGCCTCTTACGTTGTTGATTTATATTTCAAACAACAATTCAACATTTGCTCACAATGTTTTTCTTACAAAAAACCTCATCATTCTGCAGGACAATTGTCTATTTCAGTATACAACACAGATAGAAGGGTGTCAATAAATCTGTGGTGATATACAACACGCTTTAAGAAAAGTTTATTTCCATCACACTGTAAAGTGTTTTTAGATATTACATATACCAAAGATTTTACATATAAACTGGGTCAGCATAATTACAGTTAGTAGGCTACCATGGGAAGTAGGGGTGCTGAGCGTGACCCCTGGCGTGGAGCCCATGAAGAAATATGGTTGGGGATAAAAGTTCACACAAACAAAACCAAAAAACTGTGGTGTTTTGCCTATAGGCATACATATTACGTGTGTTTGTTTTTATTTATGCTGTATTATAAAATACCCATATTATAACAAAAATTTTTAATATAGGCTCAGTATAGGCTTAAATAAAGGCTCAGTTTGTGGTTCACAATGATTTGATTAAAACCAACAAAAACAATAAAACAAAGACAAAGTCACTTATATTAAACTTTTTTTTTATTTATGTTTTTGTTAACAGAAGTTATCTTGCGCCTTTAATTGCCTCCGCTATCGTCCTGTCTCATTCTCGCGGGTCGCGGCTATGATTACAGCTTCAGTAAAAATGTATTTCACCATCATTGGTACCCACCCTCAGCCGATTGGCATTACAGTATTTGCAATCACCATCCCGTGGCAAAACGGAGCGTCTAAAAGAAAAGTTCTGACTGCTGACTGAACATTGGTCAGTGAGCGTCTCCCGCTCGGCGCTGTCAGCAGATTTAACTCCGCACAGCTACATAAAACGGGCTGGTGGCAGACTAATAATTAATATTTCTGATGTAAATATTTCTGTGAAACGTGTAAAGTTGCACAGAAGAAAGCCCAGTAGGACCTGCCCTGTACAGTTTAAGAATCTGTAGCCATAGTAGAGGACTGGGGATATTTTGGGGATATTTAATTTAATTTTATCAATCAATAAATTCCTCTTGAAACAAACTTTGTTGTATTATTTAAATGTAATACTGTGAAGCTGCTTTGATACAATCTGTATTGTGAAAAGCGCTATACAAATAAACTTGACTTGACTTGACTATTATTTTGTTGAGCAGACCTGACCGGAGCGACAACTGATGACGTCACATGCTCAGATTTGCTTGACCAATCGGCGGAAGGGGGCGTGTCAGGCCGCCCACATGTGGAAAACGAATTTTGAAGTCATTTATTCGTTTTATGCCTGTGAACTAAAAAACGAAAACTCAAGCCGAAATCTCGTTTTTTCGTTTTTTTAAAAAAAAACGAAAAAACGAATAAAGGATTCGTTTTCTCGTTTCTGCTTATTTCATTTCAAATTGGAAAACAAACTATCAAAACGTACACGGACCAATATCAAGTTGTTTTTCTGATTTCCGTGCAAGAACGGGAAAACCAAAAATCAAGTCATAATTTCGTTTTTTCGTTTTTCTAAAAAAACCAAAAAACGGAACAAGGAGCTGTTTTCTCGTTTTTTCTTTTTCGTATGTGAGAGCAAAAACAAATGAACGAACGATACCCGGACCCTCGAGGGAGAGTAAATGATCGGATAATTTTAACCTTTAACCTCTGATACGCCCTATATTACTGATGAGGTGTCAATATATGCATTAACACATGACCACAAAACACAGAATGCTTTATAATGATAATGCATGAACATAATCACAGTACACACTTTAACACTCAATGAAAAAACTCTCAAATATTACTGAAAGATTATTTTCTGTGAACAACACGTGATTAAACAGCTGTAAAGTGTCTAAAACGAGCATACCGTGACATCGAATGAATGAATTACTGTTTGGTCGTGTATTAGTTCTGTTAATAACTAATGATTTGCCAACTCACTGGCGTCAATGACTGTAGTCAAAGTCCTTCTCGAGGAAAGTCAGTTCACTCGCTTGTCATATTTTCATCGCCTCCGGGCAGATATTTTGCTTATGCAAATTGCTAAATCAATTCATATTTTCTGGAATGTGGAATAACCAGAATATCCGCCGACGTGCTCATTCCTGTCGCTCAAGCTCAGCCGGAAAAGCTTTTCCGGTTTGTTCGAGACACAGAGCGCATGCGCAGCTCTAACCGCGATTCACTGGAAGAGGAGCTTCTAACTGCAACTGCAAACACGGGATGACTTACCATTTGGCGATTTGCTCTTTTATCCCGACTTATTCCGCGTTGCAGTTTTTCACATTCATAGTAATCCGAGTGAGCAGTCTTGATCTATCTACACTACAGAGATCTTATGTGAGGACCATAAAGGTCCGCGTGGATCACGTGTGCCTTACAAACCAATCACATCATAGCCTCGACGTCATTGAAACTTTGAAACATGGCAAAGGCTTTCAAGCCGTAACGTCTATAATATCTTAAATTATTAAATAATTTGTAGATTGTAATACATGTATAATTACTTTGTACTGTATATGTATACCCTCTATCCGAATTTATTTGTGTATTTTTATTGTTTATTAACAGCAATGCTTTATTTAATGTTGTTTCTATTCGTATTATGTCTTAAACATATCCTTTTTTATTTTTTTTATTTCCAAGGATACACATTACATTAGCCTATATTGTTTAATGTTATTAATGGAGGTAAAAGTATTACATTCAGAGTAGGCTATTACGTATTTACTTTCCTGCAACCAATATTCACAGTTGTTACACACTCATCTGTAACTTTACTGTACATGTTAATGTTATATTGAAGATAGTTAAAATAAGAATACACGAATGGACTTCTTTATGACAAAAGCATATGCATACGATATGTATGTAGCCTATGTAAGTAGCCTATATGTGTGTGTGTGTGTGTGTGTGTGTGTGTGTGTGTGTGTGTGTGTGTGTGTGTGTGTGTGTGTGTGTGTGTATATATATATAGTTTTAAGTTTTGGGGTCAGTACGTTTTTTTGTTTGTTTTTTTTGGGAAAGAAATTAAATAAATTAATATTTTATTCCGCAAGGATTAATTAAATTGATCAAAAGTGACAGTATAGACATTTATTATGTTGCAAAAGCTTTCTATTTTCGAGTTTGTGTGTGTGAGAGAAAGTGTGTGAGTGAGAGTATGTGTCTGTGTAAGAGTGTGTGTGTGTGTGTGTGTGTGTGTGTGTGTGTGTGTGTGTGTGTGTGTGTGTGTGAGAGAGAGTGTGTGTCTGTGTAAGAGTGTGTGTGAATGTGTCTTTGTATGAGAGTGTGTATGTGTAAGAGTGTGTGTTTGTGTGTGAATGTGAGTGAGTGTGTGTGTGTGTGTGTGTGTGTCTGTGTAAGTGTGAGTGTGTTAAAATGTGTGTGAGAGAGACCGTGTATGCGTGCGTGTGTGTGTGTGTGTGTGTGTGTGTGCGTGCGTGCGTGCGTGTGTGTGTGTGTGTGTGTGTGTGTGTGTATAAACAGTATTACAGAAATGATCACACAAGTCAATGAATCCTTTGAACTGTTTAATAAACAACGTTCAGCTCAACCGTAACGTCCAGAGTAACCTTTGACCTCAGAGCAAAAGGAGGGAGAGGGGTTTATTAACACGACTCATAAATACAGTAAACCTGTGACGAGAAACATCTCTGCATTCATCTCCCATAATCCTGTGTGTTTGTGTGTGTGCTGCTCTCAGGTCACACTGGTCCGCATTTTCTTCCCTTCAACATTGCATTTCAGACATATAATCAAATTTCATACCATATCTGCTTTTTATAATTATTATAATTATTATTTTAAATCTAAGTTTTGCTAACGGAATGAGTTTTGAGATCCAAACCTAAACGTGAACATTAAATGCTCCTGCTGTCAAATACTGAAGTAGTAATTACTATTTCGTTATCTTCTTTTCTTTCGTTTTAGCTTTTTATTTGTATTTTTTACACATTGTTCTGTACAGATGAGGACGTGAACATGTGACCATGACAGATCAGTGTGTGCAGAAATGTGGAGAAGCCAAACATACCAACATCTTTGTCTGTCAAAAGCACGTCCTACTCATATTTCACCTCAAAACGATTTGAAATAATATTTTGCATAAAGAAAATGATGTTTATTTTTAGGGCCAGTATTTTATATGTATGCAATGCATATATATATACAGTCAAACCAAAAATGATTCAGACACCAGATATAGTTTTTGATATTTTTTTTACTAGTGTGATCAGGACACTATAGTTCATTTATATAAGTGAGGATAACAAAATAAAGTAAACTGTGACATATTATACCCAAAAACTCTTAATACAGTGACTACCAGTAAAATTTGGGACCAAAAATGATTCCGACACTTTGAGCTGATCATGTTTTGCTGAAGTGTTTTGTCTGTAATTGCTAATGCTCTTTTTACACACAGACTGAACAAAATGAAGCATTGCTTGGTGATTGGTTGAGCTAAACTGGTATTATCTAATTGTGTAGTTAAATTTAACAGCTGACAGATATTCAACATAATTCATGTGTGAGACAGTCTAACAGATGGATGGACAAAACCAGTCAAATATCAACTGAGTTCTGCTCATATTTTATTACCATTTTCTAAACTATAGATAATAAACTGTGATAATGTGAGAAATGTTGAAGGTGTTGGTTTGACTGTATATATATTGTGACAATTTCTCACAAATGTTTTTTATTTTAATTTAATTTTGTGGTGAAATATGACCCAGACATTTCTTCATGAGATTCACTCCTGTTTATCTCTCCCTCCATCACTGTCTGTCTCTCTGTAGTCTCACTTGTTTCTCACCAATAGCCTCCTGGAGGCAGAAATGGACATCAATATCAATATTGTGTGTTTGGCAGTGTGATATAGATGATTACAAGCACCAAACCAAATCAGTGTGTCTGTGTGTGTGTGTAAATGAGTGTGTTTGGATACTTGTTTGTATATGTGAGAATGTAAAGGCGAAGGATGTAATATTCTAGATGTTAAACACTTTCTGATTCAGTGTGTGTGAGTTCTGCACTCACAGTTTCTTCAGAAAGTGTGTAAATCATGTAATTTTCACTGATAAATCACACACTTCACCTTTATCGCAGGTAGTTCGCTATGAGGGGCACTTGTGTTGTACCATTACAGTGAGACGTACACAATAGTGTATAAAACAATTAGTGCTGAATGTGATTAATGAACTCACTCACTCACACACGCACGCACGCACACACACACACACACACACACACACACACACACCAATGCATGTGATCAGTGAAGACAGATGTTTTCTATTTCAAAAGGCAGTACAATACTTACAAACCCCTTATTCAAATAAATAACAAATAAATTAATCATATAAAATCAGAAGGACTGTTCTACACGTCAGTCGAGTTAAAAAACAGAAACGGACACTTTCGGTACACACATGCACGCTAGAAACCAAAGCAGGACAGTCACTATCATGTGAAGACGGATGGTTTATCTATTCAGAAACATTCAGAAATCATCGGGGATGGAGGATCTGTTTGGGAAGGTGAGTGTGACTGTGTGTTATATATGCGAGTGTGTGTGTGTGTGTGTGTGTAAATGATAGGTTGCTTGCTGGGTGATTCATGTGTGGGCGAATGGTTCTTTTCACCCTCAAAAAATGGTGAGGTGTGAATGTTAATGTGTGTTTGTGCTATAGCACCCCGTCCATGAAGCTGGTGTCGAGGTGCTGGATTAGCACGCGGATGAAGCTCATTTCTTTACGCGTGTTCTCGA